>NW_024039486.1:0-342642 GCF_016077235.1 Cyprinodon tularosa | reverse complement strand
TTGCAAAGTGTCTCATCCTCAATTAAAGAAAAAATTATCATACTTTAAGAAAAAAAATACTTATTTAGATTTAAATTTTTTGCAGTGAAAGTCTCAATTTATCAAAAGACATTGAAAGGGAGAGAAGATCACATTCCCCGCAGTTTTAAAACCACAAATATTGTTTGGGTTATGCATATTTAACAGACAGCCAGAACTAAATCAATTTAGAAATTGATAAGCACCAGAAATGGAAACTATTGAGTTTAGGTTATAAAGTTGTTCACAAAAACTGCAACGTAAACCATTTTCTAACACAGAGCAATAACTTATCTGTCGCAAAAAAATTCCCACGCTGGGGAATACAAGGGAACAAAGCAGCTTTCCAATGAGAAGTATGGGAGCTCTTTAAGGAATATGTGGCAGACTGCAGTTGTTGATGTTTAAAAACACCATCCCACCTTGAAAACACATCAGTTCTCAATTGGAAACAAAATAAATCTTTGCTATCGCATGAAAATGAAAAGTCATCAACCCAAAGAGGACTTAATCTGGAGTCACAAAGACAAACTGATGCAGCAGGTTAGTCCAATTTGCCTAAATGGGATTGAAGCAAATCAAAGTGATATTCCTAAATTATGTCTTTCATGTTCCTGATCAGGGCATAATTGAGTTCCTTGGCTATCTGAGGTGAATTCTTGTGTTACTGTATAGACCTAAATTTCATGTCACAGACGGAGATATTCTATTAGACTTAAAGGAAAAGTCAGATCATATTCAGAATTCAAACCTCTGAAAGCATTTTAAATATGAAACTATTACATACTGTTCAATAAATGATACATTTTTCAATGAATAGTAATTTTCATTTGAATGTGCTTTACTGTAGGCATCCATGTTTGTCAAAGAACACTATCGCCACCTACTGGTTTGTGACGTCACGTTGGGTATCGGCTGTTGATCAAGTCCCAGTGCTGTATCTGGTGTTTGTCACAAAGTCGTCTTGAAAACATTCTTCTTCTAAATGTTGGCTACATATTACGTGTATTTTCTCTGGCCGGAAGTTCGATGGTTAATCCTCCCTCTTCAAGTCGGCAACACAACAATAAACCCGTCCATGGAGGATCATGAATCTGAAAGGTGAAATAACTCTTTTTTTTCACTTTTACCCAATGTATTACAAAATCCAACTGCCATGCATGTGGGCATTGTTGCTTTAACTATAGCTCTCGCGAATTTCAGTGGTGAAGTCCTCTGGAAATCTTAAATAATTGTTTTTGATAGCAGATGTGCTTGTAGCTTGTAAAGTGGAAGGTGATTGCAACAAAAATTATTTTTCTAGTTTTTTTACTGATTAATCTTAAATTCATTAAATCACCGCAAACATATTAGTTTTAGGTATAAAAAAATTATCCACTAATTATCCCTTGCTGACCGGACTTTTCCTTAAAGTCAGGGAACCAATGAGGAAAGTACTTCATTCTCCAAACATTATCCCACACCAGGTGTAACCCAGCACCCACTGCAACATTGAAGGATGCAACAGAGGTCCAAAGGATTTCATCTCCACACCTAATGAAAATCAGGGTGCCACTGTTTATCCTCAAGCAGTCTGTGTGTCCCTCCATGGACATTCCTCTGCAGACCAAGACTGACCCACCACCAATTCAATCATTTATAACATTTGGCAGAACGATTTTATTGTGATCCACAGGGTTGTTAAGGATGGTGAGGCGAGGCAGGGTGGTGGGTGTTCTCCTGAGCTCCACTGTCATCTTCACAGTCTGGAGAGACTTCAATCACAGCTACCAAGCGAATGTTTAGACGACTTTAGGTGAACGTTGGAGACATTTTAACTTTCCATGAAAAAAATAAAAATAACGTTTTTGCTATGATTATATTTGGACAGTTCTTACCATACCAGATTACCTCCCATTCTACTACCTGTTTGGATCAGGATTTTTCATTGTCCTGTATCAGAGCAGAGACAGTTCATTGACAGGTCAGCTGAGGTTGGGTTATTTGTGCAAAAAGGAGATGGAAGAAAACAATCCACTGGGTGGAGCCGATGCTAATTAATGTGGAATTTGAGAAATGAAAGATGCTTCCCAATCTGACATAACTGTGAAGATTCCCGATCCTCCCACTCTGACCTGCTGTAACCTGTAAACCAGGACGCTAACTAACAAGTGCAAGATTTTAGTGCATAGGGAGTTTTTGTGTTCCAATGAGATGCAGCCTTGCTGATGTGAATAGTTGCCGTCCATCCATCCATTTTTTAGCTGTTTTTCAAGTTTCTTTTTGTAGTTTGTTATTGGCCTGCTTATACAGATCCCAGAACTCACTGTTGTAAGTGAAGCGACCTATGGTTTTTTTGTTGTATCTGCAGAATATCTTGGCCTGCTCATCTGGTTCACTTGACAGACTTATAAACACCCTCAAATCTGTGCTGTAAAACCAGGCCTGGTTTGGCTCATCCTTCCACTTCCTTCTAAAGTTTTTTTTTTGCCTGTGAGTTAGGTTGAGATGAAGCAGACAGTGACCTTCCTGGAGAACTGCATGACATGTATCTTTTAGCTCCTACAGTGTTAAGGAAAAGGACATCAGGTGAGATCAATTGGATATATACCCCTGTGTTGGTGCAGTGTTCCTTGACCTTAAAAAGGCTTTCGACACTGTCAACCATGAACTTCTTCTAACAAAATTGTCAGACTTCAATTTCTCACCAGAGGCAATTCAGTGGCTTAAATCATACCTATCCTCAAGAAAACAATGTGTAAAAATTGACAGTATAAAATCATCGGTCTTGGATGTCTCTGTCGGTGTGCCGCAAGGATCAATACTAGGTCCCCTGTTATTCTCCCTGTACATAAATGATCTTCCCAAAACATGTAATACAGGTGCTGGTCATAAAATTAGAATATCATGAAAAAGTAGATTGATTTCAGTAATTCCATTTAAAAAGTGAAACTTGTATATTATATTCATACATTACATACAAACTCATATATTTCAGATGTTTATTTTGTTTAATTTTGATGATTACAAATGACAACAAATGAAAATCTCAAATTCATCATATCAGAAAATTAGAATATTACTGAAGACCAATAAAAACAAAGGATTTATAGAAATGTTGGCCAACTGAAAAGTATGAACATGAAAAGTATGAGCATGTACAGCACTCAGTATTTAGTTGGGCCTCCTTTGGCCTGTATTACTGCAGCAATGCGGCGTGGCATGGAGTCGATCAGTCTGTGGCACTGCTCAGGTGTTATGATAGCCCAGGTTGCTCTAATAGTGGCTTTTAGCTCTTCTGAATTGTTGGGTCTGGTGTATTGCATCTTCTTCTTCACAATACCCCATAGATTTTCTATGGGGTTAAGGTCAGGAGAGTTTGCTGGCCAATTAAGAACAGGGATACCATGGTCCTTCAACCAGGTACTGGTAGCTTTGGCACTGTGTGCAGGTGCCAAGTCCTGTTGGAAAATGAAATCTGCATCTCCAAAAAGTTGGTCAGCTGCAGGAAGCATGAAGTGCTCTAAAACTTCCTGGTATGTGGCTGCGTTGACCCTGGACCTCAGAAAACACAATGGACCAACACCAGCAGATGACATGGCACCCCAAACCATCACTGACTGTGGAAACTTTACACTGGACTTCAAGCAACGTGGATGAAGTGCCTCTCTTCTTTTCCTCCAGACTCTGGGACCTTGATTTCCAAAGGAAATGCAAAATTTACTTTCATCAGAGAACATGACTTTGGACCACTCACCAGCAGTCCAGTCCTGTTTCTCTTTAGCCCAGGCAAGACGCTTCTGACGCTGTCTGTGGTTCAAGAGTGGCTTGACACAAGGAATGCGACAGCAGAAACCCATGTCTTTCATACGTCTGTGTGTGGTGGTTCTTGAAGCACTCACTCCAGCTGCAGTCCACTCTTTGTGAATCTCCCCCACATTTTTGAATGGGTTTTGTTTCACAATCCTCTCCAGGGTGCGGTTATCACTCTTGCTTGTACACTTTTTTCGACCACATCTTTTCCTTCCCTTCGCCTCTCTATTAATGTGCTTGGACACTGAGCTCTGTGAACAGCCAGCCTCTTTAGCGATGACCTTTTGTGTCTTGCCCTCCTTGTGCAAGGTGTCGATGGTCGTCTTTTGGACAACTGTCAAGTCAGCAGTCTTCCCCATGATTGTGTAGCCTATAGAACTAGACTGAAAGACCATTTAAAGGCTTTTGCAGGTGGTTTGAGTTAATTAGCTGATTAGAGTGTGGCACCAGGGGCCATCAATTTTGAACCTTTTCACAATATTCTAATTTTCTGATATGATGAATTTGAGATTTTCATTTGTTGTCATTTGTAATCATCAAAATTAAACAAAATAAACATCTGAAATATATGAGTTTGTATGTAATGTATGAATATAATATACAAGTTTCACTTTTTAAATGGAATTACTGAAATCAATCTACTTTTTCATGATATTCTAATTTTATGACCAGCACCTGTAGTGTGAATTTTCAAATGTATGCAGATGACGCTGTAATTTATACTCATGCAAGAAGTGTTAAAGAGGCAGCTTCTATTCTGACCTCAGCCATGGAGCAAGTAAATGACTGGCTTTTTAAATCATGTTTGCTTCTCAATTTCAAAAAAAGGGTCTGTTTGATGTTCTCAAAGCAATCAAAGGAAATAAAAAGCTCCGGAGTATTCTTGAGAGGAGAAGAATTACAACTTGTCACAGAATTCAAGTACCTTGGTGTGATACTTGATTCCACTTTGTCCTTTAAAAATCATATCAAAAAACTTGCCAATACTGTCAAATTTAACCTTAAAAATTTTAAGCAAATCAGGTCTTTTTTAACACTTGGTGCTGCTAGAATTGTTCTCCACTCAATGATTTTATCTCACATTGAATACTGCATCACAAGTTGGTCTCTCACCACAGTTACCAATTTAAAATTAATTGAATCACTGTACAAAAAATCTCTAAAAGTGTTTGACCAAAAACCTAATTCTTTCCATGTATGTAATATTTTAAACAAGTACAATCTTTTAAATTTTGAAAATTTTATAAATTTTAAGTATGTATGCTTCATTTATAAAGCTCTACATGGACTAGCCCCACCTCCTATGTCTACTCTGTTCAAACACAAGACTTCAAGTGGCCTGAGAACCAGGGCCTCCTCCAGAGGAGACTGTGAGGTCCCTCACAGAAGAACAACTTTTGGTCAGAACACTCTCTCTGTGAGAGCCACTAATATCTGGAACAGTCTTCCTCTACACATACGGGAGAGCCCTACACTGATCAGCTTCAAAGCCCAACTCAAACTACAGATGAAAACAAACCAGTCATGTAACCACTAAACTCTTAACATTTCCTTGTGATGCTTGTATTGTATGTTATGTTCTTTCTTATATATTTGCCTGCCTAGGGACTACGGATGGAAACTAGCTTTGTAGCTATAATCCGGCATATTTACATTTGTTTTTATACTGATGTTCATTAATGTGCATTGTCCCTATTCAAATAAATAAATAAAAAAGATCTACATGTCTTATGTAACACTGTGACATCAACACAGCAGCCTTTGTTTATGTAAAGGTAGAATCCCCACCACCAAGAGCAACAGTAGGTGAAGTTGGGAGCAGTAATAAATAGAGAAAAAATGTCTCAAGAATATGTTAATATTGATTATTTTGGTAATATTCTAACCCACCCCCCTTTATTTATTTTTTTAGAAGGATGATTGCTTTCTCTTCATATAATAAAAATAACACCATGATTACAAAATTCTCAATTTTAAAGAAAAAGAAACATGAACAATTTGAAGAAAACTATAAACAATGGAAAGCAAATGGACTGAGCAACAATGCATGCACCTGCCACGATCTTAAGGAGAGCTGTGGATGGACTGATGGATCTACCAAAGTATGCTCATGTTGGCCGATAGAAGAAAAAAAACACTAATATCGGCCAAAATTATCGACTTGCTGATGTATCAGTCTGTCTCTTGTCTGGCGTGTATGAGTTGCTCTTTAGTGAAGGTGATCATTTGATCAGTGGCAACAATCATCCTGGTAAAAGGTACTGTAAAGTAATGGGGGTGGGGGTCTGTAGCTGCAGATTTTTTTCTGTTTTTAGTGTATCTGATGTTGGTCTTATTTCCACCAAAAGAGCTCAAACTAAAAACCTCTTCTAGTCCTGAAATGACCAAATCAATATTATAGGAGTTTCAATGACTTGATATTAAAATCAAATTGAAAATGTCAGATTTTTTTTTTTTTTTTTTTTTTTTGGAGCAGTGTATTATCTGAACTTCTGGATATGTCTAATTTCTATTTTATGTTTTACCCTGTGTTGGTTTTATCATATAAAAAGCAATATTATCTGTGTTTGCAATTTTAGAAAACTAAGAAAAGTTTGAAGGGGTATGAGAACATTTGCAAGGGACTTTAAAGGGGAACGCAGGTTTTTTTTTTACATTGGGCCCTTGATTTTATGTTATTAAATCATGTTCTACTCTCCCATATGATTTTTGTGTCATTTGGAGCTGTTCTGAAGATATTCCTTTAGGTTATATCCAAGTAACGTCTTCTATGGGCGACGACTTGAAGGGACAAACTAAACTGTTCATAATTTATTCTTTATGGTACGCCAGCATTCATAACATATAGGCAAATCACTGTCCCCCAGACATCCGTGGTTATATTTTTTATATTTATATGTTTTAAAAACAAAGCGGAGTGTGTATGACATCATCCGCGCGCGCCGGCTACCATTCATTCTTCCTGTCCGCTGAACTGCAGCTAGTTTTACTCACATGCCTGGAAGATGTCTAGTGCTACTGCCACAGATGATCTCGCTCTCCAAATGGAATTGAACGATTCAAATTAGCTAGCCAAATGAATAGAAGCAGTAGAGCGTAGCCGCCTGTGGCCCGGGCTTCCTGTTACAACTCCTGTCCGCATGCACGGATGACATCATACACACTCCGCTTTGCTTTTAAAACATATAAATATAAAAAATATAACCGCGGTTGTCAGGGGGACAGTGATTCACCTACATGTTATGAATGCTGGCGTACCATAAAGAATAAATTATGAACAGTTCAGTTTGTGCCTTTAAGTTGTTGCTCATAGGAAGACGTCACTTGGATATACCCGAACGGAATATCTTCGGAAGAGCTCCAAATGACACAAAACTAATATGGGTGAGTAGAACATGATGTAATAACGTCAAATCAAGGGCCCAATGTAAAAAAAAAAAAAAAAAAAACGGCGTTCCCTTTTAACTTTGTGCACATACCGCTGGTTTTGTATTCCTGCATATTCTGGGGGGTTCTCAGAATGAACAGCTGATATGGTATTAGCAGCCAGCTGCTGCAGTGCACTTGAGGAGAAAAAAGTAGAAAATTTCCCCCCCAAAAAAATGTAATCTTCGAATATATAAATCCACACTAACTAAGAGTTGGAAGGCAACAACATTATTATTCTTCACATTGAGAGGAATGATTTCTAATGCCATGTGCATATTTTGGTTTTCTTTTACTACTGATCTGCTGCCTCACAGCTGTCCTGCAACCCAAACCCAATGCTGACCCCTTCCACCCTGCCAAGAAATGTGATCCTCTACTCAGGATTGGACCACAACTGCCACTGCAAAGGGAGGGGCGGCATGCCAGGGTTGAAGAGGAAGCAGGGACAGATAAGCATGCCGAGAGCTGAATGGTGGGTACACCGGATTAATAGCATGGCACTGGATTTTTTCTTTTTTTTTTTGCATCTCATGAATTTACAAGCCGTAATCCCTAAAAAAAGAACACAGCTGCTTTCAGCCAGACGTCACAGCCGCTACATAACCAGTTCCTGTGTAAAGACCTCTCCTTAACTGTAAAAACTGTTTTCAACTGTGGACATCTCCCAACAATAAAAAAGAAACACATTTGAGACGATATGGAAGTAGTGTATAGGAAGTAGTGTATGAGATGTATTAGTGGGAAAAAATAACATCCTAGTTGTGCAAGGCCCATTTAGTTAATTTCAAACTTCAACAGATAATGCTAATTTGGTCTTAGCGTCTTAGTTGGCTAATAGATAGTTCATAGAGATATCATTAATTGATGTAAAAAAAACTTCATAACGCCTTCATAGTTGTTTATTATGCATTTTGTGTATGCATGCTAAAATTATGTTTGCAAATTCTTATATTGCTTATGAGGTTGTAATGTTGTTTGTAATGTCTAATATAATCAGTGCTAGATTGAATACATGGCTGAACAGCTTAGGTTCACCATTTGGGAAAATAATTATTAATTTTGTTTTTTTCTTGCCCTTATTAATGCATTGTAAAACGTATGTTATAAGTATTTATGGATCAATTAACATATCTAGAAACTGTTTATTTCCTAGCTATAAGAGAAGCCTTATTTTAAAGTGGTACCTTAAATATCATAATTTAAAGGTATCATAATCCCGCCCTCTCCAATTAAAAAAAAAAAAATGCACATGCACATCCTATTAAACTCGTTCAAGAGCATGCCTAAGCCCATTTCTCCTTGTGCATGCTCTGTTTAAAAGTTGCTGTTCTCATAGCTCCTACAAGCATACTGTGTCCGATCATCCGCCCTAAGCCCTACAGTAAATGCCTCAATTACTATATAGAGCAGGGACTATACAGTGGACTTTATAGCGAACTCAGATAATTCAATTCAGTTTATTTATATAGCACCAATTCACAACACATTTCATCTCAAGATTCTCATCTCAGATTATACAGTGAGATTGATTCAAAGTTTTCTATCTAAGGAAAACCAGTTGATTGCACTCATTGACTCAAAGGCAATCCCTCACACTAAGCATGCTTGTAGCGACATTAGAGAGGAAAAACTCCCTTTTAACAGGAAGAAACCTCCAGGAGAACCAGTTAACTGACCATTTGATTTCACTGCTGCAGTGGTCACTGCTTTCTGGTCCCCGTTGGTCACATTACTCCTCCTCCATTGCATGGTGCCTGCGCCATCTTTGATATTAGTCACCGCTGTCAGATAGCGGCAGCCTTTGGCAACAGCAGCATACACTCCCTAGACACTTTTTCTCTTTAGACCCTCAGCCATTTTCAAAGAACGGCAGTGAGAAAGGTGAGCTTCAATGACAGTCTTAAACCGTAGCTCACCACACATATATACCTGAAAGTGCATATGTGCAGAAAAAGATACAGGACGAACGCGAAGGAGGGCCTTACGTAAACATATCACCAGAATGATTGACAGTTGGGAGGACCACTTATTTAGATAATCCACCCAAAAATAAAAGATTGTTCTCTATACTTTTATGTATTAGACCACCACAAAATAGTGTTTTTTCAGCATATATATATATATATATATATATATATATATATATATATATATATATATATATATATATATATATATATATATATATATATATATATACCCAGTTTGGACAGTTATTATGCTAGTTGTATTTGTGAGGATAAAATTTATTGTTGAACAAATACAGCCCTTTCGGTCAATTAAGAATGTTATAAACCACTCAAACCTGAACATTTAAGAAAGTAAAAGTGAGTTTTGCTTTCTTATTGCAAAATCTGTGTGTACGATTAGTGTGCACAATTAATATGCAACTTCATTAAAACTGAACATTTGTGCACTTGAGAGAGAAACAGAGAACATAAAGCAACACTGCATAACTTTTTACCCAATTATTAGCTTAATTTGAGACATATTAAATTATTTTTAGGCCAGTATATAGCAATTGGCTGGTATCGAATTATATATCAACGGTCATCTGTCAATCAATTTTTTTTCAGTTATAGCATCTGGATTCATATGTTGCAGCTAATATAATATAATATAGCAACGGTTGAAATAAGAAATAAGAATAATTTATTTTAGCATTGAGTTCTATCCTAGTGTTTACGAGGATGGACATCTGTGTCTTCTGCAGGCGTAGAGCTAACAGACCTGGCAGCGTTGCGAGGCAAGGGCTCAAACATGTACGGCTGGAAGCCTTCTACACCAAACCAAGCTTCTGCCGCCCTGGCGTCCTCTTCCACAACATCTTCGTCCCCGCTTTCCTCCTCTAAATAAAAAATATATGACGAACCTTCCCGCTCCCTTGATAATCGACCAATCACACTCACTTTATTGTGTAAAGTCAGGCACCACTCGGGAGAATTCCGAACTGCAACCGTTGGAACAGCCGCTTCCCTACGACTATGAGAACGAGAGCTAACTAAGCTAAAAGTGGTTGCTAGGCAAAAAAAAAACTGATATTACCCTTACCTGATCAGATGTACATTTGTTTTGGTTCTCTGATGTAGAATATAATCTAGAGGGGTGAATGTGGCCTTGTATTTATAAGTGACTCGATGACCTTTTAACCTGCTGGTTCAGATATGTCTGCTCTCGGATTCCAAAACTCGAAGGGAGAATGTTTTATTTTGCAACAGTGCAGCGCAGCAAGTTGCTTTCAGGGGGGCTAAACTCTGACGTTACAGATGTAGAGCTCCTAGTGGCTAAAAGTTAAAAGGTGATGTTTTAACGACCAGTAAATAAGTATCAAGTATTATTCATGACGATGTGATTCTAGGTGTTTTTCTTTCCCTTTTAATCACTACAAAGCCATGTTAGTAAGAGTTGTGCAACACAACACTTCCATGCACACACTCCCCCCATGCAACCCAATCCAGCCAAGTGAGGTACTTACATGTAGCTTAAGTGGTGACCCAGTGTGTTAGCTCCAGCACCCTGCCTCTCTACCTTAAATAATCTCTCTCACTGCCATAGTCCATTAAGGAGCCCGCCACATCAGCAAAGTCCTCCAGGACCAGGCTAGTAGAATCCTCACCAGATGGCATCTCCGCGTCTGGTGCCCAAGGGCGCTGATAGGGGCCATGCTCGGGGGGCACATTGCTGCCAGTTGTCCTTGGTCCCTGTGGATCATGTTTGAGGGTTTGAGATGGTCCGGGATTGGACACCTGGTAGGCTGGTTCTGGACGCTGTTGTTCTTTGGCGCCGCCACCATCACTACCGCTGCCACCTTCACTGCCCTGAGAGGAGGGTGCCAGGACATGGTACAGGCTTGGAAGGCGGATGTCCAACAGCACACCACTCTTAATGTAGAGCTTGTTGTTGAGGTTGTAAAGTTTTTCGGAAATGTCATAGCCAAGCATTACGGAGAAGAGACGGGCAATGTAGCGGTCCTTGGATATCAGCATATAGAGACGGCGGCGACTCCATGAGACATAGCGAGAGTCTTCTTCTGCCGTCAGTGTCACCTACAGAAAGTTCAAGGTCAAACCCCTTCATTTAAACACACTTAAACACATTAAAATGTCTGTCTACTTTTGGAAGTATTATCTTCCTGCTTTATTAGAGCATGCCTTTCTGTTTCAAAGCCTTGCAGCAACAGAGTAAAGGTGGACTCCTTCATTGAAAAGAATATTTAAAGGTATAGTGAACAATTTTTCCTTAGACTGAGGCAATGTGACAGTATGGTGCTATCACTATGCCTCCAACTGATTAATCAAAGGGGTATCCTTTTGTCTGACTGATAAATGTGACTTCCCCTGGGGAGTCTGTGGCCTCAAATCCCTCCCGGGGAATCTGCTGTGTACCTTGCAACAGTAAGAAACACCCAAGCCACCTATTCAATGACTGTGCATGAGTAAGACTATCCTACCTGCTCCTCTGGGGTGCACGAGCATGCTCAAACCCCCTTGACCTTGTGCACAGCTCTGTTTATCGTTTGTCTGCATTGCTTGAAGACCCCAAGCAAAAGAAGATACTTACATTACGCTATGTCAGATTTTCAATAGATTTACATAAACACTACAAGTGCACATGCACAGAAACAAGACACTAGCTTGAGACAATGATGTGCAGTAGCATTAGGTGAGCATGTCACATAGACTGGCATGAGCTCACAGTCGAAAGATTGTCCACTATACCTTTAATGAAGAGTCATATGAAAAAATGGCTGCAGAGTTAGCTTCAACAGACTAAATTTAAGTGATCTGTATGTTGGATATAATACCTGGAACTTCCCCTCTTCGTTTGGTCTGAGAGACTCCCACTCAGGAGAGTCGAGGAACTGATGGCGGTGAATGTAATGCAGGAACTGACCCTCCAAAGAGACATTGATCCTGTGAGCAAAAATGAGAGAGATAAGGTCAAACTGAAGAGGAGAGGATTAAGATGTTTGTGGGACAGAGTGAGGTGGAGGTCTTTTCAGTCGTAATCTGTGATGCAATATGCAAAGTAAGTATTGTGGAGAGTTAGCATATTTTACAATTTCTGTCCAGTTATCTATTAACCACAGGTGAGGCATGTGGAGTCAAGAAGTCATCTCCATGCCATATATCTGTCAGCCCAGCACAGGTGAGTCCAATCTGCAAAGGTAGTTAAGTTGTGCAGATTGGACTCACCTGTTACAGTGTGTCTAATCTACTATTAGCTGTGACCCATCTCTGAGATCTCTATTCATGGAGTTAATGGTTTGGAAAGAAAATCCAGATATCTCTTTGCATTCTGACACTAGGAAAAAGCAAGGCACTCCCTGCAACGAAGGGTTCAATTAGTCAGTTTAGCCAGTTCTTAGGTCAGGGTCCAGCAAAAGTGGTCTAAGTTCAGTGAGTCTAGGAACTAAGGCTAGATCCTGGCTGATAGGTAAGACATTATTCTGGAACTCAGGCCCCGTCCACACGAAGTCAAAACGAACACGAAACGCTAATATTTTCCAGAACGTTTGTCGTAAAGACGGAGACGTAAAATAAATGTGATCGTCCACACAAATGCATGAAAACGCTGCAAAATGTATGCCAGGCCTGTAAGTGGCGCTGTGGTGCCAAAGCAAAAATAGGCGACGAAATGTTGGGCATGCGCACTAATATTTATACATGGTTGCCCTGCGGGTCCATTTTCGTGGTTCAGTCAAATTCAGGTGCTGAACTATGTCGTCAATATTGCTCTGTTCTTCCTGGAGATATTCCAGAAGAAGAAGATTCTGTTGTAAGCCCGACAGCAGGGTGAGTAGCATGAGCAGCAACAATTCAACACAGTACGGCGCCATTGTTGTTGTGATACTGTGTCGCGCATGCGTGTTTAGAGGCGACGCCATGACGCATGCGTGTAAGAAAAAAAATGTGGTTAGAGCTTAAAGATGGAAACGCGAAAACGGCGTTTCAAAATCTTCCCACTCTGAAGGCTAAATAAAAAAAAGATCGTTTACAGACCCCCGAAACGCCGGCTTCGTATGGATGAGAGGCTGGTTTGGTGAAAAATTTGTGCGTTTAGGCCAGGGTTTGGCTTCGTGTGGACGGGGCCTCAGACAAGAGCAGCAGGAAAATTGCTGCTAAAACCCAGGCTGAAATTGCACCACGAGTAAAAAGCCACCAGCAGTGCCCCCCTCTGGAGCAAAAAATAAAAAATGACAGTAGGAGATTGGAGGAGGACAGCTGTAGATTGGAGAAGCATTCTAGGTAGACAGAGCACCAGAGCAGGGTGAAGGCGGCAGCTGGCCAAGGCTGGCTCTGGAGGCTAACAATGGGAAGTCTAAGAAGGACAGCAGTAAATTGGAGATGTCAGCTGGGCAGAGAACTCTACAGCAGGAAGAGGAGTCCCTACCTTTTTATCCCTTGGTGTTAACATATATTAAGAACCTAATTTCCTCAATGAAACAAGGAGAGGGCACTATCTTGCTCCATGAAAGTTTCTGTAAGGGTGGAAACAGTTTGACAAATCTTAAAAAGGCTTGCTTTAATCTTTTAATGTGATCATCCTGGTTAGGGGTATTCAATTTCAGTCTTCGAGGTCGGGTTTCTTGAAACCCTTTTGAGGTGTGTCTGCTTCAGCAAATCTGAGTCGAATAATCAGGTCATTAGGACTCTGGAGAACTTGACTGCATACTGAGGAGGCGAATTATTCACATGTATCAGTGTTTTTCCTTTTTCCTTCAAATGAAAAACTCTTTCCTTTGTTTTGTTTTTTTCTTCTTCAATATTTAGGTCAAAACAAAATTAAATTACAGTTAAGTAAAACCTAAAAATACAAAACATATGTTGGCCACTTCGAGTCTGCATTTGTGGCACATTAAAAACAGGCACAAAATCTGCTTGCGTAACATCTCAGCACTTCCTCGAAAGCAACAGTTCTGGTATTTGTTTGTTGTTCCAAATTTGTCTCAGTCTCACAGCGCTCTCTACCTCATGGAAAAGATTTAATTCAAGGTAAAGGAAAGCAGGCCGACTCTACTCCCTTATTGTGGGTATAAAGATATAACTAAAATACTGGTGGATTGCACTGGGACCCACACTGATGAGTCACGGACAGAAATATTCTGTTTACAACATTTCTCTGCTGTAGCTTCGAGAGATCTAATGCAGCTCTGCTCTGAGGATGTTTGGATGAAGAGAACATTTCCTGTGAGGAAAAAAGCTGCCAAGAGTCAAAACTGACTAATTTTAGCAAAGTTACTTATAATAGCTTAATAATAGACATAGTTATTTAAAACTGTCAAACAAGGCAAGACAGAACCCTCTCTGGTAACTTAGCTTCATCCTGTGAAATATTATCATCTTAAAAGGATACATCTTTTTTTTATTTAGATAACATCTATAAGAGGAACTTTCTTGATCTTTTACAAGTACATGGTATCATGCTAACTCAACATTTATTATCTTGAGTAAGACCGACTGCAACAGCTTTGATTCTTAGAGCATAAACAGCATACCTCCAGAACTTTGCAAAAGATTCAGAACCACCAGGGTTATTTGTGTCTAAGGATCTTGTTCATTTTTAATTTATGTATTTATGTATTTTGCGCTGAGTGGGCAGTTCTTGTGCTGCAGGGTGGTGCAGTGGCAAAATCTTCTGTGTTTGATTCCTGACCCAGGGTCTTTCTGCATGGGGTTTGCAAGTTCTCCCTATGCATGTGTTGGTTTTCTCCCGGTACTCTGGCTTCCTCCCACAGTCCAAAAACTTGACTGTTAAGTTAATTGGCTTCTCTAAGGTGTGAGTGTGAGTGAGCAAGCATGGTTGTATGTCTCTGTGTTGCCCTGCGACAGACTGGCGACCTGTCCAGAGTGTACCCCGCCTTTGCCCATAGACTGTCGGAGATAGGCACCAGCCCCACCGCGTCCCTGACAAGGACTAAAGGCTAATTTATACTCAGAAACCAGGTCATCTTCATGTGTCGCAGTGAATGCAAAAGTTCCCCCACCCCTGCCGCAAACAATCTGGTGCACCTCTCCAAAATTGTAGGTGACCGCAGACAGGAGGCCTCTGATTGATCCAATTTACATCCACTCTACACTATGCGTATTTCCTGTTTGGTATCTTACCAGCTTGTTTTGTTTGTATAACCGCCATTCTGGAAAAAGACTCGTGAAGATGGACCAGCTAGAGGGGCGAGGTGCCCGAGAACGCTGGGACCCTTTTTCCACCCTTTTTCCACCTTTTTTGCCCTCATGTCCCTCGGTTGTCGGACAAACTTGCCCCCACTTCCTCACCGCCTCGGCCGTATCTAGACCCACAGCTAGTTTTTGATTGTCCCTCTTGCGTTGTGGCGTGGAATAACATAGCGCAGACCACACTTCAATATTGGGCATAAATCGAAAATATCTGCGATAAGCTCACTGCGACACACTGCTGCGGCAGGATAACCAGCCCTTTAATAAGAGAAATTGGATGGATGGATGGATGGATGGATGGACGGACGGACGGACGGACAGTTTCCCACGGCTGCAGGAGAAAGGGGGTGCTTCAGCACCAGATAAAGCTAAGAGCTTAAAAAAATCACACCTCTGTTTTCTTACAGTAGTTTCTTTCACAGAAGTTTTGACTCTGTCCACACAAAGCCATGTTCTGGAAGAAGAAAGAATTTGAAACGTGAAACAAGAGTGGGAAAACTTTAAGCCATCCCCTGTCGAAACTTCTTTCGGACAGTTTCAACCACTTAATTTGGCTAAAAGGTATCAGGTGAACCACCTTGTCACAGTGTTGGGTTCATTGTTCTTCTTCCTCCTTCTGTGGCAACATTACAGCATCACCCACTGGTAGGGCAAAACAATTACTACACCAGCTATGGCTCTTACAGTCAAACTTTTCTGAGCCAAAAGCGTCTTCAGCCTCTGACTGGACATCCCACCAAGCAAACAGACATTGAAAAGGCATAGAAAAGATTACATGGTAAACATCCGAACAACGGCTACATTTGGTTGAAAAGTGAAAATGGGAAAAGTCATAATTTTCAGATTGTTAAAAGGTTCAAGGTTTTTTCATTGTCTATTATTGGACTAAAGTGGGACAAAAGCAGACGGAACAACCGCAGCCCAATTTTCAACAACTAGCCTAAAAACCGTCTAAATGATGTCTGATGTCCTGCAGTAGAATTATTGCTTGTATATTTCTTATTGCCTTCAATAATTTCAGATTCCAAAGAAACATATTATACAATGTGTGATTGTAAGAATCAATCGGTCAAACAAAGTATTGTTTAAATTGAACTTGGACTTCTCACTTGTTGCTTCATCTAATGAGTGCTGAATAAAATGATGTTGGGTTTTTTTTTCTCAGTTTGAGATCCTGATTCAGTTTTCACCACTTATCACTAAAACTGAAACCCAAAATAGTGGTAGAATAATCTAAATTGGAAGTGGCCATTGAAAACCCCTTTAAGCTTTATGCTTTTATGTGTACTACAGCAGAATTGTCACCTTCCATAAAATGATGAACAGCTGATCAATTATTGGGGATATCAGGGATAAATTAAGCTTTGAGAAATATGAGATAACATATTAACTGACATATAATACTCATTACTTTATAAAAACCTGGTCTTTGTGTGTGTTCAGGGTAAATCCAAATACTCCTCCCTCAGTCATCTGTAAACACTGCAAAAAAGATCTATAAAAAATTTAAATAAGGGCAATTCTCTGGATAAATTAGATGAAATGCCAATACAATAATTATTCTTGCTTTAAAACAATGCTGTTTAGATATTCCATCTATCCATCCATTTTCTTACACCGGGCATCCCCAAATTCGGTCCTCAAGGCCCCCTGTCCTGCAGGTTTTAGAGGTTTCTCTGCTTCAGCACAGCTGGTTATAATGATTGCAGTGGACCAAAAGCCTGTTAATCAGCTTTCAATTAAAATCAGCTGTGATGGAGCAAGGAAACCTCTAAAACCTGCAGGACAGGGGGCCTTGAGGACCGAGTTTGGGGATGCCTGTACACGCTTAATCCCAAGCGGGGAAGCGAGGGGTGCTGGTGCCTATCTCCAGATGTCTACGGGCAAGAGGCAGGGTCCACCCTGGACAGTTCGCCAGTCCATCGCAGGGCAACACAGAGACACACAGGACAAACCATTCACACACACACTCACACCTAAGGAGAATCTAGAGAAGCCAATTAACCTAACAGTCATGTTTTTGGACTGTGGGAGGAAGCCGGTATACCCGGAGAGAAAAACATGCTAACTCTGTGCAGACCCTGGGCCAGGAATCGAACCCAGAACCTTGATGGACAGCATCAACAGCAGTTGCTACCCACTGATGGACTGCATCAACAGCAGTGCTACCCACTGGTCCACTGAGCAACCTTGTTCAGATATTATTTACTTGAAATAAGTTAAAGTCGTAGGGAAAACGGCTGTTCCAACCGTTCCATTTCCGAATTCTCCCGAGTGGTGCACGACTTTACCTGAGTGAAGAAAGTGAATGTGATTGGTCGATTATCAAGAGGGTGGGATTGTTGTGCCGAAAGATTTGCAAGCAAGTTTCGTTGTGACCGGTTTGTCGGAAGCATCTTGCTAACCAGTTAGCAACTTAATGCTAGTAGGTACCCAATGGGAAATAACATTGGGAACAAGTAGCACTAAATATAAATGGATGTTTCTGAGCTTCAGCACACCTGATTCAGAAGATTGCAGTTCAGCAAAGCCTGATAATCTGCTATCAATTGATAACAGGTGTGTGAAAGCTGGGAAACATCTAAAACATGCAGGGCAGTGTGCCTTGATCACCAGGGTTGAAAAACACTGGTGTAGAAGGCTTACAGCCGTACATGTTTGAGCCATTGCCTCGCAACGCTACCAATTCTGTTAGCTCTATGCCTGCTGAAGACACAGATGTCCATCCCCGTGAACACTGGGACGGAACTCAATAGTACAGTAAATTATTCTTATTTCAACCTTTGCGTATATTAGCTGTGACATATGAATCAAGATGCTATGACCGAAAAAATTGGATTGACAGATGACCGTTGATATATGATTGGTCGAATTTAGGTGTTCAGGTTGACGTATAACAAACTGGCCTGCATTAGATAAGAAAAAAAAAAGACAGGATTTTTTTTAAGAATAGAAATTTTCTACATTTTGGGACAATATCGTCTGATAAAGAGTACATTTATATACATGTTTAAGCCAGAATGATTTGACATTTAAATATGATCTCCCTACGACTTTAATGGAGTTTCTATATCATTAGCAGATTGTCTTATACATCAAAGCAAGAAAATATACCCTTATTTCATGAATAATTTACATAAGATTTCTCTTTCTTTTGCAGTGGTCCCTTAGTTGATTTAAAAAAATAACACTAAACTCAGTGTTGAAATAGATAAGGCCAGCTTTCTTGTTCTTGCAGTCACATGGCTACAGATGGACCTGGATCTATCCTCATTTCTACTAATGATGACCACCTATATGAAGTTTGTGTTGCTTTAACACTCAAACACTCCCCACCTCCCAGACAGCAGAAAGGAAAGCTGGTCGATGTACGTCTTCCCCTCCACAGCATACATCTCTCCAGCCTTCAGCTCCACAGCCTTGTTTTCAAAAGCCTTGGCGATGTCCTTGAACACCTGGACAGGCACACCCAGCGGCAGGTAGACGGCCCGGTAGAGGGAGGTCAGCTCCTCGCTGCGGATGCCCTCCTGCTGAAGCCGGTAGAGGAGGTGGCAGATCTGCAGCAGGGAGACCACCAGCAGCAGGAGGTTCCAGGAGAAGACGTCCATGCCGCACACGGTCAACCAGCCCCACAGGGTGAGGCACAGGAAAGCGGGAGACAGGAAGCCGAAGATGAAGAGGGCGCCGAAGGCCCCGCTGCCTCCCATGTAGCCCAGGAACATGAAGGTGTTTCCCAGATGGTAGATGGCCCCCTCTGTGTTGTTGCTCCAGCCATCGCACACAGGTGGAGAAAACAAGCTTTCCCACAGGGTGGAGTTTTCTGCGCTCATGTTTTCGGTTTGTAAAAATCTTACACAGCTCTTGATGCACAGAAAAAATTAAGGAACAGGATTTCAAATATCTAGAGTAACTCCTCTCCTGTCAAAAGCTACAAGCTGCAGTGTTTTGCTTACAGCTGGATAAAAATAAACAGTAAAAATGTTTGTTCCCTCGCAGTCTAGTGGAAAATTCTTCAATGTGAAGAAGTTCTCACGCCTCCGTTTGCTCCAGAAACACAGCTGGAATGGGTCTGCCCTTCTTCTCCTCCTCCTCTCATCCTCAGTCCCTTCCTCTGTCCTCTGGCTCCTCGCCTCGTCTTTGCTCTCCTGCCTGTTCCTCTCAGCCACCAGCCAACACTGAAGAGCCAACAGCTGGAGAAGAAGGGATAAGGGAGGGGACACTGATAGGGCCCTAAAAGGATAACCATGTTTGGAATTAAAACCCAAGGAGGAGAGAGCGACAGACAGAGAGCAGGCCTGCTACTTAACATAACAGAGAGACAGGGACAGGAAACATGGAGTAAAAGATAGGCGGCATGATAAGAAACACACCTAGAGAACAGAAAAAGTGCCACACACCTAAAGTTCAGAGTTTCATCCAAACTCCTTGAGTCCAGTCCTTCCCTACCCCAGGACCGTGTCTTCACGGGTGTGTTTGGAGGCACAGAAATAAACAGAGCAGGAGTGGAGGTCAGGTTTCAGTAAACACATACTAACACCACCAGCGAGCACACAGGGGAAGCTCTCCACTCGCAACTCTAACAGCATCTCAGAAATATGTGGATTCCAGTCATTATAACAAAGATCAGGCTGCATGTATTTAGGGTATTTAAGACGTTACCACAATCACCAACTCATCTGAGGCGGGTTAGTGTGGGTTTTAATAGGACACTTTGAGTGACTTATTTCGTATTCAAAGGAAAATAGAAAAGCGAGTGAATTGGCATGTATTACCAGCTGGCTAAAGCTGGTAATAGAACATCTTCATAACCAAAAATATTCCCCATCCGCTGATCTGATCTTTCTTGTCAGAAAAAATTTAAGGGGGCTTTTTTTCCTGACAGCTGACCAGCAGTGCACAGCCTCAGGTGTGGGAAGTTATAGGGAGGTTTAGATCTGTGCAGCTTCCTCTAGCATCTCATTTAGAGGATTTAAATTTCATGTTAAGATTGATGGAATATTTTCAGTGTTTTTGATACATCTTGTTTCTAGCCTGGATATAAGTTATTGCTTCATAAATATCGACTGAACTGCATAAATAAAAATGAATCTACAAGTGAAATTTGGAGGTTTTCAACAATAAATGCATCTTTTCCTTTTAAAGATAGGCCGATAACTTTTGACCCATGTTAGCATTTCTTCCTTGTATCTGTATCATCTGATACTTGGATGAATTTACTGATTCATTGATGCATTCGGCAGCAATTTCTTGAGATCCTATGCTTTGCTCCTCCATCCATTTGCTAACAATTGTTGATTGTTTAGATTATTGTAACTTTTTTAATTTCTGTGAAGTAAAAGATAAAGCAACATCAGCTCCCAAGAATCAATTCCAAAACATTGAGGATGTTATTCTGATGTCATATTACCCTGTATCAGTCATCTCTACTTCCAGTAACTGAGGTATAAACTACACTAATCACAGTGTTAATTGTAATATTTCTTCTCACATTAAACTAATCAAATTTCCTCATAACTCAGTTTCTTTCAAAGGTTTTCTGACTCTTTACTTCACTAAACACTTGCTTAGAAAAAAAAAACTAACCACTTGAAGCAATTTTTAAACTTAATACCATTTAGATCAATTCCATTTCTTTCTTAATGAGCTGATTTATTAAAATAAAGGGTTAATATATAAAAAAAAAATAAACTGGTTATCACTGCAACCAGTTTTCTAGCAGCGTTAGGATGCATGTCTACAATCAGAACACTTCAGTGACACCATGGAGAATGCAGATATGCCAAGTATTGACTCTACAGGGTCAGGAGTTATTTTTAAGCACAAGTGCATACCAGGAGCACCAACTGTGGGCCAGGCAAACCTTATTACAGAGAGGGACATCGGCAACCTTTCTAAATGAATGTACAAACACTTTTATTGCATAGGACTTTTATTCATGATCACACAGCCTTAAAGATATTCAAACTGCACATTTTACAGAGTTAGAAAAAAAAAATAAAGCCATCCTTTCAAGTGCTTAATATCACATTTCTCTTCCAGTGGAGTTATAAATAAGAGTGTGAAAAAAAGAAAAGGATCTCCTGGGTCATCTTCCACTCACGCCATCACACTGCAGAGGAGACAAGAAATCATTCAGCTTTGTGTTGAAGTTATTTCACAAACTGCAGATTAAATTATAGAGCACAGATGGATGTAAAAGTTACAGCATGTCAAATATATTTAGCAAAAGATTAAATTTAAATGCCAGTGATGTTGAATCGTAAGAAAATGTTAAAACATGAACTAAACTCTGCATAGAGCTTCAGGGTGGCTTCATTTAGCCACAGCAGAGTGCAGGAAGCCTTGCATGGCGGACAGTTTGTTACCGTGCAGAAAATCAGTGAAAACTAACAACTTTAAGTGACAGTTTCCTAACTGTATCAGCATATAGCATCTGAATGGTTCAGAGAAAGGGCAGCCGGCCATTTGCACAAAGCACCAACTCAGTTCAGTTGGGATTTAGTCTGTCAGAACACATCTGGCTGCAAGTTAAAACAGGAGGCTTCAAGCTCTGACAGATAAAATACTACATGTCAAATGATGAGAACAATAATGCATAATAAGGGGTTTTTAAGTCGTAGGGAAGCAGCTGTTCCAACCGTTGCATTTCCAAATTCTCCTGACTTTACCCGAGTGAATAAAGTGAATGTGATTGGTCGTTTATCAAGGGGGTCGGATTGTTGTGGCGGAAGGTTCGCAAGCAAGATAGGTTGTGGCCGGTGTCTAGGAAGCATCTTTCTAACCAGTTAGCAACTTAGTGCTAGTAGGTTCCCAATGGGAAATTCCATTGGGACCAAGTAGCACTAAAAAGACTAAACTACACTGTCAAGGAACGCTATGGACAGAGGAAACATGCAAGAGGAGGAGAGTTTTGTGTCAGAGGTCGTGGATGAGCCTCCTCCGTCATAAATTTTTTATTTAGAGGAGGAAGGCGGGACGAAGATGCTGTGGAAGAGGACGCCAGGGTGGCAGAAGCTTGGTTTGGTGTAGAACGTTTACAGCCGTACATGTTTGAGCCCTTGCCTCGCAACGCTGCCAGTTCTGTTAGCTCTACGCCTGCTGAAGACACAGACGTCCATCCCCATGAACACTGGGACGGAACTCAATGGTAAAGTAAATGATTCTTATTTCTTATTTCAGTCGTTGCGTATATTAGCTGCGACATATGAATCAAGATGCTATGACCGAAAAAAAAAATGTGATTGACAGATGACCGTTGATATATGATTGGCCGAATTTAGGTGTTCAGGCTGACGTATAACTAACTGGCCTGCATGACAGGGTTTTTTTTTTATATATATATAGAAATATTCTCAATTTTGGGACAATTTTGTCTGATAAAGAGGACAGTTATACACGTTATGCCAGAATGATTTGACAATTAAATATGACTTCCCTACGACTTTAAGTGAGATTCTATGGCATTATATCTAAACATCCCTTACTGTTTGAAGAAGAAATGCAATACCAAAAGTCTGCAGAAAAGTGAAGAAATCCACTGAACAGGAAAATCTGTTTTAGCCGATTCTACCCATTTGTTAGGATGTTCCATTATTAGTCACCTATGTGTTTGTTATATTACCTCCCTGTTAAGCAGAGTAGATAGAGTACATAGTCTTCCTTCACATAGTGTAACACTGTGTGTTTACAGAGGCTATTTTAAGAGGACAGGCCTTCTGTCTGAATAATTAGCACAAATAACGGTACATCCCGGAGGCCAGATTGATAAAGAAGAACACATCTGTAATCCTGAGGCTTAGATGCAGAAGGGAACAAGGTCAGGGTTTTGATGGCGTGTCAGGAACTGACACGCACAGCTAAGCATCCACCTGATGCAACACATAGGCCGATGAGGTATAAGAAGCAGGGGATGACCTTGTTTGTTTTTGGATGCAATCACGTGCTAAGGACTTCAGTCCACAGCTGTGCTGAAACGCTGCACTCTCTCTTTTCTGACCTGAACTGATCTGGAATAAATTCTGTTTTACTCCTAGTTATAGTCCTTTTTATAGATTTTCCAAACCTTAAGTGAAAAGTGGTTAAACTTAGTAGATTGCTTCCAGAAAAAGAACTGGAAGGGTAAACACGTTGAGGGACCTTTAGAGGTACCCTGATGATGCGTTCTTACCAAACATATTCAGAGCGCCTGGTTTACATCCAAACAATAAGCAAGACGGCAATGAGGGGCGCCCAGAGGTGCAATATGGCATTAATACATTGTTTCATTGAACCATCAATGCAAATTCAACAGGTCTAAAAGCTTTTGAAAGCCAACTACAAACTTCCTGTTGGAAAGCTGTTTAAAAATATGTGTGGCTGGAAACAAAACACTTACCACAGTCACACAAGAACAAAACACGGAGTTAAACCTTGAATCCAAGTGACCTCATGCATTCTTTATGCGCCTCAATAAGGTCCCTGCAGTTCTCCTCTCCCTTCTCAATGATGCTAGAAGAGACAAATGACAAAAATGTTTTCCACGAGCAAAAGAGGGAAAATACCCCAGTCTAACCGGCTCTCTACTTACCAAGCATCTCTGACTTTTTTCGTTTCTGGACAAGCACAGCATGGTTTCAGAGGCTTCTTCTGCTCTGCACCAGCAGTCACAGCAGGGGTCTCTACACTGGCAGCAGACAGGGACGACATCTTGGGAGCTGAAATACAGCAGATCCTTCAGACATGTTTCCATCAACACCAAACTTTTCCAGAAACTTTCTTACATTTCTCATGTTGATGTTATGACACCAAAGCATTTAATGACTAAATATTTACCAGGCTGGTGTTTAATACAGCTATGAAAGAAAAAACACCACCATGGATTTAGACAAGCTGTAACGGTTCATTAAAGATTGTAATAATATGCATTTATCTCAGGTCAACAGTTTAAGAAATACTTTATTTGTAAATATCAAAGAAGAATGAAAACATTTTAGCTTAAAAACAATGATTGAACTTGGAGACCAAGACTCCATTAACCATTTCGCCTTTTCTCTGCAGGCAGGTTACATTCATAAAGATGTGAACATGTGATAAAACAACTGATCCCACACGCTGTCAATACTGAAAACTTTACAACATGATCAGGACTCCGTTAACACACAAAAAAAAACAAAAAAAAATTTGGTGAGAGTATCCACATTAAATCATCCACTGGTGAAGAAAAGACATTTTACTTCAACTCAAACCAAGACAGGTCACATAAAGCAGGTAAACACTTTGGTTCAAGTCTTTTAAAATATTTCAATTTTTAATACCTTTTCAAGTTTCAACCTTAGTCAGTGAAATAACATGCTGCGGTCATTTTGCACATCTCTGATGTTGCTGCTATTTTTCAAATATCCATTACAGTAGCTATATACTGGTTAATTATTCTCCGGATGTAGAGTTTTATATTGTTAAAGCACTTTACAGTACAGTATTTTATTGTTTATCTTTTAACTCTTCAATATTATTTTATTCTTATAAATTTTTTCTAATGTCTACATTTGTGTGACAATTTTTTTCTATAATCTTTTTGCTGCTGTAAACACCAGAATTCCCCCACTGAGGGACATTAAAGGGATTTTCTATTCCATTCTTAAACATACAGACTCAAATGACAGCACTTTCTAGGGAAGAAAAAATGTAGAATGTAGCAAAATACACAAAAAAGTTAAGTTTGCTTTATAATTACCTCCTCTTTACATTTACATTACTCAATACATTAACTGTTTTATCAACGTCCATTTATCCAATATTACTCTGTTTATTATAGGGCTATATTCAGACTTTTATAAGCAATCTCTGAGCACCTGCTTATTCTTTATCAGAAATGGATGTAATAAAAAAAAAAAATTAAAGATAAACCTGAAATTAATTGATTAACTTCAGAGGTTTCAAATAACGAAGTACAAATACTTTGTTACTGTACTTAAGTACACTTTTTAGGTATCTATACTTTACACCATTACTTATTTTTCTTCCTACTTCTGACTTCTACTCATTACATTTTCACACAAGTATCTGTACTTTCTATTTCTTACATTTTTAAAACAAACGTTACTCGTTGCTCTTGGCTTCAGTTTAATGTTTGTAAATATTTATTTCACATCATCTGTGCCATCCAATGCAGATCATTGGCGCCATCCACATCTAGTGAAAACTAGTGTAATTAGATAAGTCATATAACACAAACACTCATTGGTTAGCTAAAGGAAATCATCAGAAGCAAGCAGGTGTTCTTCAAACTCCAAACGTGAATTGTCTATGCCATGCTACAATGTAAGATTCAGAAAAAGATGTTGAAATGTCTGAAAGGTCGGACACAGGCGAGAGCGTATCAGGGGATGGAGACCAACAGGACCTCCCTCATCCTTGGCCCTATCTCCAAGAATTTTTCAAAATAGTCGAAAAATTTAGCTTTCAGTTCACATAGTGGCATCTGGCTGGGTTTTTTTTTAAAGGTTACTTTATACTTTCATACTTTAAGTAGTTTTTTGAGCACATACTTTTTCACTTTTAATTCATTAAAGAGGTCAAGCTGATAATTCAACTTTTACTAAAGTGTTTTTAAACTGCATTATTTATACTTCTACTTAAGTAACAAATGTGTGTAGTTTTGACACCGATGATTAATTATCATAATTTACTTTTTATATTGAAGAAAAAAAAATGAAAGCAGAACAGAGTTGTGGCAAGCCAGAATTCTTTTTTATTTTATATATTTAATTAATTAATCTAATTTCTTTTCAATAATAAGAGCAACTGTTTGGAATAAGAATATGACTATAATAAGTCATAATTTAACAGTAACAACATTCAAATATATTGAATATGTTTTGAAACGCTGTGCTTAACCTTATCTACAGGATTTTAAAGTTGTTTATTTGAGCTCTTTAAGACATCTTTATTGTTTAACCTACCAAAAGAGATTCATTTATTAAATTTCTAAACCTTTGCTGGATACAAATCCAAGCGGATTATTGATTATTTCAAACATTTCTGTTTCTTTCACACATGCTAACAGATATGACGGTGAGACTGGGAAATGTGAACAAAAACAGTTATTATACAATTTTAAGTTGTTGGTTTTTATTATTATTATTATTATTACAAAACTATGCATAAAATCAACAGAGTTTTGTTTAAATAATTAGAAAACGAGGCTATTTTCAATACTTCCCCTGCTTGCCAGCTTTTCTATCGTTTGATAACCGTTTGGTAACGTTACAAAACGCTTACATAAAGTTAGCTAACACCAGCTAGCATAACACAACTGACAAACTGTAGGACTCGTGCCAAGAAACGCGACATTTTAAAGAAAAACTGATTAAACTGGGATTTTTTTTTACAGGCTTCCTATCAGAAACGAGCCTGAGTTGTATTAAATAAAGCAGACTTACTTGATACAAAGCCCGGCTCTCACACCAGCCGACACTTCACCTTCAAACTGAAGCTACCATGCGGGGAGATAGGTCACGTGTTCCATGTCAGTATCCCGCATGATCACAACCGACAACCAAGCATTCTGGGAAATGTAGTAAATTAAAACGAGGAGCTGGAAAGTCACAAACAAAAATGAAACCTATTTTTAGTTAGCATTACATATTTACTTATCAGACCCCTACACCTTAAACTAAACTAGCTTTATTAACTAGTGCTTGATGCACCACATAATGTGGTTTATAAATATTTAATGCTCTGAACTTTCATATTAAAGCAGGTTTTTGCACCATGTTTTTTTTTTCGACCACACTGTTTACATTTAATCACTGCTGCACTTTAAAGGAATAGTACACCCAAAACATGAAGCGCGTTCACGAGTCTACGGAAACCGCGGCAGACCAAACCAGATGAAAGTGAGTAGAAAATGAAGGCTAATTATGTTTTGGGTGTACTATTCCTTTAAGGAATGGTAATGTTAGGAAAGCTGTACAAAATGAAATGTCGTTTTGTATACAAAATGACAATACGTTGGTGAAGGTTCTCAGTCTTCAGGGTCACTCCAAAAAAAACAAAAAAAAAAACAATTAAAAACAATCCACTGGACTTTGTTTCCAACTTTGAAGACGTCCCATCCAGGAAGCTTTTCCTATTAAAAATGTCTGGAATAGCGTTGAGTTTGAGGTTTTATACAGTAGCCCAACAAAGCCTTTTTTTTGTTTTGAAAACTTGCAAATTGGAACAGAGGAAGGGGTCCACCCCTTTAGAATGGGGCTCATTTGGCTTCTTTTGTTAGACTGCAATACCCCAGACAAAAAGACAATTAGGCTACGCTCACACTGCAGGCCTTGATGTTCAATTCTGATTTTATTGTGAAATCCGTTTTTTTTTTTTTTTTTTTTTTTGCGTTGTCTTTGACATTTCCAAATATATGCCACTTGTATGTGAATGCCTGTGTGAACTGCAGTCATACAACGCAAGTGTCCCACATGCGCAGTAGAGGACGCAATGACATCACAGGCCAGCTGCTCTGTGTTTAGGGAAGTAAACATGGATGGTAGTGCCGGAGCACATCTAGCGATCTTTCCCAACCATAAAAACACAAGATGGTTAAACATAAATACTGCTCTCCGCATTATCGTCAGCCATGGTTGTTGTTTTCCTTGCCGTTTCTTTATAGCAAGACCCAGAATGGTGACCTTTGTCGGGTATTAATGGCATTCAGGTCGGATGAATGCGACCTGGCCGTTCAGACACAGGTTGCATTTGAAAAGATCATATTCGTATCGGATTCAGGACCACATTGCCAAGTGGCCTAGGTCGCATTGGAAAAAAATGGATCTGTGTTGTTCAGACTGTCATGAGAAGAACAGATCCAGGTCGCATATGGGCTAAAAAAACATATTTGGGTCACTTCAGGCTGCAGTGTGAACGTAGCTTTAGATGGGTATGGGGTATTGCAGTCTAAAAAAAGAACCCAAATGACCCCCCATTCCAACTGGGGGGACCCCTTCGTCTGTTATAAAATGCATGCTTTCAAAACAAAAACAAAGCTTTGTTGGGCTCTTGTGTAAAACCTCAAACTTAACGCTATTCCTGTCCTTTTAAATACAAAAAAAGGCTTCCCGGACAGGAAGCGAAACGTCTTCAAACTTCAAAAAGTCCAGTGGATTGTTTTTAATTTTCTTTTTTTTTTTTTACAAAATGACAATAGGAGTTGTCAAAGTCTAATATGCATGTGATTTGAAATTTAATTAAAATTTAAAATTAACCTCACTGTAAATTTTTCTTTAGATGACCTCTCTGGCTTGTTGGCTGTTATGTTAGATATATAATGCTGCTGCTAGGTGCAAAGTAGAGAATATAATGAAAAAATGTTTTGTCCTACAGACAGGTTTATGTAGGTTGTCACGTTTGCCCTGTGTACCGTGCATAAGCAAATCATTGCGTAAGCAGAATAACTGAATCACCTACTCTAGCCCGATGGCCAGCTGTGTGCTAGATAAACAAGCAAGTAAGCATTTTGTTCGTAGCAGTTTGCTCATTTCTCTATGATAGATATACACCTTTAGTTAAAACAAGCATCCCTGCACACTTTGCTCTTTTCATTTGCAGCATGTCTTTGAATTGTACATTAATCTCATAGCATTTAATACCCATTAATTCAGGTTTAATTTTATTTAAAATGTGTTTTTATTCTGGTTGTGTTAACAAAATTTGCCTCCAGGAAGGAACATGTGTTTTAAGCCACATTACAAGTCCCGACCATCTGCCACCTTTTTATACCATCTGCAAAAAGCTTCCAGCATCTTTTGGAAAGACAGACGTGTAAGCACTTTTTGTCCAAGGTCAGTATTTGGAATAAGGCAAAAAATACTGGATTATACTGAAGTATACATTGTATTTAGCTGAATACGTGAGCCATGATTACACCAAGAACTAATAGAAAGAAGATAACATCAACATCAGCCAATATCAGCAGGAAATATAACTCCATTTGAGAAACTTTTGCCCTTTAAAGATGAACTCTAAATTCTTTTTTTTTATTTCTTTCTGTGTTGAAAGGTTGTTGTAGGTTTTTCTTTACTTTTTTTTTTCTTTGAATATTTGTTTTCTTTTTGCATAACCTTTCCAAAACGTTTGAATTAAGTCAGAATGGATTGAAAACATCTCGAAACAGGATTTTTCTACTGTTACAAACGTTTTTTTTTAACTGTGCACAGGTGAGAAGCTGCACTGCACTGACAATAAAAAAAGCTCTTCTTCCAAATCCCAGCAGTTATGATGCTGCAAAAATGTCCATGTTAAAAATGTAATCTTTATTTATTACTCACAGACTGTGCTTCCTACCAAACACATTCTGATTTAAAATAGAATTTTCTCTTTCAGTGTCTAGTCAGGAGAAATTAAGGGTTTACGAAGGGTCATTATATATAGCAGTCAATGTATTTTTTAGACTAGGTAGGAATCTTGTGTGCATGTAGAGCGGTATTTTCTCAATGCAAAGAAAATGTTTCAAGTGTCACAGTGAGTATAAATAATAGAAAGATAGAGCAAAGTGGCATGGCAGGTTTGCTTTGCAACAACCAAGCAGGTACTGGGTGTGATTGTCACGTGTGGTTCAGCAAGCCAAAGGTTTATTCCTGTCAAAAAACTTAACAGAGCCAATAATCCGCCCCCCCGCGCTGGCAGAGATTCATTGTCCTCAACAGACGGAAACTGTTAGCCAATCTGGTGGACCCAGAGATGCTGGGTCGTTTGGCTTTCCGTATCAGATACAGCTCCTTGACTCGCTCTCAGCCAAGGTGAGTTGAACAGATAACAGGAACCAGTATTTCTTGTCCCATCAGATATTGTGACTCATGAAATCTTGTTGCTCAGATTCAGAAAAGAAGAAAAAAAGGGGTTAGGTTGACACCTCTGCCGTATAACTTCCCCTGCATGGATAAATCAGATATTGAAATTTATACATCGTATAATTATATCATCAATCAATTATTTTATCGTGTTCCATAAATATACTTTGATTTAAATAATTTAATGTAATATTTGGATATATGTTTAGGGTCTATGTTTTAGTTTGTGGATTAAATTCTGCAAAGTGAGAAAATGTTCTAGAAGTATGGATATTGCATTGATTTGCATACGCTTCACGCATGTGCAAACAACACTGGTGACCTAGTCTTTTCCTTACATATATGGGATTTAATGATAAAAGACTCCAAAAACCTATTGAAACTACATAAGATCCCTTGTAAAAAAACAAAAAAACAGTCTGAGACAAGTGTGTCTTGGCTACAATCCTAGTAAGAGGGATTTTCTCTTGAGCCTAGTGAGTCTCATTTGAATCCAGCCTTAAAGCTTCTTGAGCAGATAAAAAAAACCAAGATAGATGTTCAAGTGCAACGTTGAAAATTACTCTTCAGCCGTCTGGGAGACGAGGTCTATCACACCATTTCTTAGTTGTTGTTTTAAATTGTCATTTTATACTAAGCTTTATTGGCTGCAATTAAATGTTTTGCCTTTTTATACTCAATAAGACGAGAAAATACTTGGATTTAAGTCAGAAATAGGGATGTCCTGGTCTGTTTTCATATGCTTTGGAATGTTTACATTTTATTTATCATGTTTTGTCATTGTAAATAAAGCTACCTTGCATAAACATCTGTCCATCAGTTACATTTGCAAGCAAAAGCAAGATCATGGTTTGCTTCCATTTGTTGGTTTATTTTGTGAGAACAAATTATATAATTTTAAACAAGCTTTATATGCTATGTGAATAAAATATTTCATTCAGTTATAAGTCACAAGAGGCTACCATAGATTTAGAACAAACACTCAGATGGAGACAAAAAGCAGATAGAAATATTGGTGGTGATATAGATATGAGATATTTGCTCTTTTTGAGAGATTTTTCACTTATACCAATGAGAATATGAGATTTTTTATTAGAGTATCTAATTTGACAAATTTTTAAGAGAAAATGTGGGATTTAAAGGTCCCATATTATTCTACATTTAAAAATTAAAAATATTAACAATTAGGCCCCCAGAGCCTGTTTTTGCTGCTTGAGCAGGAACATTCCTCTCAGATTAGGCAGCATGTACCAGAAACCTACTTATTCAGCCCTCTTCTAAAAAAGCTATTTTGGCTTTCCACGCCCTCACCTTCCGCGCCCCATGACAACCTTCAACCATGACAACAAGTCCGACTTAATAAAGATGGGGGCTAGGGGAGCAGAATAATACAGAAGGCAAAGGCTGGAGTTGGCCGATGGGCTGCTGCAGACCACTCTGAGCAGTTATATGTTGTCAAGATAACCACTCCTTGCCAATAATTTATGTTGTTACAACAATAATACACATTCTCTTATTCCACCAAAAATGCAAAAATATATAACTTTAATAAATTTAACAGAACATTTCTTCTAAATATGAAACCATCCAGTTTTTCTGTGAAAACTTTAAACAAATTTGAATTAACAAACAAATAGCCCAGTAGCCAGTTAGCCTGAGCTCCTGCTGACTCCACCTGCTGGGATGAACTAACTGAGCGGCTACTAAGAAAAGTTACACAAACAGACAATCAGAATTACTGCAGATGTAATGTTAGAAAAAGACTGTTTGTGAAGCACAGGGAAGATTATCCATCTAAAAACCACCTGCTTATCAAACCAGCTGAGGACACAATGTTTAGCTGCAGTGCTGATGAGTTTACATGCTTAAAGTCGTAGGAAAGTCATATTTCAAATCATTCTGGCCTAAACATTTACTGTATATAAATGTAGTCTTTATCAGACTATACTGTCCCAAAATTTAGAAAATTTCTATAAAAAAAGAAAATCTGTGGGTTGTTTTTTTTTATCCAGTTAGTTATACGTCAGCCTGAACACCTAAATTCGGCCAATCATATATCAACGGTCATCTGTCAATCAAATTTTTTTCGGTCATAGCATCTTGATTCATATGTCACAGCTAATATACGCAACGGTTGAAATAAGAATCATTTCCTTTCCCATTGAGTTCTGTCCCAGTGTTCACGGGGATGGACGTCTGTGTTTTCGGCAGGCGTAGAGCTAACAGAACTGGCAGCGTTGCGAGGCAAGGGCTCAAACATGTACGGCTGTAAGCCTTCTACACCAAACCAAACTTCTGCTGCCCTGGCGTCCTCTTCCACAACATCATCGTCCCCACTTTCCTCCTCTGAATGAAAAATGTATGATGGAGGAGACTCATCCACGACCTCTGAGACAAAACTCGTTTCTAAGTCATCACTCGGGAGAATTCGGAAATGCAACGGTTGGAACGCCCACTTCTCTTCAACTTTAAGCAGTTTAAGCAGTCCGACACAGTAAAGCTATTTACAGCTCTTACTTTATAAGGTTTGTAACAGATAGTTGGTATCAATCCAAGCTTCAAATTAAGATGTAAGTGAATCAAAATTATAGGAGATGAGAAAGTATCATGAACTTACCACTGTTTTAGCTTTTTTATTTAAAATGGAAGATAGAGAAACTAATCTTGACAAAGGATGAAGTGGGAATGCTCCAAGAGGTTTGTAGGTGGCTTTTACAAAAGTTGTTTTAACTTAGCCGTAGAAGGACTTTTTCATGGTCCTAACAGCACAGAAACCAGACAGCAGTCACCTTGACCAGTGCAAGTCTACTGCTTTGTTAGCACCAGTTGTGAAAACAATGTTCTTTTAAAAGCTCAGCACAAAGAAACAACTTCTGGAAGTTTTGCAAGTAGATTTCCGACTAAAATATAATCCATTCACCCAGTCTTCAAAGGCTGAGATGAGGGCAGTAAAAAGATTTTTGTGTCATTCATGCAGACATTAACTTAGCAGCTTCTATGCTCATTCCTCAGCTTAGCTTTTAGTTCAGTCTGGTTTGTTTAGATGCTCAGTGTCAGTAACAGAAAGATGGCACCTGCTAGAGGGCAGGTTCAGATGGGGAGAAGCATTTTTTCCCCCAATGACATTAAGAAGGGCATGATTTTGAAACAGGGCATTTTGAGCACACATTAGCTTAAAGATGGAGCGAGGCAGTGAGGGAGGTGAAAGGTTTTTTTTTTTCATTTGGGAACCTCATGCAAAGGCTTCAGGACACATATGACTCTTACAACATGTTTATAAAGTTAATTATGCATAATATGGTACCTTGAAATAATAAATAATCAATTATCTTTAATACCTTCTTAAAATTGTTATTTTGAATTAAATTCAATTGCGTTTATTTATATGGCGCCAATTCACAACACAAGTAATCTAAAGGCACTTTACAGAGACAAGACTGTCAGATCGGCAGTGATGTCAAAAGTACACACATTTGTTACTTAAGTAGAAGTATGGATACTGCAGTGTAAAAACACTCTGGACCTCTTTACTCAAGTAAATGTGAAAAAGTATCTGCTCTAAAAACTACTTAAAGTATAAAAGTATAAAGTAACCTTTAAAAAAAACAGCCAGATGCCACTATATGAATTGAAAGCTCAACTTTTCAACTATTTTGAAAAATTATTTGAGATAGGGCCAAGGATTAGGGAGGTCTTGTTGGTCTCCATCTCCCGATATGCTCTTGCCTGTGTTCGACCTTTCAGACAGTTCAACATCTTTTTCTGAATCCAACATTGTAGCATGGCATAGACAATTCAGGTTTGCAGTTTGAAGAACACCTGCTTGCTTCTAATGATTTCCTTTAGCTAACCAATGAGTGTTTGCGTTATATGACTCATCCAATCACACTAGTTTTCACTAGATGTGGATGGCAGCAATGATCTGCATTGAAATAAATATTTATTAGAATTAAACCAAAACCAAGAGTAACGAGTAACGTTTTCTAAAAAGTTTAAGGAATAGAAAGTACAGATACTTGTGTGAAAATGTAATGATTAGAAGTCAGAAGTAGGAAGAAAAATAAGTAATGGAATAAAGTATAGATACCTAAAAAGTGTACTTAAGTACAGTAACAAAGTGTTTGTACTTCGTTACTTGACACCTCTGCAGACTGGTTAGGAAAACCAGTTGATTGCATCCAGTCATTGATTTGCAAGACATGCTCCTCCTGAAGGAGATTGCGGCAATGATTTTCCCTTGCACATTGTCGTTAACTCTTCGGCAATCCCTCACACTGAGCATGGATGTTGCAACATTGGAGAGAAAAACTTTTCTTTTAATAGGAAGAAACCTCCAGCAGAACCAGGCTCAGTTTACCCTCTGCTGAGGGTTCAAGGAGATAAAAGCAGACATACATAAAGAAGCAGAGATGCAAAAGGTACCTGTTAACTATCCCCAGAGGAAGCTCTGTCCAGAAAATACACAGCCAGGCAGATGAGCTCAAAGCAAATTATTCTAGTCACAGTAAGAGAAACAGGACTACACTGGAAAAAGGCCAATCTCCAACATCTATAAACAACGGCCTATGGTAGCAGCACCGCTGATATTTCAGTAACAGACTGAACAAGAACAGACCAGATGAAGCTGCTATGATGAGGAAAAAGCAGAGAGAGCATTAGATTAGATTAGATTAGATTAGATGAGCTTTATTGATCTCACAGCGGAGAAGTTCACTGGTCACATATTGGCATAGTAATTAAAGAAGGTGCAAACAAGCATGAAAAAGGTGCATTAAGAATAAACAATATATATATACAGTATATCAAGGTATATACAGTATATCAAGATACTGTTATGGGTGGAAGCATAATGTTATGGGTGGAACTTGATTGATACTTCAAAATGGGAGAATATAGACGGAATGAAGCCAAATAAGGCAAAATAGTTCCTATGTGGTCCTGCATGTAAAGAGAGATTTGTGATCAAATTCTACTGCCATCCTCTAGGACAGGGGTGTCAAACTGGTTCCAGAAAGGCCATGTGGCTGCGGGTTTTCTTTCCAACCAAGCAATAGCACACCAGACTCCAGTCATTTTATCAAGTGAGTCCAATCTGAGCATGATGACTTGATGAGATGCCTGGAGTCTGGTGTGCTATTGTTTGGTTGGAAAGAAAACCCGCAGCCACACGGCCCTTTCTTGAACCGGTTTGACACCCCTGCTCTAGGATAATGAAGATAAAATGTGGGTGGACATTTCAGCAAGACAACAAACCCAAACACACAGCCAAGGAAATTCTCAATTGCTTTCAGAGAAAGAAAATAAAGCTGATAGAATTGCCCAGCCAATCACTTGACTTGAATCCAATAGAAAATCTCTGAGAGAGAACTAAATATCTAAAGTTCATAGAAGGCCCCCAAGAAACCTTCAAGATTTTTAAGCGCGTTTGTGTGGAAGAATGGGCCAAAATCACACCTGAGCAATGCATGCAACTAATTTCTCCATACAGGAGACGTCTTGAAGCTATCATAGGCAACAAAGGCTTTTGTAGTATTATTATTAAATAATACAATAGTACTTTGTACTACGTAGTACTTTGTAGTACAAAGAATTAAATACATTTCAGTCAGTGTGTTGAAGAATTTTTCCCTTTATTACACATGACAGTTTAATTTATTTGTATATGTCGATTAAATTAATCTATCTGCTGAAAATGTCATGTCAATAGCACCTCTAGAAATATATTTACTCTTACTGTGGCGTGTTCATTACTTAGTTCACCCAGTGTAATTGTGAAAATTATCTCTTTTCCCCAGAGATAAGGGGATTTTGGTGCAAAATATGCTTATAAGGGCAATATTTTTTATAAAGACAGTGGCTGAAGACAGTCAGAGAGTCATATCCACAACTGATTTTACCACTAACCTAAAGTTAACTGAAAAGAGAGACTGCATTTCACAAATAAAACCATGGACAGATAACCACCTTCTATGGTCTAATGAACCAATACTTTTCAATATAAAAAAAAAAAAAAAATATATATATATATATATATATATATATATATATATATATATATATATATATATATATATATATATATATATATATATATATATATATATATATATATATATATATATATATATATATATATGATTTCAGGATTACTGCTCAGTAAAGCAATTTATGCCTGGATCTGTTTTGAGGAAACAATGCAAACATACGTCTAGCATATCCCTTCAGAGCCCTATACCATTTTCCTGGGATAAAGTGTACATAAGACTGACATAGGTAACGTGGTCCAAACTGATTGAGTTCTGCCTTCTACTGCAGCCAGTGAGGGTAACAGGGAGGAAGTTGAGCTCCTACAATCTTCTAAGAACAGATGTACTGTATGTATGGATGCCCTGTATTCCACTTCTGTTGAACTTTTTTAAACAGATCTAAGGATAGGACAGCATGTTTCACTTTCATTAGAAAGAACAGTCTGGTGGGATTAGAAAGGTGAGAGTGTTAATAGTCCCACTGAAGTCCTTTGTTATGTAGGTTCTTCTGAATATAATATATATGCTTTCTTCCCCTCTACCCATTAATGAAGTGTTGGACCGTGCACCGTGCAACCAAAGCCATCCTTGTTTCTGAGCTGTTTAAGAGCAGACATTTTTATAGGGCACAATTGCAATAAATAGGCTACTCATGACAGCAGTTTTGTTTATTACACACACATGTAAATTACTCTCCACAGACCTCTGGTGTGTTTTATATGTGCAGATTCAATATCAGGAGATCCCAATATGTGACACACATAAGGAAATGCTTCTTATTATCTACAGTTGTGGCTTGTTTTCCATTTCCCTGCTACTCATCAAGGATCTGTTAATGGGCATGCCATCTTTGTCACTTTGAGAGTGGTAACCAATGCAGAAAGCAATCTACCCTTTATTGTTTGTTTTTTTTGTTTTGTTTTTTAGAAGATCTGGCCTCTTCACACTTTACTGTTTTCTTCTTGGGTGTGTCCAGTAATGTTAGCAAAGCATCTTCAGACTTATTGTCATGATCTGGCCTGATAGCTCACCTTAATTGTTCATCTCACTCACTTGCCTAACTAACTCTGCCTGGTTTTCTAATTATTACTCTCATTCACCTGCATCTGCTGCTTTTTATCGGGTTCAGCCTGAGCGATCGGAGCCAGATCATTATTTGTTTTCTGTTTGTCTGTTTGGTTATTAGTCTATCCCTGGTTCATGTCCTGGTTCCGGGCGGCCATTTGGTAGAGAGGTTTCGTGTCTGTCTCGTCTTCTTATCCACTTTTATTCTTGTAAGCCTGGCTCCTAGATGGAGACCAGTTTAAAGTCCTGCATAAATTCTGGAACAACATCTCATCTCTGCTTCCTTCTACCACTTAGCCTGCCAGTCTGCATCTGAGCCTGCCTGTCTGCTTCTCTGCCTGCCTGTGAGGGCACACTTCTGCACCTGACTCTGAACCTGCCTGAAGGCTCTGTGGATTCCTGGAAGTCTGATCCTGCTGTTCCTGTTTGGGTGGAAACCTCTAATGGAGTGGAGGTTCTCTGGATTTCTGAACTGTTCCTGCCTGCTCTGCCTTCCCCTGACCTGGATCAGCCTCCTGCTACTTCCCTAGGGCTGCAGCATCTGAGACACTCTGGGCGACGCATGATGTGTCTGGTTGTCAGCCCGTCAGCTGGATCGCACCCCTCTCTAGGGAGATGGACTGAACTTTGAAACCTGTGTTTCTTTCCACCAGAGTGTCAGTGATTGGGCGGTGCCCCGTCCACCTCCTACAGCCGCGGATCCACAGCACCGCACTTCGTTTCTGTCTTGTTTTGTGTTAATAAACATTTTGAACTTTCCTACTGGCTGTCTCATCTTGAATAGTGGGTCCATCTTAGGGTGGCCATTTCTATAGCACCAAAAAGGAGGACATTGTGCGGCATATCAATAAATTACTAAGGTGTACATAAGAATCGGGTAAAGTCACATTTATAGCACAATTCTTAGTAGTTTAAAGAGGATGCTTGTGTAGCTGAATAGAACAAAATATTAAAGAAATGTAAAAAAGAATTGGTTCCCAGCATTTGTATTTATTTAATACATTGTGGTGTTTAAAAAGTGACAATTTTTTTAACACAATTAATTTGCGCAGAACTGCTGCAATTGATCATAAAGCAGTTGTTTGGAAAAGAAGCTCGAGAAAGAGCTAGAGAATAGGACGATGCAAACTGCAAAAAGTGGCTGGAAAAGAGGAATTCATGACATGGCTGCAGCCTGTCGAGAGTAAAGATGATTTCACCATGTTCTCTATCTATCCATATCTATCTATATATCTATCTATCCATATCTATCTATCTATCTATCTATCTATCTATATATATATATATATATATATATATATATATATATATATATATATATATATATATATAAACTTGAGTCATGGAACTGTGCTTACAGCTCCTTATTTCATGTAAACTAATAACTTGTGTACATGATACTTGTTGATGGCATTAAAATTATTTCTAATAGCATTAAAAGAGCATTAAATTAGAGCTCCTCATTCCTGTATAAAACCTGTGAACGCTTAATTGAATCTGACATATTAAAAAAATCCCCATCATCATCCAGCAGATGTTCAGTTTCTGCCCAAATATTTTCTTTCTGTTGCCGATTTTTGTAACAGGGATAACTAGGATCATACATAGTTTGTATGAACTCTGTTTATTCTCTGCTTCCAAACTCATCATCTCTTCATCCATTCCTGCAATAAGAATTTTCTTTTAAAGTTGTGAGATTCACTCTAGAATCTCACAACTTCTTCCTGGTCTGTTGAAGCACCAATAGTCTGCATCCAATTATTTAATTAATTGCTCTTAGTTTTTGGGAATATATACAAACTATGCTCTAATTTCTAGATACCGATCTGTTTTTACTATAATTTAATTTGACAAACCGGGTCTTCTCTACATTCTTTTTTCTGTTTGGTGCGATTGCAATAGCGGGTCTTGATCTGGACGGACCGGAGGGGAGCAAAAAATAGCTCAGCTCCGTATTTTGACGGTGAAGGACGGAGAAGACGTACGTGGGCGGTGACGAGCGGAGGATGTGGAACAGCTCTCATTGATTTACATGACAGACAAGTACTCCGTACGTGAGCGGGGCGGAGCGCTGACGGAGTATGTGGAATCTGGGGGTAAAGGAGGACAAATACACGTCCGGCTGGGTGCAGCGCCGGACGCCGGACAGTGCAATGAAAATCCGGACTGTCCGCCCTAAAGCCGGACATCTGGCCACCCTAGTCCATCTGTCTTGTTTTATGACACTAATTGCTCTTGTCTTAGAGTTAAAAATCATTAAATAACTTATTTTAACATAGTTGTATTTTTTCACAGCAGGACTATATGATTAATCTTAATTTTGTATCTTTATATGAGCTAAGCTAACGTTAGCTCACTGTTTATTTGAGGAAAGTGAGACTTGTTTATAGCTAAACATTACATTTGCAATCAGTCTGCAGCTGCTGTTAAGCATTTTTCCTTTTGTGTCTAGTATTGTGTTTATAATAGTGTCAGCTGATGAGAGGGATAGCTGTTGCAAATGAGGCCATATTTAGCCAGCATATGCCTGACGTCTCAGAATCTCTTAAAACACTGCCATACGCTGAACTTTCTATATATTTTTTTAATGTTGGGTGTATACATAGAGTATTCATAACAAGTCCAGAGAGTATGTCCAACAACAACCTAACTTATGCATAACGCACAACAGCGTAATGACCATGAAATGTCACAATCCTGTGTCCTGAGGGGGGCAGCAATGCGCCTGAAGGCATCCAGTCTGCATAAAAAGATTTATTTGATTGCGGTATTAACCTAGCAGCTGTTTACCACCTGCCAAAAATAAGAATAAAGAACAAAAGAAAAGGAGAAAAAAAAGAAAGAAAGAGGTTTGCAGTCACAGCAAATTCAGCGCCATGTCTCCTAGGAAGTTCGTCGTGGTTCGTGTCTTGGCCGAGGGCGGGAATGCTGAGAGGATCCATCACACTCACCTTCTCGTTCATCCTATGATGGGGATGAAGTCTGGAGGAGTACTAATGGTTTCCCCTTCTATATCAAAACACTGCCAATATGGCATTATACAGTAGCTGTAAGTTAGGAACACGTTCCTCGGTCGTCTGTAACACGTCAAATACACTGATATGCGTTTGAGATAAGTTGTTGATAAGTTACGCATTAGTTATGCACAAGTTACTCAGAGGTTTTCTGGATGAGTTAGACACAACGACTTATGAGTAACTTACACTGTCAACGATCAGATAACTTACCTGTGACTTATGTCCCACGTTTCGCATATCACGTTCTCGCCATATGTCGACATATGCCAGCGTGCTTCAGCGTATTTCACCATGCTCATAACTTATACAAAGCTTACTAATAACTTATCCAAAGTATCCCAGCATTTTTGCCAGATTTTTCATACATCAGGCATGCGCTGGCTAAATTGTCAAGGTGTGACAAGGGCTTAAGGAAGGGTTTTCTCCAGTGGTTATCACCCTCATGGTAACAAAACCTGACCCGGTCTCATAAAAACGGATCCACAGACATATAGGAGGGAGGCTACGGGCATTTTTAAAGCAAGCCATGAGCATGCTGTAAAAGGAGCATGCACTCATGCATGTGATGTTAGGGATCTAGTGGTACTGAATCTGAAAAATGTAGAATGCATTTGTATTAAATCCAACTGCTAGAATAAGTATTTATTGTGTTTGTGCCTTTTAGGCATAATTTTGACTTCATACATCTGTCCAAATCTTATTCAGTCTCCTGCCTTCAGTAGATTTCATTGTTATTAGTGTTGCACTGATGCAATTTGTTTGGCCCCGATACCTGGCTGTGCAGTATCAGCCGATACCTTACCGATACATCTGTTTGAAATTTATGTGTGTGTGTATATGAAGAACTGCATACTACTTGGATGTAAAATAATTGCCATCCTGGCTTTGTCAAGCTCCTGCCTTCCTTTGTGAAGCAGGAAAGAGACTAATACAAAGTGAATCCAGTAGAACTTTTTATTGGCTTCCTGGAATGGGTGACCATAGTTGAATAAACTTTTCGCTCTCAAAATGGTATCGGTACTCTATATGATACCACCATTTCAGTGCCGGATTGGGGCCCTGCCCAATACTGGTATCGGTATCAGGGCAACACTAATTGTTATGATTGACATCTGCCACTTCAAGGGTGTCATCGGGAACTTTAAGTATTGCAGAAGTATAGGTGGTTCTATGTGCAGTTTTGTGTAAAGTGGAGAAATCTGAAAAGGAATCAACTTTCACTTTCAGGTTTCCATTTAGCTATGTGAGGTTTTATTATCCTAATATGCTGCAGAAAGTTGGTTTTGTTAATTCCTGATCCTTAAACAAGGGATCAAGGGAGAGGGGAAAGTTAAACATTAAAAACTTTTCTGCGGTGTTGTAGAAGATTTGCAAAAATATCAGTAAAGATAAACCCTTTAAAAAGCATCCTAATACGCGTGATAACGTGTATTTAACGTGTTTGTTGGATTTAACCAAGAAAGGGCCACACTAAGGAATAATATATGCTTTCTTTCCAACTTTTTTGGGTGTGTTTTTATTATAATAATAATTTTTTTTTTTTTATTTCACAGTGGAGAAATGTACCTCTCCATTTAACCCATCACCTTGGGGAGCAGTGGCGGTTAAGGGTCTGTGCTCATGAACCCCGAGTGCAGCTGTGGGGATCGAACCGAGTACTTGCAACCTTCTCAGAGCACAAGCTCACTGCTCTAACCACTAGGCAAATACTCCCCTCAATTATGCAAGAAAAGAAGTAGCAGGAATGGTGAAAACTGATGCACTAGCCAAGATGCTGGGTGTTCATCATGCCCAGTGTAAGATCTCTGGATTAATTCTGCTGTCAAGTTATGTAATATATTTTTTCTCTTTTATCTAAGTTGCCTGGCTCATATAACTTTTCTCACTTTATCTAGAAGTATAGAAAAAGATGCATTTTTATGCAGGAATTTCAGTTTATTATATATATCCGTTGTTTCTGCTTTTCTAACTGATGATCTGTATGCAAACAATCCCCAAGAAGTTGGCCAAAAGATCCATGTGTGCTGTATGTACAGCATCAGGTATCCCGGCATAGTGTTTAATTACATGCTCTGTGGCCCAGGCCGAAATCGTCCCTGCACAAGCTGCCAGATGTCTAGTTCCCATGACAGTATATGCAGCGTTCTCATCCAACATTGTCCTTAGTATTAATGTGAGCTGGACATGTCCCCATGACATGGCTTGATTCATTTGAGGATGAGACACGGATACTGAATAGTTGATGAGCTGGGAGGAATAGAAATACAGGGGTGGAGTGAGGTTAAAAATGAAGAGAGGCAGGAATAGAGAGAGAGGAGGGACTGAGCAGAGAGGCGGGGATCCACTCGCCTCACTCCATGCAGCCTCAGTATGTACTTAGGTTGGGAGGCTGGATGTAAAAATACCTTGTGACTGAGGAGGGAGGTTGGAACTGCTGCTGGAGTCAGACTTACTTACCCTGAGAAGAAGAGGAAGGAGCAGCTGTGGTGGTGGGATGGCCTGTGCTTTCAGCTGATCGGAGGGAACTGAGGTTTGTCCATGGAGAAATCCAAGGGTCCCACCACTGGATTTACAAAAGCCACCTGTGGATGGAGAGCCCTGCTTCTCCCGCAGCTGAACAGACAGTCCCTGTACGTGTACGGCAGCGAGGTGGCCGTGGAGAAGGAGTGCAAGCGTCAGCTGGAGAGCGGAGTCTTTGTCATTCACCCCTTCAGCCCCATGAGGTATTTCATACATCAGTCCTCCACTTTGCATCACCTTCTTTCTTCAGTTTTTTCATGTATGCATTTGAAGCTTTTTTCCAGGACTTCAATTACAACAATAGGAAGAAGAGGAGAATGTTAAACTGACACATTTTGATGCAATAGTATTTTTGCATTTTAGTCAATGAGGTAAAAAATATTAATGTGCAAATTAGGAAAAAACTTGAAATAGGCATGAGGATATGACGCAGTTCGCAAGCTGAATTTAAAATTTAAAGTTCTTTTAATACCATACTGGAGAAATGGCTGGAACCACAACTGAATGTGATTCAGAGATGCCCCTCCCCTACCTGTTGCTGAGCACAGCTGGCTGAAAGAGAGCCTGAAAGAGAACACTTTCCTCACTTAAAAGAGAGAAACACATCTGTGTAGGAAGGTTTTCTGATATCAAAAACAAGAACATGGCTTGATGCATTTTGCAAGTGATGACGTTATTTAAAAAAAAAAAAAAAGAAACTTAGTTAATCTCATGCAAAAATGTCAAAATCCAAACATAATGGGTTCAGTTGCTTCAGCTTCTCAAAAAAAAAAAGGATTTAAATTTTTTCTCCACAGAAATCCATGGTTACTTTCAAGAAAAAACTAACAGAACTTAATTTTGTTAAAGCATATTTATCATTTAATAAATGGTTGAAGCATATGATCGTTATATCAAATAACAATTAAAAGATTTTCCCAAGTACTTCTACTGTATGTAAATTTCTAGATAATTTGCTGCTGTAACAATAACCATTACCACACGACCTACATTTATATATGTAGAAAATATAAAATACTTTACAACTGCCAAACACAAAAACCATACACAAAAGACTCCAACAACCCAAGAGAATGACGGATGGATATTTGATTAGCATCTGGCTTTAAATACATTTAGAAGGAAGAACCTCCATGCTAAACATTGGCGCTTCAAGTACAGATGCAACAGAACTGACAGGGCCTCCTGAATTGCCTCTGGTTTAATCCTGCCTTGTGGTTACTTTACAACAAACAAGCAGAGAAATAAAAACACACAATGGTACTTTTATTTTTGGAACATTTATATTCAATGTCATGAAGGTGTTTTTCTCATCTCCAAATCTTTGCTGATAAACCTTTCTGCAAGAAGTAAAACAAAACCTTTAATTAAAGTTAATTTGGTCACTAATAGATATATATATTTTTTTATCATTGCTGCAACATTAGTTTCAAATGTTACAATCCCTGTTCTTTTTTTTTATTATGTTGGAGCAAACATGACCAAATCCAAACACTATGGGTTCAGCTGCTTCAGTTTCTCAAAACCAGATAGTATTTCTATCCTTCTGCACAGAAACCATGGTAACCTAAAAATATTAACTTAATTTTGCTACAGCACTTTAGATCATGTTAAATAAATTTAAAGTAAATGTATGCCTGGACAAACAATCAATTAGTAAACCATGCCCCTGCCTCAATTGTATCCGACTATGATCCTTAATTTCTCACAGCTCGTTTTAAAATGGAAAGACAACAGAACATGGTATTCAATTGGTTTATACATGTACGCTTCTTATATTTTAATACAAGTTAGGAAATTTCCACAGGAAAACGATACTCAAATCAACTAGAGCATATCTTTAATGATATGTAAAGCAGGTGCTAAAAAAATTGGTATAAGAGAAAAAAAACAATCGCCAATGTTGACTGTAAGTGAAATGCAGCTAATTTTCAAGTGTAATGGCCAATGGATCTCTACATTTCTGCATTGCATTTATGATATAAGAGTAATATAAGGGTATCATTTTTTGTAGGTTGGTGTGGGAAAATGAAAAAAACAGAAAAAGTATCTTGTTATTTTCTTAGATATGAAGGTTTTTATTTGTCTGGAAAAAGAGCAAAAACACAGAAAGACCAACAAAACTTTAGAGATCAGAGAGCAGAGTAATTGGAGCCAGGCAATTTAAGCCTAGCTGAAGGGATGTGCAGTTACAGTATCAGGGTGTTTAGTGTGCATAATGCGGCTTGTCTTACCAACTGCAGTAGGAATGTCCAAACTGAGTTTACCCATAGTTTTAAGGCTAAAAACTATTTATGAACAAGATCTGAAACTCAAATATCAAAAATGTTTTTGTTATATTTATTATTATCTGTTCCCCCTATAGGAGTTACTACATCATGGTGATGATGGCCATCACCTTTCTGAACCTGATTGGGATTCCCATGGAGATAGCGTTCCTGGATGGTGACAGTGGCCTGGCCTGGGAGAGTTTCAACGTGTTCTCAGACACGTTGTTCCTGCTGGACGTGGTTCTGAACTTTCGGATGGGCATCATAACGGAGGACGCTGAGGTGAGAGTGGCCAGGCTGCTTTTTCAGACACAATCTGGCAGAAGATAATCCCCTCACCGACGAGCTCATGCAATCCATTCCCGTCCTATCCGTAATCCACACAATACACGAAAGGGTAGATTAACCTCCCGCTGAGCTCCATCCACGATACGGGCAACATTTGCACCTGCTGTGTGGTTTTATAACGAGAATTATGATGTCGCTGTAAATGAAAATATGATGTTTCCAATTAGGTATCATTCAATCGATATCCTGTTTGCTTTTCTATTGAATTAAAGAGTTCCTGCTAATTAAAGATTATCCAGCTGTGATGTTTTCAATACAAACATCTGGCTTTGCCAGATTATACTTTAAGCCCATTTCTGTGAAATTCAGATATTTGTGTCCTGTAATGTAATGTATATGAGTTAAATCCAGCATTACACATATTTTTAAAGTCCTTACTAAATATTAGAGCAGATGGTGTGTCTGTCAGCATGTAGTCTGGATACTCAATCTGTTCTGTCTTTCAGGAAGCTATTCTGGATATCAAAAGAATCCGGGTTAGTTACCTGAGGACATGGTTCATACCTGATGTCATAGCGGCCTTCCCGATCGGATACATTCTGCTGTTTGCGGTAAAAAGAGGCACTTTTTTTCTTATCTGAGCAGGGATGTATATAAGAGCAGTAGTCACTCATTACAGATGCTTTTTTAGGACTTACATTACCACAATGACGACAACCCATCCAAGGCCAACAAGATGATGAGGATACTGATGTTTGTGCGAATCCTGAGCTTGATCCGGCTGGCTCGAGTGTCCAGATTGGTCAGGTTCTTCAACGAAGTTGAGAAAGTGAGTTCCAAGATGTTTCTTCTTTTTCCCATTCAGATTATCTGAATTTCATCACCAGTAGTGGGTTAGCCTCTACGCAACCATCGGTTATTAACGCTTATGTTTTCATGAGACAAGAACTGCTTGTAATTATAGTTTAAGAAATGTTTTAATGTTTAAATTTAAATGTCAGGAAAATAATACAATATATATATACACACACACACATATATATGTATATATATTGAAGAACTGTGTTGATTATAGAGAGATTCAGTCCAGGGTTTGCTGGTCTACCTATTACCGTACTACCTATTTTAAACTAAAAAAAAATCAAAGGCCCAATATTTTTAAATAATTGTTAAAAAGCTTTTTAAGTCATTTCCAATTTCAAGATCTGAGAATTTTTGCATCATTAGCGAGGGTTTCCAATCATGTGTTGCTGTTTTTTTTTACGGTCTACATTGTGTTTACACAGCATGAGTGATTGTAACCTCCTTCAGGAACAACATTTCCGATGGATTTGCTTTCTATGACAATGCACATGCCGCCCCTTGTGACATGGCACCCTGGGTGGTGTGCTTTGTTGGGAATATGAGCAGAAGCTGCTGTTTTGCCTGAAAGAGGACACATTCAAGTCTGACTAGACTTCTGCTCTTTGTTTTTGGAGCAAAGTTATCTACACACTGAGCTCATTTCTTTTGTTTGTCAGTTTCTCCTGTCATTATTGCAGTGTTTTCTCAGGACACCTACATTCCCCGCATCCTGGAGCATTTCTCCTGCCTTTTGCTTTAGTCTTTTCATTTTGCTGAGCATCTTATTTGTGAGGCGGCTTTTTGCGGATCACACATAAATTTAGAGAAATAACAGACGGATACAAGCCGGAGTACCCAGAGTTAACACACAGATGTACAAGGAGAATATGACAATTCCACACAGAGATTGGTAGTAACTAGCTAGCTTTACTCAGTTACAGTTACCTAAATTACTTTTGACAAAAATATACTTTTAGGGTTATATTTAAATACATATAGTTACATACTTTTTTTTTGCATAATACCTTTAAAAATACCACATTACCACATGCCATCATTAGTAACTTCCCTAAATCCCAAACAAGCTTGTTGTTTGTTTTGTTTGTGCTGCAGTTAAAGATACTCTAAAATATTTATTTCAGAATGTGTGTATTTTTTATAGACAAGCGTACTTTGATATCTGACAAACCCACCATGACATTTGGAGGCCAAGCTCATAGAAAGTAAATAATGTCATTGGAGGAGCTTGTGTGGAAAAGGAAATTGGTTTGAAAAAGTCTAAATGAGAGGGTAAAGCACAAAGAAAAAGCTATTTCAAAAAGGATTTGAAAATACAAATGGTAATGGAATAAGTTAAACCTTTTTTATGTGTGATTAGCAAAGGTATGATCTTAAGTCTTTACCTCTCCATTTAAAGAAACAATTTGAAAGTACACTTTCAATTTGCAGTTTCTAACAGTGGATTATTTAAAAAATGTACAGTTCATCTGTAATAATTCTTTTCTAAATATACAATTAGCAAGTGCTTTTCAAATAGGATTTCAAATTGCATGATTTAATCTTAAATTTGAAATGGCTGTTTTTCTTTTTCAGTGACTCTCTGGGTCCTCCATAGTCAATAAACTAAATATTGAACAGGTTTTATATTTTAGAGTAAACTACTGTAAAGGTAGATTATGGACATGGAAACCTTTTAGTGCAGATATCTGCCTCAGTTATCAGGGTGATGTCTAGGGGCCACTTTTTTTTATGTGTGTTTGTGTTACAAGTTTTTCAACATGATGAGGGATCATCATTTATTTATGTGTAAATCAAGTTTTTTGGATAATCCGACTAAAGTATTGGTCTGTTTGCAGCGTAGGTGATCATTTGACTGCTCCTGTTTCTAAGGCTGTCTGTTTTTTTTTTATGTTACTGTTATTTGATCTAACTGGTGGTCACAGAAATGGAGCCAAAAGTCAGAAAAACCCAAAATAATGTAAAATTCTGTAAAATGGAGTTCAAGTTTAAGCCTTTTTCTTTCTTTCTTTGAAATTCTTTTTAATGTTAAATAGGTTTGAATTTATGTTTCACATTTTATTTGTACATTTATTTCAGATGTTTTATGTTTTTTTTTTTTCAAATTTCTCTTTTTCAGATTAAGTCTTAAAACTTTCATTTAAACTTACCTTTGACCTTGAAGTATAGAGAATGTAATCTATGAAAGGGAATTTGAAAAGTATATAAATGCAATAAAGAGAAATATGAAATCTGTTTTAAAAAATTGCGAAATTAAAAAAAGAAATCAAATACAATCGGATAAAACATCCACTCTCAAAACATTTTCAAAGTTTCTTTTCTGGATACAAATATTTCCTTTCCTTAGAGCAGGGGAAACCAATTAAAAATCAGCGGGGTCCGAATAAAGAAAATCATCAATCAGTAAAGGTCCGGAGACATTTTTAATTATAATCTGTTACTTTAACACTGAAATAAAAAGCAGGTTTAATTTTTAAATAAAAAAATAGAACATTTTTCCATTTTAAAATCTAAATTGTTTTTGAAGGACCGTGGTCTGCTAATATATGACCTCTGCCTTAGAGCAATAATGGAACAAAATTCACTCACTGTATGCTTGTTGTTGCCATGTTGATTCTTGGCTAAAAATGCACAAAAAAACAAAATTTACATAGCCAATAAGATCCTTTTAGCCTGACGCTTTAACGAAAAAGGCTAACCTTAACATACATGATGTTATAATTCCAGAATCTGTCTGTTTCATTTATGCCTTTGCTCTGTGTCATGTCACTCTTTCAGGTGTCAAATGCAAACCTGGAGGTGGTTCGCCTTTTCTTCCGCATCCTGTCCCTCTTCATGATGATTTTTTTGCTGTGTCATTGGAACGGCTGCATCCAGTACTTCGTCCCCATGTTGGAGGAGTTTCCCACCGACTGCTGGGTTCGCAAGGAAAACCTGATGGTAAAGGTTGCATAGCAGTGGAGAGTATAATGATAATAATACATTTTATTTAACAGCGCCTTTCTAGAAATACAGAAACATAAAAACAATTATGGGGAGGGACAAGAGCAATGTATTAACAAACAAATGAGCTGGAACAGATGGGTTTTGAGTCTGGTTTTGAATAAGGAGAGAGAGTCAATACTGCAGAGGTCAAGAGGGAGAGAGTTTCAGAGCTGGGGGGCAGAGCGGCTGAAGGCTCTGCTCCCCATGGTGACAAGTCGAGCTGGGGGTACAGTGAGGTGGATGGAGGATCTAAGGGAGCAGGAGGAGGTGGTGATGTGAAGGAGGTCTCACAGATATGGGGGAGCAAGGTTATGGATGGCTTTGAAAGTATAAAGAAGGATTTTAAATTGTATTCTAAATTGAACTGGGAACCAACTATATTAAAAAAAAAATAGAAGCACAGTCAAACTTGTATGTCTCAGATGTGAAACACAATGCAAATACTTATTGTGGATTAACAGATCTATCTTCAAGCATCACACGACAACCATCAGACTTCTATAATGCGGTTTTTGGCTTTGGTTATTAACACGGACGCGACAGTGACTGCTGCTACGTAACGTCCAGCAGGGTTGCCAGGTGTCACTGACTCATGTTTTCCAGCCCAAAAAATTTTCATAAACGCCTGGATATACGAAATCTCACCCAATCTGAACCGAAGTCTATTGATCTCCTAGGCCATAAATCTAAAGAAAAACATTTTTTACCCATAGACGGCCATCCTAAACTGCCAGATTGGGAAACATCCGAACCTGGCAACAAAGCACGTAAGATTGGAAACGTTAGCCTTTAGATGCAAAACCCTATCATGCACCGCAACATATTTTTGCGAAATATTCGAACATAGATTTGGCAAATATAAGAGGAACATCATAGTTTGGTTTAAAGAAAGCATTTTGGTTTTATTATAATTTAGTTTGCTGCAAGGACCATATGTCAACCGTCACAAGGATGTGCATGACAAGGAAGGGTTATAGATACTGCATGCATCATCTAGGTAGTTAACCTTTTATTACTTCTTGAGCTCCTTGAGTAATTTACTGTTACAGGTAGTAGGAGCTTCGGCCACAGATTAAGTGTTGGGGCCGGTATCACAATGAAATTAGGACTGGCCCACCAGGCAAATGCCCGATATCACAGATTACCAGTCCGAGCCTGATTACAATAATCAAGACGGGAGGTGATGAGGCTGTAGATAAGGACAGAGGCAGTGCGCGTTTTAAGGGAGGAACGGAGGTGGTTAATGTTGGGAAGGTGGAGGTATGCAGACAGGGTGATGTCATTTATGTGTGACTGAAAGGAGAGGGAGGAGTCGAGGATGACACCCAGACTCTTGATCTGAGGGGAGGTGGAGACCAAGGAGTTGTTAATGGGTAGTGAAAACTTACTGATTTTGAATAGGGTGGATTTGGTGGTGACAAGGAGGATTTCGGTTTTATCACTGTTTAGTTTAAGGAAGTTTGAGGTGAACCGTTCTTTAATCTCAAGTAAGCAATTAGTAAGGGACAATGGGGGAGTGAGGAAGTGGGTATACTGTATAAGTAAAGCTGGGTGTCATCCTCGTAATAGTGAAAATTAATGTTGAATTTGTGAAAAATACTGTCAAGGGGAAGGAGGTAGTTGATGAAGAGGAGGGGGCCAGACTGTAGAGGAGGACTGATACGTTCAACTAAAGAGATAAACTTTTGGATTCTATATCCTTAGTGGCTTAAGTTACACTTCACCTCAATTACTTTTTGGTTACAGATTTCTTTTTTTGAGGCTCAAAAAATGCTTAAAGAAGCTAAAAGATAAATAATTGATATAAAAAACCTTGAAAAGTCATTACTGATTAATAATTAAAAAGTTTGTCTTGCGCCACTGTGGAGTAAACAATGTGATCGGATTTCTTCCAGAATGCCACGGTCATCGTTAAATACTCTTGGGGAGTTTTCCGAGCTCTTTCCCAGATGATTGCTCTCTCTTATGGATCCATGGATGCTCCAACAAGTGAGGATTAACCTTCTCCTCTTTTTTACATGTTTTTTCCCTTTGAATGCAGAAGAATACAGAAGATTTTTCCCTTGTTGTTTTACTCTGCAGATTACATAGAGATGTGGATTGTGATGGTCAGCATGGTGTCCGGTTGTATGATGTATACCATCCTTGTAGCCAACGCTACCACCATGATCGCAAACCTCGACCCAGCAGCCAAGGAATACAAAAGCAAGGTGTTGAAAACATGTCCTATATCTTTAGTGCGTTCGTTTGATGTGTACAAGGTTCATTTCTTTTAAAGGTTTAATTTCTATTTGAGGTTACTGATCATTGTATTTCTGTGCACATCCTGGGAGACATGGGGGTTGGTGTGTGCTACTGCTGCAGACAGAGTTTGCCACATCCTTAAAGGTGTAACTATAGGAGAAATAGAGGAGAAAACTTAAACTCAGGGCCACTGTTTTCTCAGTAGCAGTCATGCAGGCCTTAGGTAATTGATTATCTGTAATTTTTGCTTAATATCAATTATTTTGTTTTAAACAAATGGAATAGATTCACTTAATACTTTCAGATGGTTTTCCCTTTTTGTATTATTCTGAGAAAATTCCCTTAAAAAATTAAAGATCCGGGTTCAGAACAGAAATGAAACAGAAGATCCTGGTCAACCTCTTAAAAACAGAAATATTAATAACTAAGGGTGACCCAAATATGCAGAACACCACTAGACGGACACAGGAATAAAAGTTTAACAAGTTTATTTTGTAACAAGCACACTGATTGACTGGTTCTGGCTCGGGCCTGGAGACTGGTTCACCGGAGTCTGCGTGAGAGACAGTTCAGTTAGCGTAGCACTCTGAAGCTTGCTTTCTTGATTGTTACTGATTGTACCTTGAGGGTTCTTGTAGGAAACTTTGAGAGGGTCACTGTAGGATCTGGAGAGGAGTTAATCAGCAGAGTCCGCTAGCTGCTTCAGCGTCTTACTTCTAGTTCTGAGCAGACCTTGGCCTTGGGTTTTCCAGCTCTTAGCTCTGAGCTGCATGGGAGTTCACTGAGGTTCTTCAGGTTTGGCTCTGAGGGTCGGCTCGGCAGGTTAGCTCTTCCTGAGCTCCACAGAGGAGAAACTGGTTTCCTGGAAGACAGAGACAAGGGTTAGAATCCAGGCTGGATTCAAAGTCACAGAGATTTCACTGAGAGTCAAGGCTTAGGCGCTGACCAACTGGATTGACACTGCGGCGTTGAGGCAAGGTCTGAAGACAGCTTATATAGTGGATCCTCTGATGATCTGATGGGCTGCAGCTGTGCAGGAGGCTCACTCAGAAGGATCCACGGCGGACTCTGCTGGAGAAAGGGTGGAACTTCTCCAGCTCCCAACAGTACCCCCCCCTCAACGACCGCCCCTTGGCGGTCCGGAAGAGGTCGAAGGGCAGGAACTCTCGTACTCCTCGATAAGGGCAGGATCGAGGATGTACGAGCCCGGAACCCACTGGCGATCCTCCGGTCCGTAGCCCTCCCAGTCGACGAGGTACTGCCAGCCGCGACCTCGTCGACGGGAGTCCACGATGCGTCGAACGGTGAAGGCGGGATGACCATTGACCTCCAGGGCGGGTGGTGGGGAGTCGGAAGGTGGGTACAGAGAACTCGAGATGACAGGCTTAACTTGAGAAACATGGAAGGTTGGGTGAATCTGGAGAGACTGAGGCAGTTGGAGACGGACGGCAGAAGGACTGATGACTCGAGAGATCTTGTAGGGACCTATAAACCTAGGCAAAAGTTTTCGAGACATCCCCTTGAGGGGAATGTCTCGAGTGGACAGCCATACCTCCTGGCCTTCAGAGTACTCGGGGGCGGGACGTCTCCTGGAGTCTGCGAAGCGTTTGTTGGACTCAGAAGATCGGTTGAGGATTGTGATGGTCTCTCTCCAGATCCTCTGACAGCGTCTGATGTGATGATTAACTGACTGGACCGAGATCTCACTTTCGTCTGCAGGAAAAAGTGGAGGTTATAACCCAGACTGACCTGAAATGGAGATTGTCCTGTAGAAGCTGATTTGAGGGAGTTGTGTGCGTATTCAATCAATTCAATTCAATTCAATTCAGTTTATTTATATAGCGCCAAATTCACAACACATGTCATCTCAAGGCACTTTACAGTTCAACCAGATCATACAGTCAAATTGATACAAAGTTTTCTATCTAAGGAAAACCAGTTGATTGCATCGACTCATTGACTCAAATACAATCCCCCACACTAAGCATGCTTGTAGCGACAGTGGAGAGGAAAAACTCCCTTTTAACAGGAAGAAACCTCCAGCAGAACCAGGCTCAGTGTGAGCGGCCATCTGCCGAGGCCGACTGGGGTTCAAGGAGACAGAAGCAGAGATACAAAAAGCAGCTGTAAAAGGCGGCCCCGTCCAGGAAACACGCAGCCAGGCAGACGAGCTCCAAGGCAGCTCCCATGCCAGAGGACGAAGAGAGCACATCCACTCAGTCACGGTCAGAGAAACAGGACCACACTGGAAAACAGGCCGATCTCCAACATCTATAAACAAGGGTGTTGATAGAAGCAGCACAGCTGATGTTTCTTTCCAGGATGACGTCACAGCCAAACAGGAACAGACGAGGCAAAGCTACTCTGAGGAAAAGCAGAGAGAGCAGAAGGTTAGAGATTGAACTAACAGATTCTGCAGAATAGGAGAACAGAGAGAGAATGAAGCAGAATGATGAAATGGGGGTCCCTATGTCCTCCAAAAGTCTAAGCCTATAGCAGCATAACTATAGAGATAGCTCAGGATAACCTGAGCCACCCTAACTATAAGCTTTATCAAAAAGGAAAGTTTTAAGCCTAGCCTTAAAAGTAGACAGGGTGTCTGCCTCACGGACTAAAACTGGTAGTTGGTTCCACAGGAGAGGAGCCTGATAACTAAAAGATCTGCCTCCCATTCTACTTTTAGAAATTCTAGGAACCATTAGTAAACCTGCAGATTGAGAGCGAAGTGCTCTGTTAGGAACATAAGGAACAATCAGATCTCTGATATAAGATGGAGCTTGGCCATTTAAGGCTTTATATGTGAGAAGGAGGATTTTAAATTCTATTCTTGATTTAACAGGAAGCCAATGAAGAGAAGCCAGGATAGGCGAGATATGATCTCTCTTTTTAATTTTCATTAGAACTCTGGCTGCAGCATTTTGGATCAGCTGAAGGCTTTTAACTACAGTTTGTGGACTTCCTGATAGTAAAGAATTACAATAGTCCAGCCTTGAAGTAACAAATGCATGGACTAGTTTCTCAGCATCACCTCTGGACAGGATATTTCTAATTTTTGTAATGTTCCTCAGATGAAAGAAGGAAATTCTAGAAACCTCTTTGATGTGGGATTTAAATGACAGGTCCTGATCAAAAATAACACCAAGATTTTTTACTTTATTATCTGAAATCAGTTTAATCCCATCCAAATGAAGTGACTGGCTAATCAGTTTCTTTTTCAGAGACTCTGGTCCAAAGACTATAACTTCTGTTTTGTCTGCATTCAGGAGCAGAAAGTTAAGAGTCATCCAGGTTTTTATGTCTTCAAGACATGCCTGTAATCTATGTAATGGGTTAGCTTCATCTGGATTTATAGACAGATATAGCTGGGTATCATCAGCATAACAGTGGAAATTAATCCCATGCTGTCTAATAATTCTACCAATTGGGAGCATGTATAAAGTAAAGAGAATTGGTCCTAGCACTAGCGATCCACGTAAGATACTGGCTCCAGTCGACTGGGTTGTTGGATGTGAGGCAACGAAGGGTTGATTCTAGCTGCTGGTTCATCCTCTCTGTTTGTCCATTGGATTGAGGATGGTAACCAGATGTCAGAGAGGGTTTACAGCCAAGTGCAGAGCAAAATGCCTTCCAAACCTGAGATATGAACTGGGGGATGCCATGTAAGCGGAAGACGTGTTTAACAAGGAGCTGGGCTGTTTGGAAGGCCGAGGGAAGTTTCCTAAGGGGAATGAGATGGCAGGCCTTCGAAAAACGGTCAACAATAGTGAGGATAGTTGACATACCTCGAGAAACGGGGAGGCCGGTGACGAAGTCAATCGCTATATGAGACCATGGGCGCGAGGGAACCGGAAGTGGCTGTAGCAGGCCTGAAGGAGGTTGATGTGAGGCTTTATTTCGGGCACATGTAGAGCAAGCCAACACATACTCTTTGACATCTCTATGGAGGGTTGGCCACCAGAAGCGTCTTGAGATCAGGGCGACGGTTCTACTGACTCCCGGATGGGCAGAAAACTTGGAAGCATGCATCCATTGGATGAGACGGGACCTGACAGAAGATGGCACATAGGTTCGGTTAGCTGGACCGTTACCTGGATCGGGCTCTGTAGCCAGGGCGGAGTTGATTAAATCAGTGATCTCCCAGTTAACCACTCCTACAGTGCAGGAAGCCGGAAGGACTGGTTCAGGTGTCTCAGGATGATCGACGGAGTAAAGACGAGAGAGAGAATCTGGTTTGACATTCTTGGATCCGGGTCTGTAGAATATAATGAGGTTAAACCGTGAGAAAAAGATGGACCACCTGGATTGACGGGGATTGGCTTGCTTGGTTGACTGGATGTAAGCCAGGTTCTTATGATCTGTCCATACAAGAACCGGGTTCTCAGCTCCCTCCAGCCAATGTCTTCATTCCTCCAGCGCCAATTTGATGGCCAACAGCTCACGGTCTCCCTATTCGTAGTTCTACTCTGCGGAAGAAAGTCTGCGGGAGAAAAAAGCGCATGGATGGATCTTTTGATCCGTGTCAAGTCTCTGGGAAAGGACCGCTCCAACTCCAGAATCTGAAGCGTCCACCTCGAGGATAAACTGTTTAGCAGGGTCAGGCTGTATTAACACTGGAGCTCTGGAAAATAAAGATTTCAATTTTTCAAATGCAGATTGTGCCTCGGGAGTCCACTGAAAAGTGCGTTTGACAGAAGTCAGAGAAGTTAAGGGAAGGGCAGTCTGGCTGTAGTTCCTGATGAACCGACGATAAAAGTTTGCAAAACCCAGGAATCTCTGTAGCTGTTTTCGGTTTTCAGGAACTGGCCATTCTAACACCGCCTTTATCTTGTCCTCAGATGGTTTTACCTGGCCGCCCTCGAGCACAAACCCCAAAAAGGTGACTGAAGACTGATGAAATTCGCACTTCTCTGCTTTAACGAACAGCTTGTTCTCCAGTAGTCTCTGTAACACAAGGCGGACATGTCTTTTATGTTCAGAAAGGTTCCTTGAGTAAATGAGTATGTCGTCAATATAAACGAACACAAACACATTTAAAAAGTCTCTGAGGACATCGTTCACGAGGGCTTGGAAACAGGCTGGGGCGTTAGTTAAACCAAAAGGCATAACTAAATATTCAAATTGACCCAAGGGAGTTTTAAAGGCAGTTTTCCATTCATCACCATCTCGAATCCTAAGAAGATGATAAGCATTCCTTAAGTCCAGTTTTGTGAAAACTGTAGCCCCTTGGACAGGTTCGAATGCTGAGGCGAGAAGAGGAAGTGGGTACTTATTCTTTATTGTGATTTGGTTCAAACCTCGGTAATCAATCAAGGTCTCAGGGAACCGTCTTTCTTACCCACAAAGAAGAACCCGGCGCCCAATGGAGAGGAAGATGGGCGGATTATTCCAGCAGCTAAGGATTCATTTATGTACTTCTCCATGGTCTCTCGTTCGGGTTTGGAGATGTTGTACAACCTGCTGCTAGGTAGTGGAGCTCCAGGTAGTAGCTCAATGGCGCAGTCATATGGTCTATGAGGAGGTAGGGACGTAGCACTGACCTTACTGAAGACAGGAGCCAGGTCATGGTACTCGGGAGGAACGGAAGAAAGGTCAGGAGAGTCCATCTCCCCCCCACCACTAGGAGACCCCACCGAGGGGGCAGCCGAATGGAGGCATGTCTCATGGCATGTAGTAGACCATGATTCCAGGTGACGATCAGTCCAATTTATGTGTGGGTTATGCTTCTCCAACCATTCGAAGCCAAGCACCAAGGGAGAGCATGCGGAAGGAAAAACAAAAAATGTTATTGTCTCTCGGTGGTTACCTGAAAGAAGTAGCTCGAGGGGTTGAGTTTGATGGGTAACTTGGTGGAGCCTTTTCCCGTCAATGGCAGAAACACTGAGAGATTGAGTCAAAGGAATTGTTTCAATCTGAAGCTGTTGAACGAGGTTCGAATCAATTAAATTTCGTTCACAGCCTGAATCGATGAATGCAGAAAAGGAGAGACTTTGGTTAGCACAAAACAATGTGGCTGGAAGCAACAGTCGAGGAGATTTCTTAGTGTTAATTTGGCCCGCCAGACTCCTCAGATCCTCTGGCGGGCCCTGGCTTTTGATTTAGCCGGGCAGGAAGCGATGAAGTGTCCACTCTCACCACAGTAGAGGCATAATTTACTCAGAAAACGTCTTTGTCTTTCCTCAGGAGTGAGCCTGGTGTGTCCCACCTGCATGGGTTCGACATCCCTTTCACCAGAATGAGAGGCCTGAATCGGCAGAGGGAGAGACTGGGCCTTAGGTCTTTGTATGGGCAACTGCTCTGTGGGGGAAGAACAAACAGTTACGTTATGAGAGGCAGAGGAAAGTGTCCCCTGATTTCTTGGTTTAGAACTGTTTCTGGCACGGATTCTATTATCCAGTCTGATTGTCAGACGAATTAGTTCCTCGAGGGTGGCAGGTTCGTCGAGAGTTGCGAGCTCATCCTTAATGTGCTCATTTAATGCCATGAAATAGGCTCCTTTCAAAGCGTTTTGGTTCCATCCGGAAGCTGCCGCTTTAACCCGAAAGTTGATTGAAAATTCTGTCACAGAAGAATTACCCTGCTTTAAATTAAAAAGGGCTCGAGAGTCAATAGTTTGATCAGTTTCTTGATTGAAAACTTGGGTAAATTCGGAGATGAAATCAGGGTAATAGCAATTAAGGCTATCGTCGGTGGCAAATCTTGCCTGAGCCCACTCCAAGGCTCTTCCTGTTAACTGAGAAAGGATGAAGGTTATCTTTTTATAATCCGTAGAAAAGCTGCCAGGAGAGTTCTGAAATATCAAACGACACTGAAATAAAAATCCTTTGCAATCTTTCATGTTACCCGAAAATCTCTCTGGAAGACTTGGGCGGAACTCGGATGATGTCACTACCGGTGACCTCGGAGGAGGAACTGGACCCGGAAATGGTTGCGGTGCCGCATTAGCGCCGTTCATGTAGTTAGCACAGCTCTGAAGCATATGATTATGAGTTTCAACCAAGCGATATAACTCACGGAGCGTTTGGGTTTGTCCTTGAATTTGGGCATCCTGCTCCTCCAGGCGTCGAGTGAGGTGATCTGCTGGGCCTTGAAGACAGCTTATATAGTGGATCCTCTGATGATCTGATGGGCTGCAGCTGTGCAGGAGGCTCACTCAGAGGGATCCACGGCGGACTCTGCTGGAGAAAGGGTGGAACTTCTCCAGCTCCCAACAAATTTATTTTATTTATCTAGAGTGGTAAGAATTTACAGGCGCGCTGGAAGCTGTTTCAAGTGAGGGGGGCTGATGGCTGGGTTGGAAAACACGTGACGTCATTATGTTGAGGGCTGTGGCTGACGTTTTTAACATAATATTGTAGGCCTACATTTGTCGCCAAAAACTGCCATTTAAAATGCATCGGAACAAAGCATGAACATTTTAAACTTTATATCTTCTCTTTTAATCATTCAAAATTGATCGTCTGCCTGGCTGTGTGTTTCCTTGACGAGGCCGCCTTTTACAGCTGCTTTTTGTGTCTCTGCTTCCGTCTCCTTGAACCCCAGTCGGTCTCGGCAGATGGCCGCTCACACTGAACCTGGTTCTGCTGGAGGTTTCTTCCTGTTAAAAGGGAGTTTTTCCTCTCCACTGTCGCTACAAGCATGCTTAGTGTGAGGGATTGTATTTGAGTCAATGAGTCAATGCAATCAACTGGTTTTCCTTAGATAGAAAACTTTGTATCAATTTGACTGTATGATCTGGTTGAACTGTAAAGTGCCTTGAGATGACATGTGTTGTGAATTTGGCGCTATATTAATAAACTGAATTGAATTGAATTGAAAACAAACAACAGCTCGCAATCAACAGGAACAGGAATAATTGAATGAAACATGGCCTAAACATAGCCTAAACTGACCATTGAACGTCTTGAAAGTCCATTTGACTATGGATATGGGGAATGATTTCACATCTGAAACAAAAAACACACACACAAAAAAAATAATAATTTCATATTTTATCACTTAATAGCTTAATACAGACATAATATTTACTGATATGCAGCCTTATTCTAGCGTATAGGGGAATTAAAACCATTTCTCACCTCGAAATAGTCAGAAATACGTTTCTGCTGCCTATTGCTAGCCATGCCTAAACGAATGTGAGGTGGCGGAAGCTTCGGGGGGAGTAGCCTATTTTTTTTATAAAATATTAAAATAATGAATCATTAGTTTATATCTTATACACAGCCCATCATTTTAATCCCATATCAAACACAGTCTTTTAAAAAATAAATACATAAATAATTTCATGTTTTTAAGTACAATATTATGTTACTCCACAGCCCCCCGCCATGGGGGGGCTGATGCTATGACGAGGGAGGCTGCAGCCCCCGCAGCACCCCCCTTCCCGTGCCACTGAGAATTTATACAGCTAAATTTCATTGGAACCATGGTCTAAAATGGAGAAACCATTCTGGATTAAATATTTATTCTACTTGCTTTTAATTGATTTTGAAATGAAAATGAGTTTATTTTTCTTAAGACCCAGTGAAAACACTGAAAAAATGTCTTAATTTAAGTTTATTTATTTAAACTGTTTGAATCTCCTCTGAAGATTCAGCGTGGGCAACTCAAAGCAAAGCTTGTTCAACATAGTCATTCAGGGGAAGGATACAAAAAGTTGTCTCAAAGATTTAAGCTGTCAGTTTCCACTGTGAAGAACATCATAAGGAAATGGAAGACCACAGGGACAGTTTTTGTTAAGTCCAGAAGTGGGAGGCCAAGAAAAATATCAGAGAGGCAGAGAAGAAGAATGGTGAGAATGGTCATGGACAACCCACAGACCACACACTACCCGGTATAATGATCCCACTATAAAAAAATAAATAAAAAAGCTGTCATATGTGGACGTACTTTATATACTGTATATATCCCATGCACCTTTATCAACCTTCTTCTTCTCTTTTTGACTATTTGAGCTGATTTAACGAGTACATTTTCCACTGTGAGACCAATAAAGTCAATCAATCAATCAATCAATAATGCTGGGACTTTCCACAGATGAGTCGCTTGGAGCATTACATGGCCTTCATGAAGCTGCCGCCAGAGCTGCATCTTCGTATCACCAACTACTACCAGGCACGCTATGGAGGGAAGTGGTTCGATGAGAAATACATCATGGACACAATATCCTCATCACTTAAAGAGGTGAACCTTATTAATCTGTTCCAATCTCTGAGCTGCAGATACTTTTACTAAGCTGTTATAACTAAAACTCTTTTTCAAACTGGGAAGACATTTGGAGAAGAATAAGAAAATAAATATGCAAAAAAAATGTGAAAAAAAAAAATAATTATGGAAGATAATAGTAAGAGATAATCAGCAATTATAAATCATGGCTTGTAAAAATCCATCCATCTTTTTTCCGTCACGCTTATCCCTGCTGGGGTCGCGAGGGGTGCTGGTGACTATCTCCAGCTGTCTAAGGTCCAGAGGCGGGGTACACCCTAGGTCACCAGTCCATTGCAGGGCAACACAGAGACAAACAGGAAAAACAACCATTCACGCACACACTCACACCTAAACCAACTAACCTAACAGTCATGTGACTGTGGGAGGAAGGCGGAGTACCTGGAGAGAACGCACACATGCACAGGGAGAACATGCAAACTCCATGCAGAAAGACCCCGGGCCGGGAATCCAACCTGGAACCTTCTTGCTGCAAAAATATTTATTTTATCTAAGAACTATTTCGGTGTCTAGACAATTTTTCTCATGTATCCTTAAATTCGTAATTGAAAATAAATCCCAACATGAGGCATATCTTGATTTTCCAGCAAATCCTGATGGTGATGTGCAGCCAGCTGCTGAAGAAAGTGCCAATGTTTCAGAACAGAGACGAAAACTTCATCAACGATGTCCTCCTAAAACTACATTATGAGGTTTTCCAGGAGGGAGACGTCATCGTTCGACAGCACGTCCCCGGCGATCGCATGTTCTTCATCGATCACGGAGAGCTCCTGATGGAGACTGAGTCCTATGAGAGGGAGCTCTGTGATGGAGACTTTTTTGGAGGTGGGTTTAATATTTTTTACATCTGAGGTTAAATTGTGAGAAATGTTATGGTCCTAAAATCGTTAATTACTTCTTCTGGTAAACAATATTATAGTTTTGTTTTGTCGCCGTCACGATTCATTAATTTGTTTCTAAAGCCTTTTTTGGAACATTGCTGATGATCATGTTCTGAGCTCAATTCCTTTGTTTTCAACTGCATGATAGGCGGCAGATTTTTGGGAAACTTAAAGTTAAGTAACTAAAAGTTATAGTTTGTTTCTCCAAATTTCCACTGTTTTAAAGAGATACTGAAGTCTTAAACCTGCTTTACAATCAGTCATGAAACAACAGTTTTTAATTATTATTAATCTGACATTTTTGTCCTTCATGCAGTTGGTTGGTGTTGACTAACTTTTAATCAAAAGCACTCATGATGCTAATATAATTTTTTCACTGTTTCATTTGCATAAAGTGTGATTTCACCTAATTGACTTGCAGACAACTAGTCAAATCCAATAGAATAAGATAACTGGCAATTAAAATACATGCGTTGATAAATGTATGTCTTAAATGATAAGTGACATGTTTCATCTGTGAGAATACAGGTTTAAAAGTTAAGAATACAGGTTGCAAAGCTACAACTAGCAATGACAAGTAGAAATTTGAGAACCCAGATAAATCTGTTACACTCCTTACAGTCTGGTGGCAGTAGAACGTCTGAAAGGCAGAAGAAGAGGAAGATGAAGACAAAAACGAATAAATCAATAAAAAATGATGGGTAAAGGCTGCATCCTCAAAGGACCCGGTCTACCTTCACTGGATCTTTTCAGGTCCGTGAAAATAAGGAGACCGGAGGAGTTTTGGCTGTGAATTCGAACAGGTCTAGACTTCCCTGGCTTTTACCGCCATATGCTGTGTTGCCTAGCAACCGGGAGAGTTGACGCAAAAAGCAGGAAAAGAATGAATACTAACTTTTCACTGCTCTGTTTATTTATTTTTTCTTTTTTTATTGTAAAGTGAACAAAGAATTCACTTATGAGAAAACAGAGTGGGATAAAGGTGACAATCACTGGGAACATGCACCAATAAAAGACAATGTAATGATATAAAAGGGGTAGGCTAGAAAGATATAAGTATATCCAAACAATGTATAGAAAATATATAAAATCTCTTATATTGTCATGTCTGGGCTCAGGTGTCTAACCCACATGCAGAACACCACAAGGAAACAGGGAAAGTTTTAACAGTTTATTTTGGATGCTGTACAAAGATATTTGGTTCAGAGTTATAGTCAGTAAACACAGGAGAAACTGGAATGAGGCTACAGGCCCGAGGACTGGTCACACACGGAGATCTGCAGAGTCGGATAGTTATGTTAGCCAGATGGACAGGGATTTGGAGTTTGACGGAGAGGCTGGATTCTGTACCTGGTTCTGAGTTTTCGGACTGACTTGGTTGAGAGGGGGAACCGAGTTGGTCTGGAGTCTGATCTGTGGTCAGATGGCTTGGCAGCGTCAGTTCTCTACTTCAGACTCGAGGGGCACAGAGCTTCTTCCTAGAAGCCTCTGGATCGCAGGTTCAGTTGAAGGTTCTTCAGGTCTGATACTGAGAGCAGGCAGGCAGGCTGGTTTCAGAGGGACTCTTCCAGAGATCCAGGTCTGGGTCTGAATGTTTCTAGAAGAAGGAGAAGACAGAAAACTGATTAGAGTCACATCAGGTTTTCTGGGGGACAGAGAATCAGGCAGGCTGGTTGGCTCAGGTTTGCTAACCATAACTACGCAACACTCTGGCACTGAAGAGAGGTTCTGACGCTGCTTAAATGCTGCTCCTCCTGATGAGCTGATCAGCCGCAGGTGTGGCGGTGGCTTCAGCTCCGGGAGATCCAGGGCGCCATCTGCTGGAGGAAGGTGGGCAAAACTCCAGATCCCAACATATATTCAATAAGAAAAAGCATATTGTGCAAAATAGCAATAAAAACTAAAAATCATATCAGATTTATAATCCCCACACTGCAGATGTATTAGAATCTGCCCTTAAATTACAGCCAAACCCATTTAGACAGTAACAGATAAAAACATTTCGATAAATCAAACATTACCACCACATTCCTTACTCAATAACCATTTAAAAAACAAATTTCATTAGTTTCAGACAAACTATTCACATACTTGTATTAGAAGTAACTGCACTTCCAATATTCACCACTGTTTGAAGCCAAGTACCTTTTTCCTCTGAGCACGGAGCAGCCGGCTGGCTTGGTATCGCAATGAATCACGGGATTTCCAAGGCTACGTAGGATACACCGGACCTGTCCATCGAAACGGGCATAAAGAAGGATGCATTTGTCTTGTTATCTGAACAGACCTTGGTGCCCCGTTATGATGTAATCGGCCTACAAATCTGGCCCCTTAATTTGAACTCATTATATTGCAAAGATATAACATTTGATCTTTTATTTTTTTTTTCTCTTCCACTTGTTCTGTTTAAAATCAGCTGGTAATCAACTATCTGGTGCATTATCGCCACCTAGTGCTAAGGAGTTTAACAGCTTCACCTGGGTTTGTAGATCTGTACTTTGAAATTTGCGATCAATAGTTAAATGTAAATTTGTGATTTTAGAAAGTTGTAACTTTTTATTTATTTATTTATTTGTTTGTATTTACGACACTAGTGGCTCGTTTTTTTGACAGTAGGCTGAGAAGAAAGGGGGTATGAGAGGGGGGAGAGACATGCGGCAAAAGACCACAGGTCGGATTCAAACCCGGGTCGCCTACGTCGAGGACTAAGGCCTCTATACATGGGTTGTGCGCTCTAACCACTGCACCACCTGCACGCCCTAAAGTTGTAACTTTTATTTGTATACTTTTAAACTTATATTCTTGCATATGAAACATGATATCACATTATTTGGTGTCATTTTTTCCATAATTATTAACGTACATTTGCAAACTTATAAACTTACACATACGTCATTATTGAGGGTTATATCTTACCCCATAAAACCTTACATTATATTTAACGAGCCACAGTGACTTATGTTTCTACGATTCTCTGCTGTACACCAATAAAAACATTCAATTACAATAAAAATATACTAAATTAATGATATACGCATCATAGCAGGGTGGTTTTCAATTGGATGTAAATTAAATTTCTGTCTCCTCTTAACCTTTAAATTTTGTTATTTCCTATACGGCTACTGTTTGCTCAGTTAAGGGGGTCGAAGCTTTGACAAACTGATGACTTATAGAGACTTCCCTTCACTTTAAATCATTTGCTCAATCCAGTGGCTTTTGGCTTGGCTCTGTCTCAGTTCGTTGGGCATCAGAACATTTAGATCTAACATTGCAGCAACGTCTGTTCATTTAATTTCAGATTAACTGTCAGAGCTCATCCCCGTCATTAAGGTCTGCTCCCTGATTAACCGCTTCCTTCTGTGTCTGCAGAGACATGCGTGCTGACCAAAGGCAAGCATCTGGCCACAGTCAAGGCGCTGACTGACTGCCAGTGCTTCTCTTTGTCCTGTGACGACTTTCAGGAGACGCTCGGGGGCTTCCCAGACATCAAGAAGGACTTAGAAAAAATTATCCTCCTCAACTCTGAGGGTGGAGTTGTGTAAGACCAAAGAGCAGAACTATTTCTGTAAAGGACCGAATCTAATCCTATGCACTTCCAGGGCATTTGGTTGGCTATGGGGCGGCCATTTAAGAGTTTTGCACAGTGATAAAGTTGAGCACCTTTAAAATGGTGAGACGGATTTTTCAGCTCTAAAACCTACTGATCTGCAGACTGAAGAAAACAAAGACCTCAACATTTCAGGGGAATTTGGGTTTTCTGCCTTTTATTTGTTGAATTATTACAGTTAGTCGCAAAAATAACAACACAAAATGGAAACCTCTTCGCTCTGGTTACTGTCTGATTGGAGCTCAATCTGCTTAAACGTAGTTTAATCATTATTTATTCACCTAAATAAGTATTTATTTCATGCTTCTAGGAACCATAGACGTGTCACTTGGGTGTTTCACAGAAGATACCGTATAGTTCAGAGGGTTATATACATTCACCGTGGGTTTGATTTTAATATTAAAATTGGGCTTTTAATCATATGATCAAGACTTTATCTTAGTATTGAATTTTACTGCCTCTAATACCCAATTTAAATGTAGTTAAGATCACAAAGAGCAGCAGCATTGTTATGAAGAGAGAATGAGAAAAAGAGTCTGAAATAGGTTTTAACCGTAATCAGTATCGTCATAGGAATTTGGACCACATCCACATTTTTAATAATCTACTTCTGATCAACATTTAGATAAAAATTTAGGCAAAAATAGGGGTTTTATCAAGACAATGATCCCAAACAGTCATTCAAATTTGTTCTGAAGGCGAAAATAAAGTGAAAATCTGTTTTTTTAAATAGCCTATAGCTAAGATATTTTTAGAGTTGTGTTTAAAAGTCAGGTTACCAACCATTTTAAATAAAACGCATTAATCTAAGCTCGTAATATTAAATCTGCGTGGCTCAGTAAGACATAGCTTCAAATCTAAAGAGGTTCACCTATTTCCAGGGGCGGATATAGAAAATTTTCAGGGGGGCACAAAATGTCTAAGCAGAGCAGCAATACTGGAACTCTCCATCGAAATATTTCAGAAATCTCTTCCATGTAAAAAGAAGAGAATCAAAAATTCATTTAAAAAAAACACTTGAAAAAGTTAATTTGGTAATTTTCTCTTCTAAGAAACATACACAATCTTTTGATAAAGACTAACCGAGAAAAACACATTTTCCACTAAATAAATAATTACAGAAGTCAGAAAATGAATTAAATTACCAAATAGGACTGATTTTAGCCATCGAGTTCAGGAGATTTTAAGGCAATGATTGTTGTGCTGAGGAGTAAAATGTCTCATTAAGGAAAAAATATATATCTCTTTACTGGAATTTATACAGAAAATAAATTCAAAGCAGGTGATCCGTTTAGATAGACTGGATTCCATGATTCGGTGCCTTTCTGTTCTCCTTCATCTGTGTCCTATATATTTTCATCTTTCTCTCTCTTTGTCTCCAACATCTTCTCATCTTCACCTTTATGCTAACATTTATTTTCCTAATTTCCACTCTCCATCTGTCCCACAATGAGTGACCTCTCCTGTGACCCTCCTGGTCTTTTTATCATCCTTCTTTCCTGTAATCTCACAGACATTTCTCACTTCTCATCCCTCCCTACTTTTTACCAAAGAAACTAGAAAAGTTCCGCGTTTAAATCTGCAGAAAAATTATCACAGCAAGAAGCCTAAAGCAATATGAAGCCAGAAATTATTTATCAATGGTGTTAAAAACCATACTATTTAAAAATCCTGTCATCATGGCAGCTGATTTATTTTATTTATATATGAAATAGATATAATAGTATATGATATATATATATGAAATATTATGGTAAAAGAATGTTTGATTTAAGGGCAGCTTTTGGACAAAACAAACCATTTCAAATATTTTTAAACATAATTAATAAAAAGCCAACACATGTTGGCTCTGATATAAAAATAGGAAGGCAGTGGCACCCTTTAGCCCCCTGTAGATTTGCTCCTGCCTAATTTTAGTTTTTTAAATCCATTGAAACTATATGTTGCATTATCATTCCACCCTGAAAAAGAGAAGTCCAGATAGTTCATCAAATGCCCAACATTAATATGACTTTCCTGCAGGGTTTTGATGTATAATAATGCCTGTCGCTGCGCACACAAATTCACTCTTTGGGTTTTGTTTGTTTTTTGATTGTGTGAGGCTGGGTTATTTGGGGTTTCTTTTGTGCTGCATTATTTATTTATTTTTCTAAATACGTTTAAGCTGTTGTAAAACATAAACCCTGTAAAGTCAATTCTCTAGCTTATTATAGGCACCAAACGGTAAGTGAGAACAAAAATATGGAGGAATCAATGGTCTCCCCACATGAGACTGGAACTGACATGTTCAAGGTGAAGCAAAAGCAGCAAACAATAACTGCTTTGTATATTTGCCTCCCCCACCTACTGTAGAAGCAGTGCTGCAGAGACCTTCACACCAAAGGCCAGTTTATAGTCCACAATTAATCTAAAAAGCTTGGTTACTTTTTGGCCTGAGGGAAAAACCAACATAGGAGTTGGAAGAACTTTCTCTTATCTCTTTTTAGGACACTTTAGAGCTCAGAGTGGAAGCTCTGTGTATTCAAATTAAATAAATTCAGGTTATTTATATAACACAATTTTATTGAATGAATTCCATCTAATCATACAGACAGATGTACTACATCCATTGTTTCCATGAATACTGAATGAACACCATCTTTAAAGAAAAAAAAAAGGTGTGGATCGTATTTAAACGAAGCTCATATAATATTAATGTTATATGTCCATTTATTCTCTTTCAATATAGTCTATAAATCTGCTTTTGATTCATTTTTCTCCTTTTTTGACAATAGTGGCCTTAACATTACAGACAAAAAGTAATACAATAGAACTGCACTTGAAAAACAATCTAGAAATAAGTACAATTTTCTTATATTCAGTGTATTTACCCTTAATTTAAGTAGGTAAATGACATGATTTGCCAACTTAATGAGTATTTTTACTCTTAAAATAAGAGAATTAGGTAAAATGCACTTGAAATAAGACAATGGAATTGTGTTTTCTTATTTTAAATGTAAATTGCCTTGTCACATTGGCAAATTGTCTCTTTTACCTCTTCAATTCAAGAACAAATACACTTATTTTAAGAAACAAAAGTACTTATCTAGATTTTTTTTTCAGTGTTGGCTTATTTATGTGATATTTTGGCTGATTCTTGTAGTTTTAGATCTGCTTTCCTCGCGAAATTATCTGTATTTACCTCAAATTTGTGTCAAAGACGGAGACCTATGTAAAGTTAATTACCATAAGTGCACAGAGTATAAGAGTCAGGACGCCCCTGAGGGATGTTTTACTTCAAAAGAATAGATTGCTTCAGATTTGTAAATATTCCTTTATTTTATGTAAACCATATTTTTTCTGAAATAAAGAGCAAAACAATAAAACTACCTGTGCTCTAAATGAAGTCGGAGTACGATCCTTTAACTCTGTATCTTCTCATGCTTATCCATGACACATGACTTTGCACAAGTTTTCATAACTTGCAGCTCCTCTCCACATTTTGCCTTGTTCCAGCAACAAAGTTTGCTTTTGGTTAGATTTTGAGAGAATAAATATGGTTCATAGCTTTCCATACTTTCTTATTCCATGTTTACAGGTTTTTCTTTCCAGCCTATATTTAGATCCATCTATCTTCTCATCAACTGACTGACTTCTCTGTCTCGTTTCACAATCGGAATGACAACCTCAGGCTGACTTTTCAGTTTTCCATCATGCAAAGCATTTTGGGGGCAGGTTTTAAAGTTCATTTTAGGTTCCCTTTACATCCCTGCTCGCTCTCAGGACCCAAAGTCCTTCATACCTCTGCTCTAGTACAGCTGATTCAAATCACTATATTATCTCCTCAGCATGCCATTAAAAAAAGCCTGATTATCCCTAACTCATTTACATCAGGACGGCACCAAAAGGGGAAAAGCAGGTAAAGCATTTAGGACAGAGGACAGTGATGATGGCTGCTTCTCTGAATAATAAACTCTTTGATTGTTCTCTCAGTTTATCTGGAGGGTCATGCATTTGTAACTTTGCAGTTAAGTTTTCAGCATTTTAAGCAGCACTCCTATTATTGCAACCTAATGCTTTTTTAACCCGCCTCATAACTTTCTCCAGCCCAAAGGGGAGTAAAACCTTTTGCAAGAGGTTGAAAAGTGGATGTGCTGTATCTTCTTCCAAAATAAGCGTTTAAAGGTATAATGGAGGATGTTCTTTTTCCGGGTGGATCATCAAAATAAGTGGTTCTCCTAATTGTCCATCACTCTGGTGATACATTTCGGTAAGGCCGTCCTACTTGATTGTCCCTATTTTCACTTACCCGTGGTGAGTCTGACATAGTGGAAAAAATTGCAAATCTTCTTTTGGAAAGAAGATTGTATGAGAGATGCAAACAGCAACTTAACAGAGCGTGCACGAGGAGAAATGGGCTCCTGCATGCTTTCGCACGCGTCCCTGTCAGGAGCAGGTACAGGGTGATGCATGTGCATTTTTTTTTTTATTGGAGAGGGCAGGTTTTTCAAAAATTTGCGAACATCTTCCACTATATCTTTAACTTTGAACAGGTTTTAATGTCTTTTTTATTTATATGAATCAAAATTGTAATGTTTCCTTATGTAAATCAGAACTAGTCCTTTTAAAAGAGCAGTGTACAACTAAATCCCTCCTTCAGCCCTAATTTCATCAGATTTTGCATTGGCATTAACTTTAATCCATCAACTTTGGCCCCCTCTCAGGCATAAGCCCCTTATTAAGTGTTCACTGGACTGATTTCAGCTTCTGGGTTTTGTAATGTGTTTTTAGGAGCAGTGAAAGAAACATAATGAAAGTGATGTCCCTGATATTGTTTGTCCTCTATTGCTCCGGTTGTAAAATCTTTCGACTTATGGACATGGTGAAAACCATTTCATCTGCCGTTCTCTGGTTTCCTTTTAGTAAAACAGGATGCTATGGGCAGCCACTTTAGGGGAAAGTGAATTTAACAGTAATAGCCTCATTTATTTCACAATATCACCTCCATAATTATATTTATGTCACTACTTGATGTGAGAGCATTCAATATATTTTTAAGTATTGGTATCTTTCAGAGATCAGATCACTGTTTTTGTTCTTTCCAGAGAGGGAAAACTTTATTTTCCTGTATTAATAAAAACATATTTGCTGACTCAGCTTACTACAAGGTTGAAGCTCCAATAAATTAAGAACTGCTTTTATTTTCATGCAGAGGAGATGAATACAGCCACCTTCTTTCCCCAAAGGACCGACATGTTTTCTTTGACATTTATCTTTTTGGTCTGGAAATTGAGGGTTTAATTTTGAACAGCTGCATTCTTTATTGTCCCTAGGAACATACACCTGCAGCACTTTGTCACTTTAAACTGTAAAACAAAGCATCAGCTTAACAATGGGCTGGATCAGACTTTAAATCGGTCATTTTGAAGGACATGAATGTCTTCCTGCTCTTTTCACTCCTGATTTCAATACTTTCAATGCAAAACTTAAAACCAATGGACACTATTACCAATAAAACCAAGGACTGGTGATGATGGTTGAACATCCATCCCTTAATCTTTAGCTTTGTTGACAAGTCTATCAGATTCAAGCCTATCTAGAATGGCCAAATTTCTATATTTGTTTGAGTCATAAGAAAACATATTTGTAAGAAAGTGTTTCTTCAAATCTTCAAAGATCTTTCTGTTCAACCTAAGATTGGATTTTATGTAACAAGGAGGAGTTTGGAGAGTATTGCAATATTTTGAAAATGAATTAACTTTATTGATCTCACATTGGAGATATTTACCTCTGCATTTAACCCATTCTTTTGGGGAGCAATGGGCTGCTATCGTGTGGGAGCAGTGTGGAGTTAAGGGTCTTGCTCAGAGACCCTGAGTCCAGGTTGTGGGGATCGAATCGGTAACTTCCAGCCTTCTCAGGACAAAAGCGCACTGCTCTAAACACTGGGCCCTCCTCTACGAGATATATAATGTGGAATAGCACAATATAAGATATGGACAATGGTAGTCAAAATGAAAGCAAATACACTAACATGCAAGGGTTATTATGTTTATAGCAAAGATCCACTCTAACTTATGTAGCCTCTTCAAAGTTGGATGTTAACTAACATGGGCTACTGACCCATTATTGGGCATTATTTTATACAATTCAAGCTCGTTTTTGTCCTAATTTAAACCCCATATATTCTGAACAAGTTTTATTTGTGAGGTCTTTATTTCCAGATATATAAGTACCTATGCTGCATATCAGTGGAGGCTGCTGCTCTCTGAAACAGGAGAGGCTCAATGGTGTTAACTAAATCCAAATGTAATGTATTGCATTAACAAACGTTGAAACAAACATTAAACATGTTACTATAGCACAACATGACGGGTTTTTACTGAATGATCACTTTTTCCTCTCAACTCATGAGGAAAACCTCCTTGCTGTATGGCCACTGTCAGTCAAAATCGTTTAGTGTGTTCAGCCAATCAGTATCGAGCAGCCAGCACAACCCACCCAGCTCCATAGACCACCTTAAAGGTTTAGCCTCACTGGTGGTGACGTTTTTTGGCATGTTATCCAATCAAGGCTCCAATTTCTCCCTGCTTACCTCAATAGACCGAGCCCCAAACCTCATTGGGAATTTCTCATAGAGACTGACCAGTGGCGTCTGTCAGGTTGAGTGGAGGTTATTTGAGGACCCAAATGCAGAGATGAGTTAGTATATTTAATAAGTTTCCACAGTCAACTGAGGCAAAAACTCCAATATCAAAAATTCTGAAAACCAAAATCTAGGAGAACTTCAAGGAAAACTCACGTAGGGAGCCAGAGACGAGGAAGCAACAGAACGATAACAAGGAACCAGCAAACAGACTGAAGATGAGGTGCATAAATGGAAGACTAAACAAAGACCAGGCTAATTGGCATATTGGGAGCAGGAATGGACAGAGAAGTCTAGAAGGGAGTTAGGGGAAAAAAAAGACTGACATAAGAAGGCAGCAGAGGTCAAACAATACCTAATAACTCAAATACAATCAAAAAATAACTACAAAAACACAAAATGGAAATGAAACCAATAAACTGGAAAACACAGAAAGACATGACTTAAAGTATAACTGAAAACTCAAAAAAAAAAAAAATACGTGCTAAGTCATGACAGTGTCCTGCTGCTCCAGAGCAGAGGGAAGGTCACGTCTGAAAGTGGCTCAACAGCTGTATAATGTGCAACATATTCATGAAGACAAACGCATTTTAATCCATATTTAATGCAGTTTAATGATTTAATTTATGAAGTTTGACTATGCATATTTTACCAATAATTTTACAAAATTTACAGGGGAGTTTTAGCCTCCTTATTATTCAATGAGAAATCGCCACTGCAGCATGTGTAATCAATAAAAAATGCACTGCTAGAGATAAAGCTTTTGATTATCTGTGTCACCCTAAGCCTGAGTCCAACAACGTAATGACTTGTAAAATCTGAGACAATTAAATTTTAATGATGCCTTCAGGGGAATCAGGACACCTAATGTTACTGACTGTCCAGGCAGTGTTTGGCCTTCCAGCTTTGTCCAACCTTGTTCTGTCACCACAAGCACTGCAGTCAGAGGACTATAACGGGCATTCAGCTGCCGCTCAGGCCAGAGGTCCTTTACATATAGCAGAAATACCACTGCCTCCTTTTGGTACAAAACCTGAAACTAAGGAAGCAAAGATTTCCATTAAGCTGAAAGAATAAAATGCCTTGTTTTATTTTATTTTATTTGAGTCAATAAAAGGAAACTGGATTCACAAAGTTTGATTTCCATTAAAGGATTTAGAAAAAGCATTAAGGAAAAGAAAAAGGATTAATCACAATGATTAGAGTGGTTATGCAGATCAGTCATGATGGACACAAAGAATGAAGGAAGTAAAGCAATCCATCACATAGATAATTACCATCGTAAAAACTTTAACAGGTATAAGTATGCATCCTACCCAGATGCACCACAAAGCACCACAGGAAATCATTCCTACCTGTGGTCAAGGTCTGACTAAAGTTTTTTTTAAGAAATAAGAGGTTTTCATTCAATCAATATGATAATTCACATCACATTTTTCACCCACCATCTAAAAATCATTTTCAGATACTGCCATAATGACTCCTAAGCTGCGGTAAAATAAAACATTTTTTATAGTGACTTTGTAATTATTAAAACTAATATTTACCTGAAGCCAGGTTTCTTGGTTGTTTGGAGTCTGAGAATCAAAATGATCCTAAATGTTTATTTACTATATTTAGTCAGACTGCTGAAGTCAGTGGGTAAATATTTGTAGTTTGTATTCATTCCTGTTTCGATAGATAAACAACCTATAAGATAGATAGAAATTCTCATAGGGACAGTTCTGATCTGCTTAACAGATAATAAAACTTAGACCTAAATGTTACAGTACTGAAAAACATACATGTATACTCATAATGAAAATGACAAATGTAAAAACACTTATTTAAAATATAAAAAACATACAAGAGTTGAATGATATTCAAAAAAAAAAACTCATACTGAACAATGTCTACTGATAGTGTGATTATTTAATATTGAATATAGTGATGAACTTGAATCAGAACATATTATACTTCTTACAGGACGAATTTGCTCAATCCATCCAAAAGCCAAAATGATTTCCATCATCTCTCCTGCATAAACTGATACTCCATCAGTAATTATTTTACATTTTTCAATATTGAATTCTGGAACAATGAATATGGAAGCCCGTTTCCGCCACTCTGTAAAAAAAAAAAAAAAAAAACTATCTCAATATAATGAGATAGAAACTCAATATAATGAGATAGTATCTCATTATAATGAGATGGTATCTCAATATAATGAGATAGTTTCTCATTATAATGAGATAGTAACTCAATATAATGAGATAGTATCTCATTATATTGAGTTACTATCTCATTATAATGAGATAGTATCTCATTATAATGAGATAGTTTTTTTTTATTTTTTAGCAATTTTTTAAGTTAAAATTGAGTATTTTTCGTCAATAGCTCCCAGGTCATGTGACCTATTGACCCAAAATCAGTGTGAAATTGTTCTACTAGTCTCTGTAGATGAGGCACACTCATTTGTTTTTCATTATAACTCTTTTTTTATTTTTTTAGCAATTTTTTAAGTTAAAATTGAGTATTTTTCGTCAATAGCTCCCAGGTCATGTGACCTATTGACCCAAAATCACTTTGAAATTGTTCTACTAGTCTCTGTAGATGAGGCACACTCATTTGTTTTTCATTCTAACTCCTTTTTTTTTTTTTTATCAATTTTTTTAGTTAAAATTGAGTATTTTTCGTCAATAGCTCCCAGGTCATGTGACCTATTGACCCAAAATCACTTTGAAATTGTTCTACTAGTCTCTGTAGATGGGGCACACTCATTTGTTTTTCATTTTAACTCTTTTTTTATTTTTTAGCAATTTTTTTAGTTAAAATTGAGTATTTTTCGTCAATAGCTCCCAGGTCATGTGACCTATTGACCCAAAATCAGTTTGAAATTGTTCTACTAGTCTCTGTAGATGGGGCACACTCATTTGTTTTTCATTTTAACTCTTTTTTTATTTTTTAGCAATTTTTTAAGTTAAAATTGAGTATTTTTCTTCAATAGCTCCCAGGTCATGTGACCTATTGACCCAAAATCAGTGTGAAATTGTTCTACTAGTCTCTGTAGATGGGGCACACTCATTTGTTTTTCATTTTAACTCTTTTTTTTATTTTTTAGCAATTTTTTTAGTTAAAATTGAGTATTTTTGGTCAATAGCTCCCAGGTCATGTGACCTATTGACCCAAAATCAGTGTGAAATTGTTCTACTAGTCTCTGTAGATGGGGCACACTCATTTGTTTTTCATTTTAACTCCTTTTTTTTTTTTTTTTTTAGCAATTTTTTTAGTTAAAATTGAGTATTTTTCGTCAATAGCTCCCAGGTCATGTGACCTATTGACCCAAAATCAGTGTAAAATTGTTCTACTAGTCTCTGTAGATGAGGCACACTCATTTGTTTTTCATTTTAACTCCTTTTTTTTTTATTTTTTAGCAATTTTTTAAGTTAAAATTGAGTATTTTTCGTCAATAGCTCCCAGGTCATGTGACCTATTGACCCAAAATCAGTGTGAAATTGTTCTACTAGTCTCTGTAGATGGGGCACACTCATTTGTTTTTCATTCTAACTCTTTTTTTTATTTTTTAGCAATTTTTTAAGTTAAAATTGAGTATTTTTCGTCAATAGCTCCCAGGTCATGTGACCTATTGACCCAAAATCAGTGTGAAATTGTTCTACTAGTCTCTGTAGATGGGGCACACTCATTTGTTTTTCATTTTAACTCCTTTTTTTTTTTTTTTACCAATTTTTTTAGTTAAAATTGAGTATTTTTCGTCAATAGCTCCCAGGTCATGTGACCTATTGACCCAAAATCAGTGTGAAATTGTTCTACTAGTCTCTGTAGATGGGGCACACTCATTTGTTTTTCATTTTAACTCTTTTTTTATTTTTTAGCAATTTTTTAAGTTAAAATTGAGTATTTTTCGTCAATAGCTCCCAGGTCATGTGACCTATTGACCCAAAATCAGTGTGAAATTGTTCTACTAGTCTCTGTAGATGGGGCACACTCATTTGTTTTTCATTTTAACTCTTTTTTTATTTTTTACCAATTTTTTTAGTTAAAATTGAGTATTTTTCGTCAATAGCTCCCAGGTCATGTGACCTATTGACCCAAAATCAGTGTGAAATTGTTCTACTAGTCTCTGTAGATGGGGCACACTCATTTGTTTTTCATTTTAACTCCTTTTTTTTTTTTTTTTAGCAATTTTTTAAGTTAAAATTGAGTATTTTTCGTCAATAGCTCCCAGGTCATGTGACCTATTGACCCAAAATCAGTGTGAAATTGTTCTACTAGTCTCTGTAGATGGGGCACACTCATTTGTTTTTCATTTTAACTCTTTTTTTTATTTTTTAGCAATTTTTTAAGTTAAAATTGAGTATTTTTTGTCAATAGCTCCCAGGTCATGTGACCTATTGACCCAAAATCAGTGTGAAATTGTTCTACTAGTCTCTGTAGATGGGGCACACTCATTTGTTTTTCATTTTAACTCCTTTTTTTATTTTTTACCAATTTTTTTAGTTAAAATTGAGTATTTTTCGTCAATAGCTCCCAGGTCATGTGACCTATTGACCCAAAATCAGTGTGAAATTGTTCTACTAGTCTCTGTAGATGGGGCACACTCATTTGTTTTTCATTTTAACTCCTTTTTTTTTTATTTTTTAGCAATTTTTTAAGTTAAAATTGAGTATTTTTCGTCAATAGCTCCCAGGTCATGTGACCTATTGACCCAAAATCAGTGTGAAATTGTTCTACTAGTCTCTGTAGATGGGGCACACTCATTTGTTTTTCATTTTAACTCTTTTTTTTATTTTTTAGCAATTTTTTAAGTTAAAATTGAGTATTTTTCGTCAATAGCTCCCAGGTCATGTGACCTATTGACCCAAAATCAGTGTAAAATTGTTCTACTAGTCTCTGTAGATGGGGCACACTCATTTGTTTTTCATTTTAACTCCTTTTTTTATTTTTTACCAATTTTTTTAGTTAAAATTGAGTATTTTTCGTCAATAGCTCCCAGGTCATGTGACCTATTGACCCAAAATCAGTGTGAAATTGTTCTACTAGTCTCTGTAGATGGGGCACACTCATTTGTCTTTCATTTTAACTCTTTTTTTATTTTTTAGCAATTTTTTAAGTTAAAATTGAGTATTTTTCGTCAATAGCTCCCAGGTCATGTGACCTATTGACCCAAAATCAGTGTGAAATTGTTCTACTAGTCTCTGTAGATGGGGCACACTCATTTGTTTTTCATTTTAACTCCTTTTTTTTTTTTTTTTTACCAATTTTTTTAGTTAAAATTGAGTATTTTTCGTCAATAGCTCCCAGGTCATGTGACCTATTGACCCAAAATCAGTGTGAAATTGTTCTACTAGTCTCTGTAGATGGGGCACACTCATTTGTTTTTCATTTTAACTCCTTTTTTTTTTTTTTTTAGCAATTTTTTTAGTTAAAATTGAGTATTTTTCGTCAATAGCTCCCAGGTCATGTGACCTATTGACCCAAAATCAGTGTGAAATTGTTCTACTAGTCTCTGTAGATGGGGCACACTCATTTGTTTTTCATTTTAACTCTTTTTTTTATTTTTTAGCAATTTTTTAAGTTAAAATTGAGTATTTTTGGTCAATAGCTCCCAGGTCATGTGACCTATTGACCCAAAATCAGTGTGAAATTGTTCTACTAGTCTCTGTAGATGGGGCACACTCATTTGTTTTTCATTTTAACTCCTTTTTTTTTATTTTTTACCAATTTTTTTAGTTAAAATTGAGTATTTTTCGTCAATAGCTCCCAGGTCATGTGACCTATTGACCCAAAATCAGTGTGAAATTGTTCTACTAGTCTCTGTAGATGGGGCACACTCATTTGTTTTTCATTTTAACTCTTTTTTTTTATTTTTTAGCAATTTTTTAAGTTAAAATTGAGTATTTTTCTTCAATAGCTCCCAGGTCATGTGACCTATTGACCCAAAATCAGTGTGAAATTGTTCTACTAGTCTCTGTAGATGGGGCACACTCATTTGTTTTTCATTTTAACTCTTTTTTTTTATTTTTTAGCAATTTTTTAAGTTAAAATTGAGTATTTTTCGTCAATAGCTCCCAGGTCATGTGACCTATTGACCCAAAATCAGTGTGAAATTGTTCTACTAGTCTCTGTAGATGGGGCACACTCATTTGTTTTTCATTTTAACTCTTTTTTTATTTTTTACCAATTTTTTAAGTTAAAATTGAGTATTTTTCGTCAATAGCTCCCAGGTCATGTGACCTATTGACCCAAAATCAGTGTGAATTGTTGGGTCCCCCGTTACATGGGCCCACCACCCGTGACAGGGGCCATAAGGGTCGTATGCAATGTGTGCTGGCCGGGGGAGGGGACCCTGGTGGTCCGATCTTCGGCTGCAGAAGCTGGCTCTTGGGATGTGGAATGTCACCTCGCTGGTGGGAAGGGACCGGAGCTAGTGTGTGAGGCTGAGAGGTTCCGGCTAGAAATAGTCTGTCTCACCTCGACGTATGGTTCTGGTTCTGGAACCAGTCTCCTTGAGAGGGGCTGGACATACTTCCACTCTGGAGTTGCCCACAGTGAGAGGCGCTGGGCAGGAGTCGGCATACTTGTTGCCCCCCATCTCGGGCCTGTACGTTGGGGTTCATCCCGGTGAACGAGAGGGCTCCGTCTAAGGGTGGGGGGACAGGTTCTGACTGTTGTCTGTGCTAACGGGCCAAACAACAGTTCAGATTACCCACCCTTCTTGGAGTCCTTAGAGGGAGAACTGGAGGGTGCCCCTCCTGGGGACTCCCTTGTTCTGCTGGGAGACTTCAACGCTCACGTGGGCAATGACAGTGAGACCTGGAGGGGCATGGTTGGGAGGAATGGTCGCCCCGATCTGAACTCGAGTGGTGTTCTGTTGTTGGACCTCTGTGCTCGTCATGGATTGTCCATAACGAACACCATGTTCAAGCATAAGGGTGTCCATATGTGGTAAAAAATAAAAAAAGAGTTAAAATGCAAAACAAATGAGTGTGCCCCATCTACAGAGACTAGTAGAACAATATCCAAGTGATTTTGGGTCAATAGGTCACATGACCTGGGAGCTAATGAAGAAAAATACTCAATTTTAACTTAAAAATTGGTAAAAAATAAAAAAAGAGTTAAAATGAAAATCAAGTGAGTGTGCCCCATCTACAGAGACTAGTAGAACAATTTCCAAGTGATTTTGTGTCAATAGGTCACATGACCTGGGAGCTATTGACCAAAAATACTAAATTTTAACTTAAAAAATTGCTAAAAAAAAAAAAAAGAGTTAAAATGAAAAACAAATGAGTGTGCCCCATCTACAGAGACTAGTAGAACGATTTCACACTGATTTTGGGTCAATAGGTCACATGACCTGGGAGCTAATGAAGAAAAATACTCAATTTTAACTTAAAAATTGGTAAAAAATAAAAAAAGAGTTAAAATGAAAATCAAGTGAGTGTGCCCCATCTACAGAGACTAGTAGAACAATTTCCAAGTGATTTTGCGTCAATAGGTCACATGACCTGGGAGCTATTGACCAAAAATACTCAATTTTAACTTAAAAAATTGCTAAAAAATAAAAAAAGAGTTAAAATGAAAAACAAATAAGTGTGCCCCATCTACAGAGACTAGTAGAACAATTCCACACTGATTTTGGGTCAATAGGTCACATGACCTGGGAGCTATTGACGAAAAATACTCAATTTTAACTTAAAAAATTGGTAAAAAATAAAAAAAAAAGAGTTAAAATGAAAAATAAATAAGTGTGCCCCATCTACAGAGACTAGTAGAACAATTTCACACTGATTTTGGGTCAATAGGTCACATGACCTGGGAGCTATTGACGAAAAATACTCAATTTTAACTTAAAAAATTGGTAAAAAATAAAAAAAAACTATCTCAATATAATGAGATACTATCTCATTATATTGAGTTACTATCTCATTATAATGAGATAGTATCTCATTATATTGAGTTACTATCTCATTATATTGAGTTACTATCTCATTATATTGAGTTACTATCTCATTATAATGAGATACTATCTCATTATAATGAGATACTATCTCATTATATTGAGATACTATCTCATTATATTGAGATACTATCTCATTATAATGAGATACTATCTCATTATATTGAGATAGTTTTTTTTTTTTTTTTTTACAGAGTGGCGGAAACGGGCTTCCATAAATGAACGACACTCAACTATTGCTATATGAATGTTTTGAAGCATCTGTATAAATTTGGACATATTCATAGTTTGTCTAAATAAATTTGTACTGATATTCGATCTAACAGGTTTTCTTTTTTCCATTTCTCCAGGAAAGTAAAATCAGCCACACTCGTTTGTCTGTGGTACACTCTTCAGTTGTGTAATAAAGTTTTCCACAAAAAAAAAAAAAACACTTCCGTTTAAACCGGAAAAGGCGCCAAAATCAAAAAATTCCTCGCAGCGGTGAGAGAAGGTAAACAAACGAGCTGTGTCCAAGTGTCCGGACTTTTATTTGTTTATTGTTTTTTTTTTTTTATCGCTATCAAAGTTTTTATCACATTACCGAAAATGGATCCGACCAGAGGGTTTTTCTCCAAGCTAAGGAAGATGGCGGTTAATCTGGAGACAGAAACTGAGAGGCTAAAGCAAGTTTATGAGAACCGAAGCACTGAGGATGGAGACAGCGACCTGGGAGGTACCAACAGACACTTCTGCTCCTTTCTCACTCACAAACATGTTCTGATATGTAATATTGTCTACTTTTGTCAATGGCGGCTTATTCTGTTTCAGAAACAAACGTCCAAGCGATGCGAACATTCCATGAAGTGAACGGAGAGGTTACAGATCTTAAGGTACAACTTAGATATTATACACCTGCTTTAACCAGCTGACCCAGCAACACAGCTATGAGGCTTTGCTGTAGCTAACCACATAACGTAAAGACCCCGCATTGACTGTCGCTGCGCAGAAATTACGGGCGCCATCTTGGGGAGGTCACGCTGCTCCCAGGACCTGTTGGTTTAAGAACTTTGTGAAGGAATTGCTGAATAAACAGCATATATACACACACACACACATATATATATATATATATAATATTATTAACTTATTTTTTTCTTTATTGATCTCACAGTGGATAAATTTACTCAAATAGTCAATGAAGAAGAATGTGCCAAAGTTGCATGAAGTATACACAATACGTCCACATATGAAAACTGTTTTCTTTTTTTATAATAGGATTATTATACTATTATATAGGGTTATTGCACAGGGTGTTTACATGGGTATTTATATAGATGGGTATTTATGTATACACATATTTATATATATATATATATATATATATACATATATATATATACATATATACATATATATATATACATATATATATATATATATATATATATATATATATATATATATATACATATATATATATATATATACATATATATATATATATATATATACATATATATATGAATACATATATATATATATATATATATATATATATATAGTTATTGCACTGGGTGTAAATATAGAGAAACAGGCTATTGCACACGGTATCAAATAGTAATTGCATTTTATACATTACACAAGTTATTGCTGTTGTAGTGTCACATTATAGACTCTGCAGGGAATAATGACCTGCGGTAGCTACAAAGGGGGTGTAAAGGTCTCCCACTAAAGGAGCTGCTCAGCTCCTCTACAGTCTGGTGAAGAGGGTGGAACGTGTTGTCCAAGCTTGGACAGCACCCTCTTCTCAGCCACTTCCACCACTGAGTCCACAGCGTAGGACAGAAACGGCCTTTTTCACCAATTATTATAAGAGAGAGAGAGAATAGTAAATTGTTGTTACACCTGCAAAATATTACAGCAAAAGTGGTCACACACATGCGGACCTTAAAAAGTGTATAAAAATAGAATAAGTGACAGTTAAAAAAATAAACAAAATACTGTTCTAAACAGTGTTTTAACAAACATAAATATCGTGCATTTGAAGAACGTATAACCAATATACGTGGACATTTTCACGTCATATCAGAATACTCTACAACTGTTAACCCCACTAAGACTATTTAAATACAATGTCCCATTTGTTTGTTTTCAGCAAAAAAACAACCGTGAAAATTTGTTCAATATTCAGTGAGTTAAAAAAGATTAAAAGTGATGCACAATGGCGCCATAAAATCATGCCTAGGCTCATAGGCGAAAGCGGTCGAAGCGGGGTCTACTCTTATATTATGTCTATGATGGTAACTTAAAGGAGCACTGTAGCTTCGACTTCTCTTAATGAGCAGAAATAAAATACAGAGGAGATCTAGATGTGTCTAAGGCAAAGTTCACAAGAATTGGAAGCATAGTGTTACAGACAGGACGAAAAGGAGCCTGAATAAATTAATTAAAACATGTGAACAGACAAAAATACTCATCTCATAATAAAACACTTTGGCATACAGCTGAGATAACAAGAAAAACAGCAGCATATATCTAAAAACAAGGGGCTATTGTAATTAAAGACCTAGGTGTTAAACAACCCAAAAACATTAGATTAGATAGAAAAACAGGGCTTATAATGGTAGGGGAGTAAAATATTGCTGGAGCGTTAAATACTTTTTTTTTATAAACAGAAAACTGAATGGTTTTTAAGTGGCAGAAAAGGACAAAAGCAGAAGAAATCTGAAAAGGGTGGATCTATTTTCTCACCCTTATTGGAAGTAAAATATTTCTCATTTGACAAAGATCGCAGTATTAAAATGCTATCAAACATGATTCATTACAGGACATTTACCCTTTTTTTTTCTTTTACTGAGTGATGCTAAATCACTAGAATCTTAGCATTTTCCTTTATCCCTATATTCACCCATATTTAAAGTAAAGCTAAGCTACTTTATGTTCTAGACAAATGGGACAGAGTGATTTGATGCTCATAAATAAAATAATATTTCCTAATGAACACATACTTTCTGTTAGGGCTGAAAGGATTAATCATGATTGATCATTTATTGAAATAATCATAAACTAATCTGGGAATCGAATCGTTACTTAAAGTAACAGCACTCAGACTCTAAAACACAATTAAGTGGAAGAATAACCTACCTAAAGCAGTAATTTAGATACAACTGTACAGAGGTAAACAAAAGACATTTATTAAATATCTATGAGCATATATTTTTGTACATATTCTGCCATTTGCAATTCATTTAAAATTGTGGTTTTATTTAGAGACTTTAAGTTTTAGAGAAATTCAAAAAAAAATTCTATAGATTAATCCGTTGATAAAACAATCAGTCCTTTAATTTCATATTATACATCAATATCAATCTAAAATCTTTTCGAATATTCTAGTGAATAGTGAAAAACATTTTTGACTCATTTTCTGGTGAAAATCCTTGTTTAAACAGATCATTGTGACTACTGGCAGCATAAGATGATACCTGGACCCTACAGAGGTTACACAGGCGCTCCAGCAGTAGGTTTTTCCCAGAGTGCGGCGTCATGAGCATGTAAGGCGTGCTAAGAGACGCAAAGTTTCTCTAACAGAGCTGGACATGGCTTAACCTATCAGCAGGATTAATGTCTGTTCCTCAGAGGAGTTAGAAACGGGATGAAAACTGTAAAGCTCTGTTCCCACTACAGACAAATGTGGCCCAGGTCTGAATGTTTTGGCCTGAAGTGACTCAGGTTAAATTCTTTCATGACTGTATGAACAGGCCAAGTCACAAATAACCTGATCCGGGCCACATTTCTATGTGATTTTAAATCTGATGCAGGTCGGATCTTTTAGAATGTCACTGCAGTCTGAACAGCAAAGTGAGCGGAATCAAAGTATTACGATGATGTCACTCTGTATTGACAGACAAGGACAAAAACAATTACAACAGATGCGTAGATGGAGGGGCAATAAAACTGTGGAGTTAATACGTTTTTTGGGCTGATATAGGGGGAGTGTTGGTCTAGTGGGTCAGAGCAGTGTGCTTGTGCTCTGAGAAGGATGCAAGTACTGGCTGCAAGTGGCTGGTGAATTTAACTCCGCCCAACTGTAGTAATGTCACGAACAGTACAATACCACCAACTGGTGGTATGTGGGTGTAGGTGCAGCAAGTTGTGCTGAACTCCTGCAGCAGGAAGAGGCAGCCTGTGAGCCTGCGCTCAGGGCAGCAAATCCAGATGTTACACATACAAATCCTGAATTTGTGGATCTCACACAGCAGAATATCACGTGTGTAATGAGAGCCAACCGAGAAACGGCTCGACTTGTCACCAATGATTTGTCTGTATTTCTGGGTCTTGAACCGAAAATACTTCAGACATAAGTGTCTCTGTATATGTTTACATATTGATCTACACATTTGCAAATCTTACTTCAGATTTGTAAATCTCAGTACACATTTGTAGATCTGAATCCAGCTTTGTGGATTTTTTTTACACATTTGCAAACTGGGTTACACGCACAGTAGTTTTACACAATTACAGATTGTTTTACAGACACACAAATGTCACACATTTACAGTTTCATTTACACATTTTCAAATCCCAATACATGCACACAAATCGAGATACAGATACACAACTCTCCAGACACATTTTCAAATAATAAAGCAACAATTTTGGCCGCATAACTGAGCATTAAGACATGCATTGTGAACGTAGCCTAAGAGCTCTACGCGCCGCTAGTCTCCAATTTGACTTTCAGCAGATCTGCCTTCTCCGTTTTTCAGTTTAGCGTGACTTTTTATTAAATTATATCAAATATTCTTCCATGGTTATCCAGAAGAGATCAACCAATACGGGTATTTTTTAAGGCTAATATCGATACCAATTGTTTTGACATCAGTCTAACCAATTCCTGATATAATGCTGGGCTGAATCTTGATATTATGTTGTTTCTACCCCAGTTTACATTAAATAAAAATTAAACAATAAGAGATGTTACAGTTGATTCAATAAAAAAAGAAATATTTATTAACCGTTCAAACAAAACATTTGGAATTTATAGCAAATGGAGGAGAGTGATGATGCATCTGCTCCTCATGATCTCAAGACCTGGCTGCGTAGTGCATGTGAATCGGCTAATGTATCCGTATATTGGCGCATGCATTAGCCATATATCTCTGATATCCAGGATTAAAGTGAGTTGTATCTAAAGCAATGCGCTGGGAATCCACACGTCCGTTTCTGCTCTGTGTCGCCATAGAGCCAGCTACAGGAAGAGCTAGCTCAACAAAAACAACGAGAGAACGAGGTCAGCAGCTTCATTAAGGCCTGCAGAGTGATGCAACAGAGAGTCTCTAAAGATATCCACACCATTAGAACCCACTTCGAAAAATATGGTTACCAAGCTCCTTGTGATGCAGAAAACCCAGACGGTAAGAACTGCTTAACTGCATCTAGTTTGTGAAATGTTTAACGTCTGTCTGGTGTCAACTTGAGGAAACAGCAGTGAGATTCTCTTGAATATAAACAGCAACCTTTGCTCCAGCAGGCGCCAACGATCAAGAAGCAGAGGATGAAGGTAACTCAGAGGGGGAAGAAGACGGAAGCCAGGAGGAGGATGAGGGGGGAGAGTCTTCATCGTCTCCAAAAACGAAGCGGCCCTTCACCGACGAGATGAGAACCCCTCAGCTCTCAGATGTTGGTCTGTCTGCGTTGCAGTTAAAGAGGGCTCTGGGTGGGGCTGAGTGGTGCTCTGAAGGTCCTCCCGTTCCGGAGATGAATCTCCCCCGGTCTTCACCCAAAACACCCGCTCCGCCAGCCGTTTACATGAATCCCAAACGCGCCCTGCAGATGGACGACGAAGAGCCGCAGATTCCCCAGATGCATGAGTTTGGCATCTCAGAGCAAACGATGTGTCTGAATAGTGACTTCACTATGGATTTGTTCAAGAAGAAGGACCTAAAGCCTGAGAAGTAAAGTCCACTCAGTAATGTTAGAAAACTCTACTGGTTACAGACCAGCTTTGTTTCCTCTTAGACTGCCTTTTAATAATGCATTAACTTTTGCACGTTTTACCTTATTATAAGCTTAAGACTTTAATGAATTTTATTTAAATATGGCGTGATAGGCTGACACAACATAGTGTATATATGTGAAGTTGAAAAATACAGGATTTTTTCTCACAAAGATTGGAACGATGTGGGATTCCTTTGCATCCAATCACCCCTCAGGAATTTATAGAATTACACTGCTAAGATGGAAATCTAAATAAGTCATTTTTTTTCTTAAAATAAGTGCATTGTTTCTAGATTTGAGGGAGTAAGTGAGACACTTTGCCAATGAAACAAAACAACATTTAAAATAAGAAAAACAATTGCATTGTCTTATTTTGACCGCATATTATCTAATTTTTGTTATTTAAAGAGTAAAAATACTAATTCCATTGGCAAATCTTCTTATTTAACTGCTCAAATTAAGGATAAATAAACTTAATTTAAGAAATGCTTTACTTATTTCTAGCTAGTTTTGGCAGTGTACCTCCCCTTGGATATTAAGCTGTCAGTCTGAAATGGATTGTGTGAATGAGAATATCATTCACACAATCCACACATCTGTCCTGTTGTGATGAAATATAGTCCAATACGCTCATTGTTTTTCCAGCGTAGTAGCTGTTTTACTATTCTACTGTTCTATGCGAAAAATTTTAGCACAAGCAGTTGTTACGCCCAAAGTTTAACAGACTGAAATTAGGCCGATACACTGACCAAGGTTATTATCTCTAAAAGTAATGAAATAAGGAAAACTAGAATATAAATAAAAAAACATTTCAGTTAGTGGAGATAAAAAGATAAAAACTAGACCTTCCATGAAAAAGGAAAACTAATTAAACCATAACAAAATTTTACAAAATTAATTGAAACTAACTTGATTTTAAGGGAGTGTTTCGTTTTCATGATGCAACAATATGAGGTCTACACTGCAAAAAATCTAAATCTAGATAAGTTGTTTTTTTTCTTATAATAAGTGCATTTGTTCTTGAATTGAGGAGGTAAAAGAGACATTTTGCCAATGGAACAAGACAATTTACACTTAAAATAAGAAAACACAATTGCATTGTCTTATTTCAAGTGCATTTTATCCAATTATCTTATTTTAAGAGTAAAAATACTCCTTCCATTGGCAAACTATCTCATTTACCTGCTCAAATTAAGGGTGAATACACTTTATTTAAGAAATTTTGACTTATTTTTATATCGTTTTTGCAGTGTAGCTACCAGAGTCCTGGAAAAAATCGAAATCTAGATCAGTAATTTTTTCTTAGAATAAGTGCATTTGTTCTTAGATTGAGGAGGTAAAAGAGACATCTTGTCAATGGAACAAGACAATTTACACTTAAAATAAGAAACACAATTGCATTGTCTTATTTCAAGTGCATATTAGCTAATTATCTTATATTATAATTATCTTATAAAATACTAATTCCATTGGCAAACTATCTCATTTACCTACTCAAATTAAGGGTAAATACTCTTAATTTAAGAAATTCTTACTTATTTCTAGATCATTTTTCCAATGAGGCTGTTTTCACTGTACCGCATTACGCCAGCAGATGGCAGTATTGAAGGCAGTTCAGTTATTTACTACAGCAGTCTGTCCTTATAGGAGTTTTTTTTTCCTTCTCTGAGTATTTAATTCATATCACATAAAAGACTATAACTGAAACTCATAAAAACTAATCTGAACTAATCGTGTTTCCAAAATTAAAAACTAAACTACCTTATAAATACTAATAATGAATCAAATCTAAAGTAGCATTCAAGTTATTAAATCAATACTAAATAAGAATTAAAACCAATGAAAATGTTCACACTATTTAAATCTTGATAAAGGTTAAGTTTTGGATAGAAGTCCTGATTAAGTCAAAAATGTTTCATGTAAACATCAGACTGAAGATTCTAATCTGATTTCGTCTGAATAGAAAAAAAAATTTACATTTTTATTGATTAAGGTTTTTTTTCCCCCGATTGCCATTCAGATTGTTGTCCATTTACACACCCCTTCGGATCTTTGGAGTAAAATCATCTCCATTTTTCATGTGTGCAACATCAGCATGGCGTTTTTCTCTGTACTAACCTTCATCTTCTGGCTTCTGGTCCTCCTCGCTGGAGGAGGTGGCTCTAAATGTAATGTGCGGATGATGAACGCCCCATCCTGCCCTCTACTCCTGTAACAAAGGAGCGTCAGCATAAGGTACCAAAATAATCTGGAATAAAAACCGCATCAACAGCAAATGAAGAACTGCAGAAAAAGAAATGTGCCGGGCAGGAAGAAAGAGTAGCTAAAGTTGATCAGTGGACAAGTATGGGTTTGTTTACAAAACAGGCAGCTTCTTCAAGGCCTATTACTAAATTGTTCCAGAAAACTAGGGAGTTATGCGCATGTTCCAATGATTTAGTCTGATTTAAAGCTTAGTACATACATATAGACATATACTCGTAATGATCATCAAAGATTTAGATTGGATCAGAGAAATTTTGCTCATGCAAACGTAGCTACTGATATTTAATTAGTGTAACAGCCAGTGGAAAAAATGTTTTCAAACGCATAAATCTCCATATTTGTGAGAAAAGAGCTGTCAAAACAAGAACCCCATACCCTTCAGACTCTTAACTGGGGTGTCCCCATACACCTTTTTTCATTTCCAATACAGGGAAGGTGGCGGCCTAGTGTTTAATGCATAGAGCTTTGAATCCTGAGGCCCCATTGTTTGGCGCAGTACATTAGCTGGCAGCCTTAAAAGAAAAAAAAAAAGTGGGAGAGTGGTTAGAGAGTTGGAAATCCCTCTAGCTCACTGAATACGACTCTTAACCCCCAATTGCTCCCTGGGCGCCCCATGATGGCAGCCCATTGCTTCCCAAGGAGATGGGTTAAATGCAGAGGTAAATTTCTCCAATGTTAGATAAATTATTTAAAAGCAGGGATGAGGTTCCAGGTTCAGAGGGATTTCCAAACAGCCGGTCTGTCGAGCTAAACCAACCAATGGTGAGAGTTTTTTTTTTTTCCACTTAATAAAATGCAGCATTACCGCGCTGCTGCGTAGCCGCCTTACTAAGCAACAACTCTGGGTCAGTCTGATCATTCTTGTATTTAGGGAAAATATGAACACCGCCTCCAACATGTAGAAAAGATGAAGGGAGGAAGCTTAATTAGCAAAGAGACAAAAAGAGGAGAAAGAAGTTATGCGGTTGTAATAGCAGCATTAGAAAAATCCCTACCCTCACCGACTGCGCTCCAGAAATCCTGATGAGAACCCTGCACATGCACTGGAAAAAATCAAAAACTAGAGAAGTCATTTTTTTTTTTTTTTTAAACAAGTGCATTGGTTCTTGAATTGAGAAGGTAAAATGGACATTTTGTGATTGGAACAAGACAATTTACATTTAAAATAAGAAAAAACTATTGTATTGTCTTATTTCAAGTGCATTTTATCTAAATATCTTATTTTAAGAGTAAAAATACTCATTCCATTGGCAAACCTCATTTACCTTCTCAAAATAAGGGTAAATACACTTAATTTAAGACATTTTTACTTATTTCTAGATCGTTTTTTAGGACCGTCCCACCAGGGGGAGGGCTCAGGGGGAGACCCAGGGCACGCTGGATGGACTATGTTTTTCGGCTGGCCTGGGAACGCCTTGGGTTTCCTCCGGAGGAGTTGGCCTAAGTGGCTGGGGAGAGGGACGTCTGAGCGTCCCTTCTCAAGCTGCTACCCCTGCGAGCTGACCCTGGATAAACGGAAGAAGATGGATGGATTTTTGCCTCTTTCATCCGCTGAGCTTTAGTAATCCACTTCGACCCACAATGAATCATGGGAAATGGTGGGCTAAGATGAATACATCAAACCCCTCCTGTGAATTCTCAAAAAGAGAGATTTATCTGCATGGAGCAAGATTTTTTTAGGCTTTTCTAAGCTCAAACATCGGTTTGGTTTGTCTTGATTTCCCTCAACTTAAAAAGGGATCGTCATTTTCCTGAAACCTAAATTCCTTAGTACTGAGAACTGACAACGGTTTTTCCTGAAACCCAAGGATGTCCTAAAACCACACCGGACTCCAGAGTTACTATGAGCCTTTCATCATTTTAGCTGGATGGTGGTGCTCTGATTCTCATCCGCTTAATCTGTTTTGAGATTTTCATGATAGGATATCGTCTAGAATCTAACCCAGCTGTAACCTTTATCCCTCATCTGTGTGCTGCATTCCTGATCTTCAAGAACCTAATTTTTATTTCAATTACTAATTAAGGATGATTGTTTGCTCTATTTTTTGTTTGAGGGTGTCAGGATGAATACTAAATAATGTCACTTGGATCTCTGCCTGTAAAGCATTTTGCACTGTGTTGTGTTGGTCTGCCACCAAAAAACAAAACAAAAAATCGCAATAAGTTGCTTGACATGTTGTAATATTTTAAATGCTCCATGATTGTTTCCTCCACAGACCTCAGGATATCCCAGTCCCGACAGTCAGCCCTGTGACGGAGAGGTTACACACTCGAGGTATTTAAGTTTGTTCTCTCTGGAGTCACTGAAGGTTTTATAAGGTTTTTCCTGGGAGCTCTGGATTCTTTACACTGTTGCTTATTCAGATGCACTCCCCTGATATCATCCATCATGACCCATTCATCATTATTTTTAGCATCTAAAGCAGAGGTCTTCAACAGGGGGTCCGCGACCTCTAGGGGCTCCACAGGGGTACTGCATGGGGGTGGCGAAGGTTTTGGTTGTTTTAAAAGTTTTTTTTAATATTGCCTCCTGCAATTTTTTCCACTAATTGAAATGTCTCTAAATCCACATTAACATAATTTCAACACACTGTAGTAAACAGATAAATCGAGGCAGATGTCTTTCAGTCATCAATGCACACATTCAGCGACACACAGGAGCTCTTTCAAGCTGGGCACCGTTTCATTCACAACACCTGTCCCATCAACCAGGAATCAGAATCAGAAATACTTTAATAATCCCAGGGAGAAATTACTTTCATTACATTCCTCCATCTGTAATAGAGTGACTAGAGGACCAGTTTGATATTACACAATTTCATACAATATATATTATAATTTGGGGGTCCTTGGCATGGAAAACGTTGAAGACCCCTGATCTAAAGTGATTCTGCTAAACAAGCTTTTTTATTTATACTTCTTATTAATATGGTGACTGCATTAGAAATAATTTACTGAGCCGGATTCTAGCAGCTAACTTTCTACAAATCCTATATCTGATTCAGTACAGCAGTTTTATTAAAAGGTCCATAGTCAGGTTATTGGACATTTTTAAAATGATATTCCAGTTATACTCTCAGGTTGTATAAAATGTTTTTGTCAAAGATTATTACATCCTGCAGATGTTTTAATTATTTTTATATGGTATAGTTTGTTTTTGATCATTTTGCTTGAAAATAAAGCCCTTCGTTTGTGTTTACAAGAGGTACACCACTTTCTGGAGGTGTGATACTCTGCATGTGTGCAAGGGGTGAATAAGGAGGTAATGCTGCCAGTTAGCACCTCCCAGTGAAGTAGACATAATGAAACAAACTCAAAGATCCATTGTGACATAAATGCAAAAACAAAAAAAAGAAATTGATTCCAAGATGGAAAAGTCTCCAATAGTGCTCTGAATACATTCAGGATGCTGTTCACTGAAGCTAAAGCTGCTGATGGGTTCAGATTGGCTGCTAAGTTGATGGATATGATTAAACCTCCCTATTAATACTGGTACCAGTGATAGCAAAGCTCTACAGTTTGAGTACAAGCAATATCAGGAATAGGTAGATTAAATGATTTATTTATTAATTGATTATTTCTTACAGTGATGTTGTGTCCATGTTCCACTAGAATTCAGTTACTTTAGATCATTTTTTGTTTTCATTTTATTACTGTAATATGAGTTGGTCTTTAACCATGGCAAGCTGTTGCTTAAATGTGAGACATTGCAGGGCGATCAATATTCTATTCAATTCAGTTTATTTACATAGCGCTAATTCCAAACATGTCACCTTGAGGCACTTTACAGAGACGATTCAGTTTGATCATCCAGTCTGATTAAAGGCTCTAAGGAAAACCACATGGTTGACTATAAAGGATTCTCTCCTTCTGGGTGAGCAAATGGTGACAGCAGACAGTCCCTCACTCTGAGCATGCATGCCACAACGGAGGAGAGGACTTTTTTTTTAACAGGAAGAAACCTCCATCAGAACCAGGCTCGTTGTGAGGGCCTTCTGCCAAGGTCTGCTGGAATTCAATGAGACAGAATCAGACATACAAAAGGAATTTGGAGAAACTGATCTTTAAATCCTTTCTAGGTTAGAAAGCTAACGGTTAAACTAGCTACATAGGTGGCTCTGACTAGGAAAGAAAAAGTTAAGCAGTTGAGCTCTGAGACAGTTTTCATGTCAAAGGGCTGAATTAGAGGCCATACAGTGAGTCACAGTAAAAGCTGAGTCTAGGCGAAAAACGGGACTAAACACTGGAAATTAGGCTTAACACTTATCATTTATAATTAGAGGTGTTAATGGCAGCCTCCCAATGATTAGTCATCACCATCTATTTTTCTGATAGTTCTATTTCTAATTCTATTTAGGCTCAAAAAGAACCCAAACACCATCAGGATGGACGTTTGGTGTATGCAGCCTTATTTTTATCCTGATCAAGTGTCTTTTTGGTCTTTATTGTAAAGGCATAAAACCTTTTAAATCGGGTCAGATCATCTCTCTGCATCCTGCTGCAGATAAATATGGCCCAAAAAACCCACTCCTCTAAGAGAACACAGAAATTAATCTTCCTGATCTTGTTCTCTTCTCCATGTCTTTCATTTCTTTTCTCAGTTGAGGATTTGAAGTCCCCAGAGCCACCTCTACTTTATACCCCAGGGTTCAAGATAAAAAAAGCAGGGGAGCCTGAATCCCTCTCTCACCATGGAAACGTGCTGTTGACCCCTGAGCTGCCTGCTTTTCAAACCCAATGTGTGAACCAGCTGTTCAGCAAAAACAAGGTAAGTTGAACACTCTAGCCAAGTCTTCAGAGGGAGGATGGGCTCTCCTCGGCTCAGCGTTTTGTTGCCTTTTCAGATTACAGAGGCTGAGCCCATCAACCTGCAAAGCAACGGCGCTTGTGATGCTGCTGGTGATGGCGATGGCCACATTTTCCGACTTCAAACAACTCCTTGCAATGGACCAAATGGCCACATGTCTTCCTGGGAGTACAATGTGGCAGAAGGGTCCTTCTGCGATGTGGAGGCCATGAAGATGCCAGAGAAGCCCAACTTGGAGTCTGTTCTGGGATATTCCTCACAAACTGTAAGACCTGGAAAACTGATATGCTGGTAGAGCTCTGGGGTCGCTAAGAAATATCATCATAAAAGTTTCATACCATTTCTAAGAGTAATATTAAATATAAAGTAAAATAAATAAATAAAATGTTAGAATTTATTATAATCACCTTAAAATGAGCTGTAATCTGGTGTGGTGATGATTTGGATATATTACAGCTCAACTGGCCAATAAACGACAACATTATTGTTATTCTCTTTCTCCCTCGCGACATCTGCGGTCATTGAAAACAGCAGTTCAAGTATCTGTTTCTGAAACTTTAAAAACATAGATACCAATGCTAATTTAACTCAAATTAATTTATTAGTTTGGTGCATATAACCTGCTGGCCTTATATATCAGGTAATTATTTTGGTGGAATGGCTGGTATTTAGTTTTATATTAGTTTTAGTAGTTATATTAGTTTTATTAAAGCCAGTATATTCATTCCAAAAAAGTAAAAAAAAAAAGGAACCATGGGACTTTGTTTTCCAAGTTTTCAGGAAGCTTTCTCAATTCAAAATGTCTGGAGTAGCGTTGAGTTCCAGGCTTTATAGAGTAGCCCAACAAAGCCGTTATGGCTTAGAAAACATGCAAATTGAACCAAAAAACAGGTCCACCCCTTAGTAACGGGGAGTCGGTAGGATTGTTGTTGGCCTGGCTGGCCAGGAGAGATAGTTTGATCCCTGCATGGCGATGAGAATTGAGACGATAGCGGGAAGGAATCAACTCTATCGCTGTGTTGTAGGTTTTTGAGAGGTGAAACTTGAGTCCTCCCTCTCTGTTTAAGGCTTCTTTTAACGTAAAAGGCTTCCTTCACACCCCTTTCCAACCACCTGCCTTCTTTGTCCAAAATGAGAACGTGATGGTCCTCAAATAAATGTCCCTTGTCCTTAAGGTGAGGTGGGCAGCAGAGTCTTGTCTGGAAGAGGTTGCTCTCCTTTGTTGAGCCATGCTGTGCTGAGGTTTGGTTTCTCTAATATAAAAACCAGAGCATTCCTCACTGCACTGAACTGCATACACACCTTGCATATGACCTGGATGACTCTTCACCAGCATAAAGCCAGTATAGTGCCAATAATATCCTTCATCTGTGATTTGGTGGTGCCCAAAGCGGGGCAGCAGTAATGTCAAGGTGAAATGAACGAGTTGTTTCCAGGTCTGATGTAGATGTTCTATGACTGTAAAGATCAACTTTGTGTTTATTTTATAACACAATATTTCTGAGGAAAATAAAAAGAGGAATAATTAACATCTGAGGAAATGGTGAGTGATGCTAAAAGTAATAAAACACAAACAGCCCTGAAGTTCTTCCTGCTAAGTTAATTATCGGCTTTCTTTTTTTTAAACTTTGCTTTGAGCCTGAACCAAGTTCTAACCACGTTTAAGCAGAAAATAAATTAAAAAATGATGTGAGACACAAGTCTGGGATGTTCTGTAACAGATCAGCAGAAAACGGAGGAAGATCAGGAAGTGGGAGGAAAAGCACTTTGGATGGGTTTTCATTTTTGTGAACCGCTTTTCATCTCAGTTAAATGAGCAAATCACTGAGTCCAAGTCTCTACCAGCCTCATTAGAGCAAAGGACAGGATTTTATTTCTGAAAGGCTGATTTCCAATGACTGCTGGTTAGCTTCTGGTCTGAGCAGCAAACACACTTGGACAAAATGGTTGGTACCCCTCGCTGAATGAAAGACAGACACACAATTGGAATAATAAATATAATATCTATGAAAATGAACAAATGAAAGTCAGACATTAATTTTCAACCAAGCTTCAAAATATTTTTTTTTTTTTACTTTATTGCCTTAAACGCAGATTAACAAGCAAATACTATTAAAGAGGAACAGGGAAAAAACAAACAAAGGGAAAAAAATTGTAATAATTAGGTCTAATCTGTCAGACAAGAGCAGTTCTGGAAAGGGTATAGCACATATCGTATCTGGGTCTGTACTCTAGAAAAAGATTTCAATAGAAAATGTAACCAATTAATATTATTAATTGTCAAATATCAACTTTTTTATGCAAAGAAGCTATTTTGATTAATTATCTTGAAAGATTTATTTCTATTAAAATCATGTCATGTTGTTTTCACTCTATTATGGAGTTACCATTATTTTTTTCCAGGCCTCTTTCATGCGTAAAAGGTAATGTCTGACACCCATTCATTAATTTTCAGAGCTGTTTTATTTATTATTACTTTTGTCAAATTTAAATACTATCTGTGACCATTGTGGGTTTTTCTTTCATCAAAAAAGGGGCTCCAACGGTTTTGTTCAAGTGTGCATAGCAGGTCATATTTTCCGCATTTAAATAAAGCACCTTCTTTTTTTATCTTCTAATCTCCATTAGGGCTGCAACTAACGATTTTTTTATAAATCGATTCATCTGTCAATCATTTTTTCGTTTAATCGATTAATAATCGGAAAGCCAAAGGTTCCTTAAAGAAGAGTTTTTATGAAATTAAACGAGGTGAAAATAAACTTGTGGAGTTCTGGATAGAGCATATTGACAGGTGAAAACTTTATCTTCAACACAAAATTATTATAAATTTTGTTTTTACTATTTTGGTATAATTGCTGCTGAAGGTGGGTCACTCTGTCAGCTAAAGACCCATTTTAGAGTCTCTTTTACTCCAGTTAATGTTTGATTAATTACTAAATTAGTTTACGATTATTTTAACGATTAATTTTTTCAGCTCTAATCTCTATGCAAATAAAAGCATCAGCAAAAATGTTTTATATCAGGGATCTTCAACGTTTTCCAGGCCAAGGACCCCCAAACTGATGGCGAGATGGAGCGGGGACCCCTAATTATATATATTGTATGAAATAGTGTTATATCAAACTGATCCTATAGTCACTCTATTACAGATGGAGGAATGTAAGGAAAGTAATTTCTCCCTGGGATTATTAAAGTATTTCTGATTCTGATTCCTGGTTGATGGGACAGCTGTTGTGAATGAAACGGTGCCCAGTTTGAAAGAGCTCCTGTGTGTCACTGAATGTGTGCATTGATCATGGGCAGATCTAGACAAGGGCCAATGGGGGCCAGTGCCCCTGTAGATCATGTCCTGGTCCCTGTTATGGCCCCGGTGGCGAAGACATTATACTCAAAGAAGTTCTAATGATGATTTGCGCTGGTTACTGATAGGTCCTCTGGATCTTGGGTCTTTTTTTTTCTCTACAAATTCTGTTTTACTAATTTAAAAAAGATAAGGTGATATCTTCAGTGCTATTGAGATAGGATCCCAGTTTTCATCTGTTAAATGTTTTTTCAAAACAAGTTGCTCTAATTTATATGGCTCAATTTATCTGTTCTTCTTGAGTTATAATTCAGATTTTATAGAAAACAGTAATTTAAACTTAAATTAGCTCCAAAATATGTAAAATTCCATAATTATGAATTTTAATTGACCCAATAAGATATGTAAGTTTAATCAAAACCTTATTGAAAAGAAATTTCACTTCATGCAGCTACCTTAATATATTTGAATCCCTTGTTCTATTTTTTATTTCATGCTTTTCTGGGCATGAAATAAAAACACGCTGGCCCCCTCCTGGCCCCTTGGTACGTTTGGTCTAGACCCGCCACTGGCATAGATGACTGAAAGTTTCTTCTGCCTCCATTTATCTGTTTACTACAGTGTGTTGGATTCATGTTAATGTGGATTTAAAGACATTTCAATTAGTGGAAAAAATTTCAGGGGAAAATAAAAAAAGAAAGTCTAATCAACCAAAAATTTGTCGACCCCCTGGCTATACATCTTTGGACCCCCTGTTGAAGACCCTCTTTTTACATTGTTTAATTTGCTATGGTTGACCTGCAGGCAAACTATCAAACGCTGAAGGTTGGGGAGAAGGAGTTGGTGAAAAAGGACAGAACCATCAGCAGACTGGATCTGGATGGACCCACCCAGGAGTTCAGCTTAGGGACTCCACGCGTCAGGATCAACTTCCAGGAACCCGGCACCCCCCAAATGCCCGATATCAGCTCCTATACACAGGATATATTTAAAGTAAGTATTTGATTTAGAAATGCACCGATCCGATAACTGGGACTGATATCTCCTTTGATATTTAGTGTTAGTTGGATCGAGATCCAATCCAGTAGACTTTAAATGTCATTTATTTCCTTTGGCTTCTCATTTGTTCATAAAGTACATTTATGTTACTTTTTATTTAGCCTTTTTTAAACAATGATTACATCATAGCTAAAGCCTTCACAAACATGGCGTTCAACGGTTGAATCATATTGGATATTGGCCGTACGCTCTGTACAGGTATCGGATTGGATCAGGAAAACTTAGATTAACATCCTGGTTAATCTTGTAAATCTACATATGTCATTTTTTCTTTAAATAAGTGCATTATTTTCTTGAATAGAGGAGGTAAGCGAGACATTTTGCCAATGGAATGAGACAATTAACATTTGAAATAAGAAAAAACAATTGCATTGTCCTATTTCAAGTGCATATTATCTAATTATCTTATTTTAAGAGTAAAAATACTCATGTCATTGGCAAACTATCTCATTTACCTGCTCAAATTAAGGGTAAATACACTTAATTTAAGAACATTTTAATTATTTCTAGATAATTTTTCCAGTGTGTGACATTGTTAAGGTGAACCTTTATAATCTACCTGTTTGGTTTTATAGCTTTTGTCAGATAGTGAGATGAACAAAATCAGCACAACGCCTATGACCTCGTCTGTCAACTCAGAGAAACAAACACACAGGTACTCCTTTTAAGAGGTTTTGTTTTTGTTTTTTTTGCTTACTTCGTGTTGTCATACAGCTTCTCTCTTTTTTTTTTTTTTTATAATTATTACTTCTTTTATCATATGCGGCATATATCAATTGTGGATGAAAAGAAATCAAGCTAATGAGTTAAATTATGGTTTAGCAAGAACATCTCTTTCTTCGAGGAGTCATACCTTAGTATTTTGCATAAGCAATGCTTCTTGAATTGACTTTAAAATTCATGTTTAATCATTTTCATTAAGGTTATCGTTAAACAAAACAAACAAAAGTAGAATTAAAAATCAATTCCAGCAACCGAAATAAAAATGAAAACTAGACTTTCCAAAAAATAAAAAATAAATCACCATCTTACTAAAACTGTGATATGAGCTTACAAAACTTATTAAAACTAACTGAATCTTAAGAGAGAACGGGTTTAGTGTTTGTTTGCGTCTTTATCGTGTTTAGTTTTGAGTTGCTGTTTTCGCTTTTTTTTTTTTTTTACACCAGCAGAGGGCAGTATGGTGCTGCTGTTGCTGCAGTCTGTCCTTATTGTGGACTTTTTTTTTTTAACTTTTAAGTCCTATTATATAAAAGAATACAAAAGTATCTAAAACTAATAAAAGCGAAACTGAAACTAAGAATTTTCCAAAAAAAATAAAAACTAAACTATCTAAGAAATCAGAAAAAAATAATTAAGGTAAAATACAATAGGGCTTGGTCGTCATGACGTAAGCAGTTTAGGTTGCCGCCATATTGACGGCCTCTTTTACCGCGGCTCAGACTACTGCCTATGACTACCACATACTGTACTCCTTCTCAGCCTGATTAATTTGACCTTAACTTGATTTCAACCATGGTAAACCGTTGCTGTATTGTGGGCTGTAACAGCTCAACACATGATCGCCATGGGAAAAACATAGAAAATGGGTTAACTTTCCACCGCTTTCCTGCCTGGAGGCGTAACCATGGAGACCAAGCGTCAGTGAAAAAGAGTCGTCGGCTAGCTTGGATCGCGGCTGTAAGACGACCGAACATAACTTTCCACAGTATTCCAATGTCAATGAGAGTGTGTTCCCTGCATTTTCATTCTGGTAAGGTAAAGATGCACGGTTTTATTTTATAGCCTACTTTGTTTCTTTCCTTCAAAGTTGGGATCTTTTACTGGAAAACAATAAAAACGGCAGCGGGAAAAGGCTCAAATACGTGAGAAACCCGGAGGGTTGGCAGTTAACGTTACTAACTACACCTTTGGAACACATAGCAGCTAGTTAAAAGTACATTACATGCGTGAGTGGTTGTTAGGATTAGCAGTTAGCGGTTGCTAAACTAGCAGGTTCCAGAGCCCGTCTGATCACAGCTTACCTTCGTACGGATTACTGTGTTCCCACTGTTTGCTGGCTTTATGATCTGCAGCTCCTGAACCCATCCATTCATGAACTGCATATGAGACTCCAAGGACTTGTAGCTTCGGAACTGTTTTGAAGTTTAGGCGCTCACTCATCGGTGCTCCACTCATTGTTTGGAACTTCATATGGATCCAAATTATTAATAATGCTGATTTTGTCAACATACCGGTCCGTGGCTTCTCTATTCAATGTGTCCTGGTAAATTCCAGATCTTTTTTGGGATTTTGACATCTTTTTTCTCTCTACTTCTACGTCTCTTCTTTCAACAACAACGTTGTATCAGAGCTATGTTTACGTTTGCGTAGCCGTCAATATGACCGCGACGTCCCACAATGCAACGTGGATCCCGAGCCCTATTGAAAATCAGAAGTCAAACTAAATAAGAATGAAAACCAATGAAAATTTAAAAAATGTTTAAGCGTTGTTTTTAGTAAAAAAGAAAAAATTGGAGTTCATTCTACCTTTTATACCCTTTTTCCTCACGAGAATGTTCACGAGAATTTGACTTGTGCGTATGTGCCTTTAGCGTTAGCAACTTTAGCAGTTAGCCGTGGGTGGTTTAACTTTATTTCCCCAAAAAGTTCCCCCATCTCTAAGCAGCTGCCTGCAGGTGAGTCCCTGATTGTTTTTCATCTTCCCTTTTTAGTGGAGTAGAGACAGGAGTGGTGATAGCAAAGCAGGCTACTATTAGCATCCTTCAGAGACTGACGTCAATACAAGAGGAGGAACCAAAACTGAGCTTTTTGGAGAAAACAATCTTGTTTAAACAAAAAGAGCCTGAATTTAGGATGATGAATCCTTTAAAAAATGAGATCATCAGTTGAGAAATGCCTTTTTCTTTACTTTGGTTATCTGTGTGAGAAACATTTAAAAGTATTGTGGATTATTTTGACCAATTTTTTAAAAGACCTGCCCTCTGTTTTGCATGCACAAGCCCATTTCTCCTCATGCATGCTCTGTTTAAAAGTTACTGTTCCCCTAGCGTTTACCCTAACACCTAAATCCCTCCATGGCTATATAGAGCGGGGACTATATAGTGGACTTTATAGTGAACTCTCTTACCTGACCGTTTGGACAGGTGATCAGTACCTTTTGCTCCACTGGTCAGGTGACTCCTCCTTCACTGCTGCGCCATCTTTTTATTAGTCGCATATGTCGGGTAACGACAGCCTATGGCGAAAGCAGGCCACTGTGACAGCAAATCCAATAATGCTTTCTGAGAAGAGTTCTCCACGCGAAGCATTCTGGGATAAACCTGCCTCTTCTGAGGCCTTTCTTTTCTTCTCATAAACTTCGTAGACACTTTTTCTCTCACAGGATTTCCGTGGGTCATTAAAAATCGTTAAAGGTCATTAAATTATCATTTTTTAAATTAAGGCCTTAATTGGCATTAAAATTCAGTAAATATGTTTATTGTGGCATTTAAAATGCTTTATTTAAAAAGAAAGTTTATAAAAACAATTTTGTCAGACATATCATATCACAACATATTTGCTTGGAACTGCTTCTGGTTGATTGCAAAGCTGTATGTTCAGAAAAGAAGCCTGAGTCAGAGAAAAAGCTAGAGAATGGGCGGGTGGGAAGCAAATAAAAAAAAAAAGTGGTTGGAAAACTAGGAATTTGGAACATGACTGCAGCATATTGACGGGGACCTGTTGGTGGCATTAAAATAATTTTTAAGAGCATTAAAAAGCATTAAGTTAGAGTTATTCATTCCTGTATAAACCCTGTCTCATGAGCTTAGGCCATTTTCAAAGAACCACGGTGAGAAAGTTGATCTTCAATGACTGTCTGAAACCGTAGCTGTGGAAGCAGCGTAGCTGCGCATGCGCAGAAAAAGTTAGCTAACGGGACTAGGCCGTAGGACGGCGTTACGTAAACGTCACAAGAATGATTGACAGTTAGGAGGACCACTTATTTAGATGATCCACCTGAAAAATAAAAGATTGTCCTCTATACCTTTAAATATGACGTAAAGGAAAGCAAGAAATCTATGAAGATATATATTTATTTATAGATTATATTTGAATTAATCTGGTTTACATTCACATGTTATAAAAGATGGTTACTAGAACTTATTTCCTTGAATGTTTAGGTTGCTCTCTTTTTACATGATTCAGCAAATTTGAATTCCTTTGTTTTACTCCTTTAAACCCTCAGTGTGGAGAAAACACAAATTTAAATCCATTATGTTTTTATTTTGGTGCTAAATATGTAAATATAGATTAAAATGTTATCTGAGAAGTGTTTCTTTTAGATTGCTTTGTGTGTTCAATGGTGTCAACATTAAACACACAAACATTGTTAAACATTTTTAAATGTTTAAAATGTTCTCTTTTTCGAAGAATGAGTTTCTTATTTTCTTGTTTTTGTCTAGTTCTCCGCCACCAAAGGGTTTGTCTTTGATTTCAAAGAGTGAGTTTCAGAAGTTGTCACCCTATCTGAGGCAGATGACTCTCAGCAGCCTGAACCAAGCCGTCAACAACATCAACAGATACACAGCAGAGCACCGTGGTGAGCCCTATGATACAGTCAGCAAAGAAAGCAAGTCCCATTAGAAATGAATGGAGAAATAAACACAGCTAGAAGTGCCTATATATATATATATATATATATATATATATATATATATATACACTTTTTTCTGTGCGGCCCGGTACCAAATGACCGACGGACCGGTACCGGTCTGCGGCCCGGTGGTTGGGGACCTCTGCTCTAAGACACAGACAGCCCCTCCTCATTTGCATAATGAAGCAGGAATGCAGACACAAATGTAAAAACCACAGGCAGAAATAAATAGCATTGAAGAAATAAATGGGGTAAAAAAAATACAAAAGAAGAATAAAACAGACAAAAATATTGCACATGAACATGCACATAAATAAGCACTGAAAGAATAAGTAATTAATAAAGTTGAAGATTATAACATTAATAAATAAGGTAATTATTACAAAGGGCGAATAAATAATGAAGCCAATTAAAAGAGATATATACATTTATGTCTCACTGTATAATTTAATTTCTACCTACGTTTATTTGTTTAAAGTATATTTTGGGGCAATTAATTATATGCTTATTTATTTATTGAGCATTTATTTATTTCTGTATTTTTTTTTTAAATATGGTAGAGCTGGTCCTCCATACTCGTCAAACGGACATGCGATGTTTGTTTTTAAAAGCTAATGTTTCTAACGGACCTTTTCATTTGTTTTTTTAATGCACAAAACTACGACAAAATCGGACTAAATCAGGAAATAAAAAAAAAAAATGTGATTGGCTGTAAGGAGAGCAGAGACGGAGGAAAACCTGCTCCTGACCAAGTTAGATCTGGGGAGGATGTTACTATGGTGACTGAAACAGGTTGAAGAAACGCTCTGAGAACCGGAAAAGTCAGTTTCTCTGTTTTCAGGTTTAGAAAACTGAGTTTTCAATGATCCTACTTCGTGAAATGGACCCCAACTTGTTAGTTTAGTTTGAAACCATAGTTTAAAAATTTAAAAGCAAGAGTTGTTGTAGGTAAGCCGCCCTTTCATCACTTCTTTGTCTCTGACTCCCCCTACAGGAATAAAAGAGGAATTTACATTGGAGGATTTGATTTCAATCATCAGTGTGGAAACCAAGGCCACCATATACATCCTGTGTCTACAAGAACTCAGGAGGCTACAGCGAGTGGACGCAGCTCTGGAGGCTAAAGTATACAAACTAATAACAGAAAAGTAAACGACGTCTAACCGGTCAGCTGAAGATGAAAACTGACCACTGCTAAATGGAAATTCTGACTTTAATGCTGAGAATATGAAATCATTTGGAGGAGTCCCACGCTGTCAGAGATGACAGCTGTTGTAGCTTTCTGTTCTGTTTGAGAGAAATGTATATCACCTTTATTTTTTAATGGTTAATAAAGTCCTAAATAATAAAATCATAACATCCTCCTGCATATAAATGAGTCATTCATGTGTTTTTGATGTGCAATTATTTATTTATTTATATAAATATACCTACAGCCATGAGCATCTACAACGATTAGTTTAATTTAATTTCCTTTAAAATCGATATTGAAAAAAAAATTTTTAACTGAAAGATAATATTGTGTTCAGTTCACATAGATATTGTACCTCTAAATAATCTGAGTGTTTGCTTTTGAAATCCCATAACCAGCAAATATTCGATTATTCTGTAATTTAATCTCAGTGCAATTTCAGCTGTGGTGTGAGACACATATTCATAGCTTTACTGAACATTGAAAATCAAACTGCAGCATGAGGACCAGAAATCATGGTGGGTTTCTGAGAAAGTTGTGTTTTAGAAAAGCAGGGTTTGGTGAAAAACAGATATTGATCTTTGTTGGATTAAGCCTCTTTCTTAGAACAAAATATAACTGAGAAGTTGGATTAATATTACCAGATTGGAATATTCTATATATGCGGTCGTTGAAGGAAAATAAAGGACAATATTGATGACAAAGTGACTTGGAAAATATTTTATATACAGTGAGTGCCATTCTTTCCTCTGGAAATGTACCTTTTTTATTAGCTTTGTAAAAAGTAAAGCTCTATTTTAACTAACTTTCTCCAGATACGCAGAAAAGAAAATTAAATTTTACAGTGGCCAAGTCCAGACCTACACCTAGTAAAGAGGTTAAGGCCTGGGTTTTGAACTGAAATTGATGTTGGCTGTTAGTTTCAACCCACTTTGACTAAATCTATACTTTTAAAAAGAGGATTTTTCATAAATGTCCATCTCTTGATTTCAAAGGCTAATTATACTACAGTCTACTACATCTTGGTGGATTACATAGCTAATTCAGTGCAGTTTTTAACCCTTTATAGGGCAAGTAAGCGTTTATGATCACTTGCATACCCCTTACAGATGGAGTCCCCCCGTCTCTCAGTGAGGTCCAGAAGCACAAGATACTGCTACATGGCTGTACATCTTATTTGGGCATTTGACCAATTAGATGAACCCTTGAATTATATATTACCTACTGTAAATGAAGTTGGGGGGAAAAAAGTTAACTAGTCAAGAAAAAAAGGTAAAAAGCTAATTAAAAAGTTAATAAGCCTAGTTAACAATTGTAAGTTTTCTAAACTAAAAATTTTAGTGCCAATTTTAGTATCAGCATTAATGCCTCTAAGGTTATGTTGTACCAAAAAATGTGTTTCTTTAACTCTCAGTGTTTTTATGAATTTCTTATAGAAGTACTTTTGTTATTTTTCTCAATATAATCAGGAAAGTTGGCCTTTCTTGTTATTACATTGACAATAATTTTTGCCATCAAAATATCCATATATCTTGAATGTTACAAAGTCTTGTCAGGGATTTCAATAACACTATTGGCATGAAATTTAGATTTTCAAACTATTTCACTGAGTGCCCTATAAAGGGTTAAGGCTTTTCCATTAGTCCAGCACTTCAAGAAAGATAAATATTAAGAGATTAGGGTTAAAAAAGACATTAAATATGAATTTTAATTTAGAAAATGCTCAGCTGTGAATGTGGAATCATTAGTTTATTAAAAAAGACATTCCTTTTGGCGGTGTCTAGAACAAAGAAGGATTATACAGTATATATATATATATATATATATATATATATATATATATATATATATATATATATATATATATATATATATATATATATATATATATATATATCAATCTGAGCATTTCCATAATGACAGTTTGTGTGCACGAGATCAAGTTGCTGTAACGTTGCCTCCAGATTATCCAATCAGATCGAGGCTTGCGTACGTCGATAACGGAACTGTAGTTTTCTGGGCTTTTTTATTTATTTCTTTTATTTTACTACGCATCCTCCGGTCGGTCACCATTTTGGGAGTCTAAACAACCAACAGGCAGCGGCAGGCGCCTCCACGCTCCTCCGTGGCCTTACTATGGTTCAAACATGTGGGGTGGCAGGCTGTAAGAACCGTCGGACCCCAGGAACCAATCTCTCTTTCTACTGTTTCCCACGGGACGCAGACAAGAAGCACCGCTGGATAGCAGCTGTGAACCGAGCGGGCTGGTTACCGAGGCACCGCAGCTGGTGGTGGACGTAGTTCCCACTTCATTTCAGGTATGAATACAGAGCAAAGGCTGAGGAAGGAACAGGAGTTTTAATGTTTAATGTGCTTTATAATAAAATGACAGCCGCTAGCAGCAGCAGTGTCAGAGTCAGCAGGTAGGAAAACGGTTTATAACACCTGTTTACTGACATTAAGCTGCGAAAAGTTTGACTTCAGCTCTTTTAAACACCCAACTAGTTGACGGGCTCTATAAGTTTTCTGAATATTTCACCAGATTTAATTTTAGGCTAATATTTTAGACTATTTTTAAATTCTTGTCGGGTTAGTTTCTGAATGCTCAGTATTAAACGAGTTAAAATGTATATCTAATAAATAAAAAAAATAGACGGATTTCATCAACAAAATAATATTTTGTTTAATTAAAATCAAATAAAATGTGCATTTTTTTAATTATAAGGGCGTTTATTTGTCTTAAAACGCAATTTTATGACTAAACATCTATAGTATCTTACAACATTATTTACACGTAAGGTTTCCAAGCACTATGAACAAAATTAAATTTTATCTGCTCAATTTAAGTCAGAAAACTGATAATTTTTTTTCTTGTCATTTTTTGTTAAAATCTGACTATTTTAATTCTTTTGAGCAGATGATGCCAATGGAATGAGATGAATTACATTCAGAACGGGAAATAAAGACTATTATCTTAAAGGCACACTATGCAACATTTTTCAGTTAATTAATGTGTTCCATAACGTTTTGGATGATTAAATGAGTCATTTCAGGTTGAACAAAGGTATTCTCGGCCGCCCTGGTGGTCTGTGGGGGAAAAACCGCACTTGCAATTGCAGGAGCACCGACCCGCACCCACAGGCTCAAAAGTCTCGCGCGAGTCGGTCTTGCTTTACGGCAAGAACTGCTACACGCCCCCAGTTAAAAGCATGCTCGTTGCTAGCACAGTGGCGATCTTTGTGCAGCGCTGCTTTCACACCGGACACAGCAAAAGCAGCAAAATCGCGTCTGCTGCTTCATTTTTACTGCTTGTACCAGTTCTGACGCGTGGCTGAAGCAGCTTTGCTGCTCTGGCTGCGTGGTGCAAAAGTGTGTCTGACGCACGTTGGGCGGAGCTTCACTATCCTTTCTCTGCCTTGCAGCTATATTTGCTGTGATCAGTGGGAATAAAGTAGTTTCAATATGTTTTTAAGTGAGAAAATACACCTGAAAACGTAATCAGTGCAGTCAGTTCCTCCAGATTACAATCCTGCCTTCCAATATTTTTTCTGTCGGAGCCGCTCAGACCCCCACATAGCAGCGGTGCGCCGACAGTTGGAATCCCTTCATCAGCAGCCTCTGGCTGGGTCGCCTCCTCGCGGTTCACGGCGGCAGCTGGTAGGTGTTTTTCATGTACATAATCCAAACTGCAGGCAGCAGGATAAGAAAAGAGAACATATTCTGCCGGCAGATTTCTGCATTTTAAGTTAATTTAGGCGTCAATAAACTGTTTAAGAGGAGTGATAATAGCGCTCTGATCATCAGCGCTGTGTCTCTCTCCCTGCCAGCTCCCAGATCAGCTTCTCTGATTGGTTGAGGCGGCGCGTCGAGCAGCAAAAATAAAATTTTTCCATCTCGAGCAGCAGCGCGTTTGCGGCGCGTCACACGCGTCAGATGCTTAAACGCCCCCGACGCGCTGCTTCAGCTGCTCAGACGCGCTGCGCCTGCTGCTCAAAACGCGCCGCGGGACCTTTTGCTGCGCCTTGACGCGCGTCAACCATTGACTTTGCATGTAAACTCGCTGCTTCTGTCGCGCCAGCTGCGTTTGCCTGTCTGCTAAGCTCAAAACAACCGCGCCTGGCTTGACGTAGAAACCAGGAGAACAGCTGAGCATATTTACGACAGTGCACTTTTACTTTCGCCCTCTGGGGGGAGCCTTGCTGGAAAATCAACACCGGTTGCATAGTGTACCTTTAAGTGCATAATATCTCATTAACTTAGTCCAAGGGTGTATATATTTAGTAACTCCTTTGGCAAATCCTCTTATTTACCTGCTCCAATTAAGGGCAAACACAAGCATTTTAAGATATATTTACTTATTTTAGATCAGCTTTGGCAGTGAAACTGCTGGTTATGATTTGGACTTATTCATCTTTTTAAGGGGACTGATGGCCTAGTGGTTAGAGCAGTGCACTTGTGCTCTGTGAGGGTTGCAAGTACCCGGTTCAATCCCCACAGCCTGGACTCTGAGCAAAACCCTTAACCCCACACTGCTCCCTGAGCGCCACACAATGGCATCCCACTGCTCCCCAAGGGGATGTGTTAAATGCAGATGGTGAATTTCCCCATTGTGTGATAATAAAGGGATTTACATTTTTATTTATCTTTTTCTGAGCATTGGCACATGTTATCAGGAAGAACAAGACAGTTTTAATCCAATGATAAATGAATGAAATACATTATCTTTACTGATGCTTCATTCTTGATTGTTGACACATTTGACTAAAACCGATCTTTGTTTTAATTATCGCAATATTTTGTGAAAATATCTCCCATGATCAATTCAATTCAGTTTATTTCTATAGCGCCAATTCACAACACGTCATCTCAAGGCACTTTACAGTTCACCAGATCATACAGACTGATTGATTTAAAGTTTTCTATCTAAGGAAAAGCTGTTGATTAAATGTACTCATCGACTCAAAGGCAATCCCTCACACTAAGCATGCTTGTAGCGACAGTGGAGAGGAAAACTTCCTTTTAACAGGAAGAAACCTCCAGCAGAACCAGGTTCAGTTTGAGCGGCCATCTGCCGAGGCCGACTGGGGTTCAAGGAGACAGAAGCAGAGATACAAAAAGCAGCTATAAAAGGCGGCCCCGTCCAGGAAACACACAGCCAGGTAGACGAGCTCCGAGCCAGCTCCCATGTCAGAGGATGTAGAAAGCACATCCAGCCAGTCACAGTCAGAGAAACAGGACTACACTTGAAAAACAGGCTGATCTCCAAAATCTATAAATAAAGGTGTTGATCGAAGCAGGACAGCTGATATTTCTCTCCAGGATGGTATCACAGCCAAACAGGAACAGACGAGGCAAAGCTACTATGAGAAAAAGCAGAGAGAGCATAACGTTAGAGATTGAACTAACAGATTCTGCAGAGTGGGAGAATAGAGATAGAATGAAGCAGAATGTTGAAAAAGAGTCCCAATGTCCTCCAGAAGTCTAAGCCTATAGCAGCATAACTATAAAGATAGCTCAGGATAACCTGAGCCACTCTAACTATAGGCTTTATCAAAAGGAGAGTTTTATTATAAAAAACATAGCTGATTATCATTCATTTAATTTAACCATTACTATAGTTGATATAAATCTATATGAAAGGCAAGCACCAAATTTTTAAATATAATGAATATTTCCTAAATTCTTGATTTACAATTGAAGAAACTTTAATCCCTAGGTGTAGTATTGCATGTTTAACTAAAGTGGTCATTTTGTAAGTATTGTTTAAAGTGAGACTGACTGAAGTTGTTGGAGCTGAAGATGTTTGCTGGTGTCCTTAAAGGGCCTCGAGTCGCCTTCCAAGTGTCTGTAGAGGGAGAGAGGAAGTGATGAGGAGGCTGTGTTTCATACATCAGGGTGTTTTTTTTGCAGAGTCTTTAAAAGATTCTTTCCAGCATGAGACGATTGAGTCCAGTGAAATTCTGGGATGTTTTGAATCCTCCAGGGAAGTGTTTAGTCTCTGGCCTCTTTGTAATGTGCGCACAACGCAGTTTTAGAAGCCCTCTCAGCAGAGCGGAGATTTTTTTTTTTTTTTTTTTTCTTAAATGGCTTTTCAGCTTTTTATGTTAGGATGATATTTAGCATTTAAATTGTAAAAACTTTTAATCTTAGCAGACAAATAGTATACAAATAATTTGTTTTTCTCACAACCCAACTTTAAACCAAACTAAAAGTTTGGTTTAAAGTTTAAATAAACACTTCCCCCCCATACTATATCACAATTTGTATCCTTCAATACACTTCCTAGATGTCAAAAGGGAAAAGTTTTATCTGTTCAGACAATTAAACGTGAAAAAAGGGACATTATTTAAAGACCTCAGAGCTGTGAAGAGGCCATTTCTTCAAAAAGGAATGTAAAAAGACGAATTTGAGTTTGCAAAAGAAACACACAGAGATGATGTTTCACGCTAAAGGTTGCTTGTTTATTTCAAGACGGCATAAACGTGCCGTGTTGCTTCCTCTGACTGTCACTGTCTGAATGCATGTAGGGTGACCCTGATCTCCGTATTCTTCAGACAGCTGAAGTATTTCTATGAAGCTGAAGTGTCTGACACTTCAGCTTCATAGAAATACAGAGCTCACATTGCTGTCTGTCTGAAAAAGAAAGATTGTTTCTATAGTATATGCAAAAAAGGAGTTTAACTTTTTTATTTTCTCTTTACTTGGAGAGCAAATTGTAAAATATTATAAAAAGAGGGAGGAAAAATCTGAAAAATGGGAAAAAGTGGGAAAATGATTTAGAAAAAAGGAGAATAGAATAGAAAATCCCTTTATCGTCCCACAATGGGAACATTTTGGTGAAAAAGATTAGAGAGAAAAAAAGGTCACACAAATCCTGACCTTAGAAAAATGTGTAGTTAAGAGTTAAAAGGTAAACAATAAATTACTGTACTGTAAAGTGTCACAACACTATAAAACTGTACACCTGGAGAGTAAATAACCAAAATACAGCTATGGACATTTTTATTGGATATTTTAAAGCAGCAGCAACATCAGAGATGTGCAAAATGACAGCAGCGTGTTATTTAACTGACTAAGCTAAAAACTGAGCAAAATCAGCATCAATGTAACAACTTTGGTGCTGTAAAATAACAGGACGTTAACCATTACACATACATGGTGAGCTGTGAACTCACACTGTAGGAGCAAACCACAGGGTTTGCTCCTACAGTGTGAGCTATAGCTGCATACAAAGATCGAAAAAATCGCACAGTGTATGACCGGCTTTAGGATCCTTTTGTTTCCCACCTCCTGCACTGAGTCCAGAGGGAATCCAATCACAGAGCTGGCCTTCCTGATCAGCTTATCCAGCTGCTTTCTCTCAGCTACAGATAAACTACTGCTCCAACAGACTGCTCCATAGAAGATGGCTGATGCAACAACAGAGTCATAGAGGGTCTTTAGAAGCGCCCCCTGCACCCCAAAAGACCTCAGTCTCCTCAGCAGGAAGAGTCTGCTCTGATCTTTCTTATACAGAGCCTCAGAGTTGTGAGTCCAGTCCAGTTTGTTATTCAGGTGAACAGCTAGGTACTTATAAGAGTCTACTATCTCAATCTCCCTTCCCTGGGTGAAATATTAGGCGTCTAACCTGACCCATGTGTGTTTCCCTCTTCTAACACATAACTTGAATTCTACCCTTCTGCACTGTTCATCCATAAATGAGTCTTATTGTTCTCCTATTTGTCCACATCTAGGTAAACAAAGAATCCACGTTCCCCCGATTATGTTCCCTCTGTGTTCACCCCAGTTCCCTTCTTCTCAGAAATGAAGGAGCCGGGTGCCGTGGAGATCCTGGAGAAGCAGGAGGCGCGGGTCGAAGCCGCCAACGCCCTGTTGTTCCTTCAGGGCCAGGGCAGTTCTGGCCTGGATGGGCAGAGCCAAGAGGAGCGTCCTGAGAAAGCGGAGCCAGAGGCCGTCGCTGAAAAGAGCGAGTGCTCCACCTTTAGCTCTGATGAAGATGATGAACACGACGAAGCCTCTGCGAGAGGCAGAAAGAAGGGAAAATTTACCCAGATGTCTGAACTGTCCGTCAACTTTGACGATATCCTGAAAGCCTTAAAGAAGGAGAACCGGGCTCTTAGGGAGTCGGTGGAAAAGATGTCTCTGTCTGAGAGCGCATTCCGGAACGACGCTGAGAAGGTGAAGTTCTACACCGGTTTACCCAACTACTTTGTCCTGGAGACCGTTATGTGGCTACTGGCGCCACACATGGATGCCATGAAAACCATCAGGCTCTCCAAGTTCCAGCAGCTGCTGCTGACGCTCATGCGCCTCCGGCTGGACCTCCGCAATCAAGACCTGGCCTACCGCTTCGGGGTGAAGGTCGGCACCGTGGCCAGAACCGTCCACCGTATGGTCAACATCATGGCCTCCACTCTGGTTCCCACTGCGGTTTTTTGGCCTTCTAGAGCCGAGCTCCGCAAAAACCTGCCTACAGCTCTGCGAGCGTCCCACCCAGACTGCGCCGTCATCGTCGACTGCTTCACAGTCGCCCTTGAGGAGCCGCTCTCAGCCGAAGCAGAGATGACGCCCTCACACTCCGACCGATCGAGGCCAACTTTCAGCTCATTAAAGTACCTAATCGGCGTAGCTCCCCAGGGGGTCGTCACTTTCGTCTCTCGGGGTGCGCCCGGGAACGTCAGCGACAAGAGCCTGGCAGAGAGCTGTGGGTTCCTGTGCAAGCTTCTCCCAGGCGACGTGGTTCTGTCCTGTCGCGACCTGGACATCGCAGACTCTGTGGCGGCCCGCGGAGCTTCATTTAAAATCGCAGCTTGCATTAGGTCAGAGGGGGCGGACGTCGCGTCTGAGACGGCGATGGTGCAAAGGCACGTGGAAACGGTGATCTCTATAGTGAAGCAGAGGTACGCCATGCTCACAGGCCCCGTCGAGAACGCCTTCAACGCCGGCGGCGAGTGCACGTCCAACCTCTCAACCTTTGATAAGATCGTCCAAGTCGCCTGTGCCTTAAACAACCTGTGTATCTCTGCTGCTCCACTAGAGTGATACGGACAGAAGACCATGCACTACTTAACGCTGCTCTCCTTCCTTTTTACTCACTTGGACTTCCTGTCATGTCTGTCTGAGGGTTCAAAACTAGAAAAATTACATTTCTTCTCTCTAAATCCCATTTCAGCCTCTCTTAGCTATAGAGAGCTTTCTGTTCTTGGCTGTTAGGTCGTAGGACCAAAGTCCCTTTAATGAAAAGCCAAACAGAGAAAGTGGAGGAGGGGGCGGAGTCTGAACGCATCACTTTTCCTCACTGTTCTTGTTTTAGAGGCAAAGAGTGATTCCTTGGAAGGTTATGGGATAAACTAGCAAAGTATATGATAAGCAGAACACAGATTAGTTAACCCAGCGTGGCTGTTAGCCCGTCTTATTTTATAGTGTTTCTCATTGAAGAGCAGAACTGCAATAAGCAACAATGTTCTGCACATAAATACTTCTAAATCCGGCAGGTATTTAGATTTATTCTAACACTGTAATGTCCATCCATCTCTGTCAGGAGTGTCTGAATCGGTTCCCATTTTAGCTGTATTCTTGATCACAACAACATTAAGAAACGTCCTAGATGTAGTTTTTCTATCCGTTATAACATATTTACTGCATCAATGTATTGTTTACTTTTTCATTTGATTAAAAACTTGGATTGTGTCGTACGGTTTGTCTTCAATTGTTTACGCTATTGCAGTTAGGAAGTAATAGTTTCCATCAAAGTTATTGATCCTGTTTGTAGTCACTGGGTGATGCAGGTTAGATTTTATTTAGACTGACAGTTCATTGCCTTATTGTTTGGAACATTGGGAAAATATATGGAGTGAATTTTGTTCCATTATTGTTGCAGAAAAAGAACATGCTTTCTAGTTTTGGGGGGGGAAAAATGCAATCCAGAAATAAAACTTTGAAAGACTTCTTAATCAAAGAGTATTTTTTCATATTAGATTTTTTCAAATTACTTTTTTTTTTTTTTCAAATTCTTTTTAAATTTTATTTTCTATAAAAAATACATGTTATTTTTTTCTGATTTCCCTTTTTTACATATAGTTTTAGAGTTGTACAAATATTCTTTTCACTTCTGGGCATGGGCTTTGAGGGCCGAACAGGTATACCTATTGGTCTGCATCTATTTTCGCAACATTTTCATTGGTCAATCTACACATAAGCGAGTGTTTCTACTGGGCTTCAAGTGAAGAGAAGGTCATCTGTGAAACAAAAACAAAAAGATTTGAAACCAGAATTTTCTATTTGTACTGCAAAAATAAAAAAATCATGAAAAAAATTTAATATTTCTGGGTAGCATTTTTTTTTATACAAAACGTGTTCTTTGTCACCATAATAAAAATAAATCACTCTATAAAAAAAAATGCTCTCTTCAGTTTTACAGAAGTGTTGATGGTTCCAGGTCTACATGCATTTTCTAGATGGGTTTTCATTTATAATGTAGAGCATCTCTCTGGGGAAGGCAAATATACCATCACCTTACCCGCAGTGCTTTGCAAAACTGTCTATTTGAACTTTTTCATGTTTTACAATATTGTAGCCTGAAACCGTATTAGTTATTCAATCATCAGGTCCTCTCACAGCCAAAGTCTGGTGTCTGACCGTCTGGAACAGATCTAAGTTGTCCAACAACACCTTATAACGTCACTTATCGTTAAACATGATTTGCACACTAATTTTTCAGTCCACTTTCTTAAAATATTGAAGATAAGACGGGAAAATGTATAGATTATTTTCTCTAATTATGGAGCAGGGCAAAGCACCTTTTTCCTTGCAGTCAAAATTCATTCATTATTAACTAAATGTTTTTTTAACTGTTTCACAAAGATTAAGATTTTATTGTCTTGTTTTAATTCAACCTAATATACACTGCTCAAAAATATTAAAGCGAATGCGTAAACAACACGATATAACTTCAATCAAATCAAACTTCTATGAAATCAAACTCTACTGGCACCACTGACATCAATTTGACATTCTATTGAGCAAATGGAATAGACAACAGGTGGAAATTATTGACAATTAGCAGGATACACTCAATAAAGGAGTGGTTCCTCAGGTGAGAACCACAGACCACTTCTCAGTATCTATACCTTCTGGCTGATGGTTTGATCACTTTAATGATGGTGTTTTCAGACTCGCGGTTGCCCGAAATGGACTCTACAGCTCACATAACTGGCTCAGGTAGTGCAGCTCATCCAGGATGGCACATCAATGAGAGCTGTGCTGAGTCTCAGCGTAGCATCCGTAGGCTGGAGGCGCTACCAGGAGAGAGGAAAGTACAGCAGGGGAACTGTAGGAGGGCAAATACCCAGCAGCAGGACCGCTACCTGTACCTTTGTGCAAGGAGGAAAAGGAGGAGCACTGCCAGAGCCCTGCAAAATGATCTCCAGCAGCCTGAAAACGTGCATGTGTCTGAACAAACAAACCTTCTCCATGAGGATGGTATGAGGGCCTGATATCCATAGATGTGGGTTGTGCTCACAGTCTAATACAGTGGCGGATGTTTGGCATTTGCCAGAGAACGCCAGGATTGGCAAATTTGCCACTGCGCTCCCTGTACTCCACACAGATGAAAGCAGGTTTATACAACAAATGTGACAGAAGTGACAGAGTCTTGAGACACTGTGGAGAGCAATCTGCTGGCTGTACCATACTTCAGCATGACCGTAATGGTAGTGGGTCACTAATAGTGTGGGGAGGGATTTCTCTGGAGGGCTGCACATTAGGTACCAAGATGAGATCATCAGACCCCTTGTGAGACCATATGCTGGTGCGATTGGCCCTGGGTTCCTCCTAATGCAGGAAAATGCTAGACTTCATGTGGCTGACTTCATGTGGTTCCCCAGACCTGAACCTGAACAAGCACATCTGGGACATGATGTTTCAATCCATCCACCAACTTCATGCTTCACCACAGACTGTCCTGAAGTTGGCAGATGCTTTGGTGCGGGTCTGAGAGGAGATCCCTCAGGAGACACCTGATCAGGAGCATGTCATTAGGAGGCCACACACAATACTGAACCTCATTTTGAGCTGTTTTAAGGACATTACATTAAAGTTGGATCAGCCTGTTGGGTTTTTCCACTAAAATTTTGTGCGTGACTCCAAATCCAGGCCTTCATTGGTTAATAAGTTTGATTTCCATTGATTATTTTTTGTTGTTACCACATCCAACCTTGTGCAGAACAAAGTATTCAATGAGAATGTTTCAATCAGTCAGATCTAGGATGTGGTATTGGAAGCCTTTGCTTTATTAATTTGAGCGGTGTATTTTCACGGTATACAGGTGCTGGTCATAAAATTAGAATATCATGAAAAAGTAGATTGATTTCAGTAATTCCATTTAAAAAGTGAAACTTGTATATTATATTCATACATTACATACAAACTCATATATTTCAGATGTTTATTTTGTTTAATTTTGATGATTACAAATGACAACAAATGAAAATCTCAAATTCATCATATCAGAAAATTAGAATATTGTGAAAAGGTTCAAAATTGATGGCCCCTGGTGCCACACTCTAATCAGCTAATTAACTCAAACCACCTGCAAAAGCCTTTAAATGGTCTTTCAGTCTAGTTCTATAGGCTACACAATCATGGGGAAGACTGCTGACTTGACAGTTGTCCAAAAGACGACCATCGACACCTTGCACAAGGAGGGCAAGACACAAAAGGTCATTGCTAAAGAGGCTGGCTGTTCACAGAGCTCAGTGTCCAAGCACATTAATAGAGAGGCGAAGGGAAGGAAAAGATGTGGTCGAAAAAAGTGTACAAGCAAGAGAGATAACCGCACCCTGGAGAGGATTGTGAAACAAAACCCATTCAAAAATGTGGGGGAGATTCACAAAGAGTGGACTGCAGCTGGAGTGAGTGCTTCAAGAACCACCACACACAGACGTATGAAAGACATGGGTTTCTGCTGTCGCATTCCTTGTGTCAAGCCACTCTTGAACCACAGACAGCGTCAGAAGCGTCTTGCCTGGGCTAAAGAGAAACAGGACTGGACTGCTGGTGAGTGGTCCAAAGTCATGTTCTCTGATGAAAGTAAATTTTGCATTTCCTTTGGAAATCAAGGTCCCAGAGTCTGGAGGAAAAGAAGAGAGGCACTTCATCCACGTTGCTTGAAGTCCAGTGTAAAGTTTCCACAGTCAGTGATGGTTTGGGGTGCCATGTCATCTGCTGGTGTTGGTCCATTGTGTTTTCTGAGGTCCAGGGTCAACGCAGCCACATACCAGGAAGTTTTAGAGCACTTCATGCTTCCTGCAGCTGACCAACTTTTTGGAGATGCAGATTTCATTTTCCAACAGGACTTGGCACCTGCACACAGTGCCAAAGCTACCAGTACCTGGTTGCAGGACCATGGTATCCCTGTTCTTAATTGGCCAGCAAACTCTCCTGACCTTAACCCCATAGAAAATCTATGGGGTATTGTGAAGAAGAAGATGCAATACACCAGACCCAACAATTCAGAAGAGCTAAAAGCCACTATTAGAGCAACCTGGGCTATCATAACACCTGAGCAGTGCCACAGACTGATCGACTCCATGCCACGCCGCATTGCTGCAGTAATACAGGCCAAAGGAGGCCCAACTAAATACTGAGTGCTGTACATGCTCATACTTTTCATGTTCATACTTTTCAGTTGGCCAACATTTCTATAAATCCTTTGTTTTTATTGGTCTTCAGTAATATTCTAATTTTCTGATATGATGAATTTGAGATTTTCATTTGTTGTCATTTGTAATCATCAAATTTAAACAAAATAAACATCTGAAATATATGAGTTTGTATGTAATGTATGAATATAATATACAAGTTTCACTTTTTAAATGGAATTACTGAAATCAATCTACTTTTTCATGATATTCTAATTTTATGACCAGCACCTGTATTTTGAAAGATGAGTTTTAACTACAGCTTATCTTGTTAAGCTGAGCACATGAGCCGCTGCAGGAAAAGGCATGTGAAATGAATATTTAAAGGTTATGGCCACAGCGTTGACTAATAATTAGCTGTAGCTAACAGATAGGAGCCAAGAGAGCATACCACAGTTAGTCACCATGTAAGGCTGGAAGCATCTTGCTACCTAATCCCAGCTGTTGATTGCAGTCAGATCCAGTTCAGTCATTGATTTGAGACCTGGGATATAAAAGCAAAGTGTTCAAAATCATGCTGTTGCATTGAAGATTTGTTCATCTATCGATGGTTAGTTTGCTCATCCTTGTATCCAGGCTCATGCCCCTGGTTATTTCCAGAGGTGTCAAGTCATAAAGTATTTACACTGTACATTATGTACATTTAGTTTTTTTTTAAAGTTACTCGTTACTCTTGGCTTCGGTTTAATGTTTATAAATATTTATCTAACATCATGTGCACCATCCAATGCAGATCATTGGCTTCATCCACATCTAGTGAAAACTAGTGTAATTAGATGAGTCATATAAGGCAAACACTCATTGGTTAGTTAAAGGAAATCATCAGAAGCAGGCAGGTGTTTTTTAAACTGCCAATGTGAATTGTCTATGCTATGCTACAATGTTGGATTCAGAAAAAGATGTTGAAATGTCTGAAAGGTCGAACACAGGCGAGAGCGTATCAGGAGATGGAGACCAACAGGACCTCCCTCATCCTTGGTCCTATCTCAAAGAATTTTTCAAAATAGTCGAAAAATTGAGCTTTCAATTCATATGGTAGCATCTGGCTGTTTTTTTTTTTAAATGTTACTTTATACTTCTATACTTTAAGTAGTTTTTGGAGCACATACTTTTTCACTTTTACTTTAGTAAAGAGGTCAAGTTGATATTTCAACTTTTACCAGAGTGTTTTTAAACTGCGGTATCTATACTTATACTTAAGTAACAAATGTGTGTACTTTTGGCACCACTGGTTATTTCTTTTATTTCTTATGAGCCCTCATAAAAAAAAAGTTGCATTTTGCTTTTTCTTTCAGGGTTTTTCTTTTCAGCTTAAATGAAAGCTTGAAACCATCTCTCAAACGGTGTGGACTACTGTGACTGAGTGGGTTACTTTGGTGAGCTCCAGCAGGGGTTGGTTTCCAGGCAGAATGTGCATCTGTTCATCACACTACGCAGGGCAAGTTGTTCCTTCTAACAGCTGCCAATTCATGCACTGGAAACGTGAATCATTTGAGGCCCTTTAAGTTTTCTCCTCCTAATGTTGGTCAGTTGGATTCCTGGCTGCCCTCTGGTCTCAACTGAAAGGAAACAAAAAGCACATGCATCACATGCCGTGTTTGGAAGCTAATATAGGGAAAGTGATGTAAAAAATAACATCAGTTATGATTCCCCAAAAACACCATAAATTTAAGGATTTCTTTAAAAAAAAAAAAAATTCAATGTTTTCTGATATGAAGTGATTTATAACACACTTGACCCTATATTTATGTGTGCTTCCTCCTAAACCAAACTTTATAAAGTTTAATTTTCAAAGTTGGGAACAATTCTGCATCCGTCTTGTAATACATTTTTTTTCCCTCCATGCTGTCTTTGATGAACCAAGAATGGATTTCACAAGTTCTCGTTGACAAATTGGTCAACATTCCCTCTGTGGTCAAAGTGGAGTGACTGAGTAATGTAAAGCTTTATTTTAATTTATGAAGGAGGAAAAACTGCTTGCAGAGGCTCCACCTTAAGTATGTTCATTCAGAGAGGAGAAAAAATGAAGATGGCTCACACTAAGCGCCTGGAACTAACTGGATTTAAACAGAGGTTTTCAATAAATGCAATGTTCACGGCTATGTTATGTCATGTTGATATGTTCATTAATCTTCTTTTATGGTATTTTTTACTGATTTGAGGACTCAACAAACGCCTTGAAAAAAGACAAATATGATTTTAGATGCTGAATTGTTAAAGCAGATGTAAGAGCAATTCAGACATGGGCGGTTCTAGACGGGGGCCAACAGGGGCTGGCCCCTGGTGAACTATTTTTGTCTTCTATTTTGGCCCCTGTACTAAAACAACAAAAACTGAAACATTTAAATCTAAGTATTTTTGTTATATTTTGTTAAGATAGGTGTATGTTAATTTGATTTGAGCAGATATGTAAGATAATTTGCAGATGGGATAAAATAATTAATGCTTTATCAAAAAGCAAAATAACTGTCTTAGGGGATTGACGGCCTAGTGGTTATGTGTAGAGCTTGGAATCCTGAGGTTATGAGTTTGAAACTGTCATGAGGGTTAAATGCAGAGGTAAATTTCTCCAATGTGAGATCAAAAAAGTTCAATTATTATTTCAAGTGCACATCTAATTATCTTGTTTTAAGAACCAAAATCACCATTCCTTTGGCAGATCATCTCAGTTACCTGCCTAAATTAAGGACAAATACACAGATTGTAAGAAAAGTTTATATTTCTGGATCATTTTTTTCGGTGAAATACAGAATAATCTTTTCATGATAATATTTGACAAAAGAGACTGCTACTGATTTGTCCCTTAGACCAATTTAATCGTTCGTATTTACAATATACTTGAATGATTGTTAAGAAATCACGGGTTTGTGGCTTACTTAGTAAAATAAAAAAAAAGCTCTTTTGCTTTGTTCTTTTTTGTTGTTTTGTGTTATTCTTTAGTTCTTTGTCCACATGAAGAACCACTGGCCCCACTGCTTCATTTCCTTTTGGGGGAGGGTGGAGCTAGTGGTCAGGGCATTGCACTTGGAATCCAGAGGTCCTAAGTTTGAGCCCCACTCCCACAGACTACCACTGGGTCCCTGAGCAAGACCCTTAACCCCACACTGCTCCCTGCAGCACAATGGAAGCCCACTGCTCCCCAAGGGGATGAGTTAAATACAGGGGTAAATTTCTCCTATGTGAGATTAATACAGTTTAATTACCATTATCTTTCTTACATAGGCGATATTTGAAGAGGGGAGCCCAGCTCATAGCATTGATTATGCCAAGTGCTGTATATATTGGCCTGAGGAATTTTTAAAAATAACTTGAATGCGTTAATTTTTTTGGTATAATTAACATTTTACAATGTTAATATAATATAATTAGTTCAAGTTCAATTCAATTTTGTCTAGAACCCCACTCCTTTATGGGTTTCTGGTTTTATCCACAGAAAAACTTGGCCAATCTTTAAGTCCGATTTATATAACTAAATGTATTTCTTAATATTTTTTCTTTCAGTTTATTTTAAGTGCATGTGTTGCTGTGAAAAGTTATAAAAATGTAGAAAATCAAGCAAGTAAAGAACAAGAATAAATTTCTAACTAAATTTTTTACATATGCTATATTTAAATCCCAGCTGCCTAATTTATGGCTGATAAAACTCTGATTTAATTACAATTTTGAGTGAGTGAGTGAGTGAGCGTTTGTTCTAATACACGATCTTTGGCTCCTGTGCTGACGTGCGTCAGTTCGTCACGTGACCCGTGGAATGTTAACAATGCAACGAGTGTCCAACTTTGTGCTGCATTTCTGATCCTGCCTGGAGTCTGAGCAGAAAATGGAGGCTCATTTCAGCACGTTTGCTCCGCCGCTGTGTCTTCGCTGACTCCATCCGCTCTTTACGGGCTCTAGCGGCGCAGACGCAACCGTTTAAACTCGCCTTCGGACGGGATTTGCACCCCAGTCCTAAACTTTTTTTTTTCTTTCTCCTTACTCCTTCTATCACATGGTGAGTTGAGAGCTACTTTTTTGGGGAAGGGGAGTGGTGCTGTGACACATTTCGCGAATTGTAGCTACAGGGAATCGTTTATGGTTAAAATTTGACGTTTTCGGTGAGTTTTCAGCCTGTTTGGGGGTTAACATCGCCGCCTCCATTTTTTTTCCCAGTACAGGAATGTGTGGCTTCCCTCAGCCCCCCTCCTCCTCCTGCCTGGGGTACAGTGGAGGAGGCCACAGGGCTTTCTATGCGTTTTAAATCTAGGAAACCACCAGTAATGTTAAACCTTTTTAAATAAGTACCGAGATTAAACTCTGTTATAAACAATTTATAACGCTTTATGTGTTAATGAGCTACTTCTACAGCTTCTTAATGTTCAATGTGTTGAACAGCCATGCTTCCATCAATCATTACATTAAATGTAATATCAAAATATGCTTTGTTTTTGTTTATTAGAGCTGTTTTTCTTCACATGTGGACTTGTGTTTGAGCAGCAGCTGTTTGTGAAGTTAGTGTATCCTGTCAGGAGCATCTTCAGGAAGGACTAAGCTCTAATGATGGAGCTCTAATGATGGCTGAGGGTGTTTAAATAATAAAAAAAACATAAAAAATAGGGCTGGTGGTTGATTGAGGTTGGGAATTGTCATCTTTATTCACTGCATGTTAAAAGTTTTCTTGGTGGTTCTCAACCTTTTTCTTGACAGTTGACATCTCAGTAAAAGATTATTAATAGAGATTTTTATATTTAATTTCATTACAGTTTATTTCTATAGCGCCAACTCACAACACATGTCATCTCAAGGCACTTTACAGTTCAACCAGATATTACAGTAAAATTGATTAAAAGTTTTCTATCTAAGGAAAACCTCACACCAAGCATGCTTGTAGCGACAGTGGAGAGGAAAAACTCCCTTTTAACAGGAAGAAACCTCCAGCAGAACCAGGCTCAGTGTGAGCGGCCATCTGCTGAGGCCGACTGGGGTTCAAGGAGACGGAAGCAGAGACACAATAAGCTACACAGTTTGTTTTTTTAAAGATGTACAGATAATTATTATTATTTTTTTTCTGGCACACACTGATTTTAAGTTAAATGTAATCTGGTTTTTGTTTCTAAAATATAGAAATAAAATATCCAATACATGCATCACAGTATCATATTTAAGCATTATATACATTAAAATGAACAAAAGAATATATTTTTCTTTTGTTTGTTTTTTTCAAGTTTTAACAATCATATGTTGAATTAACCTTTTTATTTTGTTCACTTTCAAATCCAACATGTCTGCCTTAAAGTAAAAATTAAAAACAGATATTTAGCTTATTTATTTTTTCTGTTTATCATTAATACACTAAGTGTACCCCTTTAGTTAGCATGAGCTGCTGCAGCGTTTGAAAGTGTAAAGCATTATTAACGAACCCAAAACCATTGATCCACTGTTTTGCTTTTTTTTAGCTGTTCATTTATGTTTTTTTTTTTTAGGTTGATTAGAGAATTTTTTATAATACAAGAAGATATAAGTACAATTTCCAATAAACAATCGCCAGGGGTTCAAACAAAAATAGTAATAATAAATAAAAAAACAACTGAATCAATGTAGAAATAGTAATAGTGCCTAAGTAAAGCTACACATGGAAGCATTTAAAGGGATTATATAAATATTTTAGGAATTATAGCCTAGAGATAAAGTTTTAACAGCCGTTTTGTTATTGGAAGAGGATAATGTAGGAAACAAAGTGTTTAAAAAGGGATACTTGAGGGTTTAGTCATAATAATTTTTCATTTATGGATATAAAAATTGACCAACAGAAGCAAAAGATGACATAAAAATAAATGTTCAGAAAGTTCTTTTCTTTATTCTCTTTTATTTTTATTTTTTAGTGATAAAACGGAGATGAGAAGGAGATTCAGCCAGGGAGTGAGGGCTCTTAGTTTAACATCAGCACCTAGTGGCCATTTTATAAACTGCAACAAAAGTGGATTCATTGTGCTCCAGCTTTTTTAAATCTGGCAGCGGATCTCATGTCTCTGAAGTTATTTCTAACAGTGATAACTTTAGAAGTCCTGACCTGGTATTTTAATGACTCGATCATTAAAACGTGCCTGTCATAGTCGGCCTTTTCCTCTGCCTGTCTTTCTTTGCCTTTTCACCTGTATCCAGACTGTAATCCCCCGTTTAGTTTTGCTCTGTAGCTGCGAGGGCTTTGTCTTTTGGTCAGCACAGCAGGCCGCTCTGTAATCTAGCCATGGTATTTTACTTGTAGTTACTTGTGGAATGGAATGCTCATTCCTCGGACACGGCACTTCAGAGCATCGCAGGAATGGAGACGAGAGATCCTGGAGATTGGGAGGGGTGGAGTGGGGGGCATTTCTGCAGTTTAACCCCAGATTACCCCGCCACCCAGCAATGTTTGAGGCGAAGGCAAAAAGAAAGGAAACATGTTGTTTTTTTTCTGTGTGCGAGGAGTTTATCTGTACAAACAGTGAGGGCTGTGTCCTTCTCAGAAATGGCCCAAAGGGATGGAGACAGCCGGGGAGGAGGAGTACAGTGGGTGTGTACGCGTACGCTGGAGCTTTTTTATGTTTGGCTGCTGCATCTGTTGGCGCTATGGCTGGTATATTTATAAAAAGAATAATATGTTCCATGTGTACATGCATTCTCTCCCAGCGTGGAGTTTCTGTAGGGTGAAGCTGTTTTCCCTCAGATTTTGGGTTCCTCTTTAAAAGGTTCTGAAGGGACCTTTAGCAACAATCTCATATTTGCTGCAAAGAATTAAAAACACACACTTTATTCCTGGAAAGGAAATAATTTTTGCACAACAGCAAGAAAAAAAGCATTTTAAAAGTCAATATGCTATTTAAAAAAAAAGAAGCTTAAATTAGTACATGTTTATGTAAAATAAAAAGTTATTAGAATGGTATAATTAATCAGTGGTTGTTAGGGTGCTATAAAGGTTTTTTCTTCCCTCCTGTGATTCTGAATAAGATCAAACCAAATGAAAATGAATGTTTCTTGATTAAGGATAATAAAAACATATGCGTTTCTTGATTTGTTAAGGTAAGTCAATAAATGTGAATACATTAAATATTTGTATTTGTTCCTTGTTGTTATCTGTGAGAATAGAAGTTACAACTTTGGAAAAAAAATTGAAGTACAAATCACAAAATTATGGGTAGAAATCTAAAAACCCCAATGAAGGTGTTAGACTCCTCACCAGTTGGTTTCACTAAAGCAGCTGAAGATGGTTTACCCTCTATGGAGTCAGTTTTGTTCCATTATTGTTACAAGCAAAGAGCATGTTTTGTAAATGGAAATTTATAAAAGAAAAGCAAACCACAATTTGTACATTTAAATTTTAACTTTTCTTGGGATGCGCTTTTGGATTGAGGACACAGATGCATTTCTGTTGGTCTGCATTACGTTAGAAATAAAACGCAAGTTTTAGTATTTTTGTCTAAGGTGAGGAGAAAGTGATCTGTGACTCGCAAGTTGAGTAGAATGCAATTTGTAAAACTCAATCTAAAGAAATAATTCCATACAAAATCTGTGAAAAATAAAATATGACATTTAAGTTGAAATGAAATCAGAGAAAACGGCAAAAATACTTTTAAAACACTTTTTTTTTTTTTTTTTTTTTTGAGACGCTTTTGTTTTTTTCAAGGTCATATTTCTGGATGATTTTTTATTATTTCAAAAAAAGTGTTCTTTGCTTGCAATAACAATAAAACAAAATTCACTCCTTAGAGCGCTGGCTTAAAAAAAATAAGAGGAAGAAAGCAAATGCATAACTTAGGTTCTTTTGTTTACCAATACATGCACAGTATCATGTTTGAATGAATGATGGCTCAGTGTTCATATTCTCATTTAAAGGCGTTTGGTGAACAACTTCCAGATACAATACCGCCACCTGCTGGTGAGAAGTTTAACAGGTTCATCAGGGGTTGTAGGTTCTTCGGATTTGAACTTGCATTTTTGCCAATTTGTAACTTCTAAATTTGAATTCTCACCGATCAATCTGATATTGAATGTATGTATGAGTTGACAGCAAGGAACAAACGTAAATCTTAAATGTATTCCCGGTATTGATGTTTTTGTTGACGCTTATCTTAGCCCATATCCCGGTTTGTAAATGAGGCCACCTAAAATCAACCGTTTCATGATTTGAGGCAAATATTCCAGGTGTTTTTATAGCTTGATGCAGAGAAATGACTGTTCTATAACAGAGTAGCATGATTTCCTCCAACAGGATTGTCATTTAATGACTTGTAGCTCTTTTTAAAACATGTCTGCTTTGCTTCACTTGGCAGCCTGAGCTGCACAGTGAGGAATTCAGTTTATTTTAAGGCCTCTCTCTCTTTGATTCACTTTCAACACGTTGAAGCTGGATTTATGCACTTATTAAAACTAAAAAACCTTTTTTTTTTAAGTTATAATGCTTTCCCTTTAAAAGCACTTGGTTAAAGAAAGTAATAATACTGTTATATTAAGACAGACTGGTAATTTTCTAAAGGGAAAGTAAATGTTTTCCCAAACATTAGACAATATGACATGACATCACATGTTTTTAATGTTTAAGGCATCAGTATTTTAAGTCGCTAAGAACATGAATACCATCGTTCCTAAATATCTATTTGAATGGTCGTTTTAAGCCATGTTAAATCAGGGATTTTACCTGGGAATAAGAGGGATTCCTAAACTGGGTCTGGTTAAACTGGTATATAAAGTTATAAGCAGCAAATATTTGATCTTTTTCAAAAATAATAATGGCATCAAAGTTCACAGGCTATGATTCAAAGAATCTGTATTAATGGTTTTTAATCCTAATTGGCTCAGAAGGTTTAGATATTTGATTAGAGCTGATCTGAGTGAGGTCACATGTAGCACAGCTAAGCTGAGAATCTCTTTGATTCCTAGTTAAAACATACCAGGAGACCTGACTGATGCACAATTGAAATCAAATTGATAAATTGACATTGAACTATAAACTTTTCACTCCATGGTTCTAAAACTATGGAGTGAATTTTGTCCCATTATTGCTGCAAACAAAAAGCGTGTTTTCAAATGAAATTAAAAAAGAAGCACAGAAATTAAGCTTTAAAATGCTTCTTAACCAAGAAACATTGATTTCTTTTAAATTATACTTTATAAAACTCCTTTTTAAACATATTTCATAATTTAAATTTTCATCTTTTCAAATTTCTTGTTTCAGATGGAGTTTTACAAATTATCCTCTTTTCAAACTGTGATTCACAGATCACTTTCTTTTCACTTTCTTCATTTAGATGTTTTCCAAAGTTTTATTTTCTGGATTGAATTATTTTCACATTTAAATTTAAAAAGGCGTTCCTTGCTTGCAGCAGTAATGGAACAGAATTCACTCCATACTAAACCTGCAAGGAAATGTAAAAATGTGTCCGTCTTTTATAACCTGTAGAGAATTTGCAGTACGACTGCTAATAAACTAGTAGTTTATCATCCAGTTTTGTACAACATTTCTTCTGGTATAAGTTGCAGTTTTGCAGCCATAAAAAAAAAACAAAAAAAAAAACCCTAAAAACATATTTTAATGCTAGTTGCACATTTAAGGAGGATTTCCACTATCTTGATCTCATTGTGGAGAAACAAGAATGTCTTGAAGCAGGAAGTCTTCGGGGGAAATATCTCTGGCTCATCGTTTATCCCCACATGTCAGCAAAACGGTCAGATAAAACTTCTCCAACTGCCAGTCAGCGAAAACCATTATAACTAAGAGGAGGGATTTATTTATTTATCCAGCTCTTCTTCTTGTTGGGTAGTAGCCATTTTGGAAACCAATCTGTCACCTTGTGTTTTTTTTTTTTTTTTTTTTTTTTTTTTTTTTGTTCTCATCAATCTGTCACTTTTTATCATCGCCACCAGGATGAGAAAAGCGAGACTCGGACTACGAAGAGAGACGTTCAATTTAGGAAATAACCAAAACTAGGAATCCTTTTGATGGTTAAATCCCTTTTTTAATGGAAGCTCATCAGCTTTTCATTCTTTCATTAGATGCTGATGCTTGGCTGGAACATATTTTAAAAAACAACAAAAAAACTTAAGTAACCAAAGTTCTGCCTTTCAATGATTCCCTTAAAAGATAAAGCTTCTTTAACTAGCCTCCCAGTTTGAAAATAATAACCCCTTAACCTGGTAACTGGTAATGCTCCTCTTGGTGGAAATAACATCAGAGCATTTTAAAAAATAGATTTTATAGAGAGAGAGAGAAACTTTGTCATTTTGTGTACACAGAGTGCATGCAAAACAAAATTAAATTAAATCCGAACGATGTCAGAGCTGCGGATTTTTTTTTATTTTAGTAATTATCTAAATACTTAAAGTAATCTGAAAATAATATCAAATTGCCTTTCCTCATTAAAAACTGGTTTAACTTGAACTGCTTTTTTTCATATTTCAAAGTTGTTAATGGTTTAAACTTAAATAAAACAAAAAGTTCAATGCTTAGAGATGCAATCTGAGGAGTTCTGGACCGAGCTTATTTACAGACAAACAGGTTGGGGTTTTTGCCTTTAATGCTTCATGTTTGTATTAAGTGTTGATGACGCAATATTGATTTCATTTAATTTTGCATGAAATTATTATGCAGCTCTACATACCAGCTTGTTCTGAGTTATCATCAACCAAACAGGCTTAATTTTAACATAAATATATCCACATTTAGTAACTCCACCTCAGCACCCTGATTTATAGTTAGAACAAAACCTCCAGCCTTATAGAATAAGACATTGAGGATGACGGTTAATCTGGCTGCAGCAGCCCTGGTATTAAACACAGGCTAGGGAAACCTGGCTGCTACACCTCTGGTACAGATAGTATAACCAGTTATTAGTTTATAACATATAAATTAGGATATACTTACAATGAACATGCTTTTCAAATAAATTATCTGGTATATTCTTAAAGGTACAGTTAACAACTGCACCTGCTCTTCATTGGTTGTCCAATCTGTTTTTAGCCCAAACAAAAAGTAAAATCCACCATCTCAATAAAATAACAGCATATATTCCTCTAAACGTTCTGTTTAAATCACAAACCTATAAAACACCAAACGCAGAACCATGTTATTTCCACAAAGTTAGTTAGCATCTGACTGCAGTACAACTAAAGCTAACAACAATTAGCTTTAGATCATCTAGAACAGCAGCAATCTATGTTTTAAGCCCCACATCAGCCTCCTCTTCTTTTCTGAATATTTTATAATATTTCTCTCAACAACATCTCAGGTCGGATGTGGAGCTGGGTTTGGAAGTGCTGGAAGTGACACCGGCAGGTTCCTGATAACAATCCGTCCATGCCTGGCCCGCACACCGTCCCTGTGTGAGGGGACGCCGTAGGTACAGCTGTTAGCAGCTGCTCAAAGTAGTTTTTTACTGAAGCAACTCTTTCAATTGGGGGTAAAAAATAAAAAAACACATCCTTCTCAGGATGTTCCAACCACAGTAGAGACACCATGAAGTGCTCCAACCTTACCCCATCTCGTCTGACCTGCTTCATCCACTATGAAAGCAGCTTATGATCATTAGGAAACTTAAAAAGTTAACTCCATCCTTATGGGGGCGTAGCCAAAAAGCTGTGACCCATCGCAAAGGAATAGTTGTGTCTTAATCTATGACAATTTCAGCGACTGGCAATAACAAAACCAATGTCCTAATTCTGTCGTTCTTCTTCATATATCACTTCAGTTATCGCGCACAGTTGGCAGCGACAAAGTCCTCTGAACAGCAGCGTGTTTTTTTGTTTTTTTTTTAAATTAAAAATATTTTATGCAGGTTCCCTTGAAATTATGATTGATCATCTGTACTAACATTTTGGGTTACAAAAAATACTAGAAAAGCAAAAGTGTCATCGACACTTTAATGTTCAGTTTTGCTCCCGTTTCACCAAATGTCATGTTCACCCTGGTTATTAGTGTTTAATTAGTGAGAACTTTAAGGTCCCAACATCTCTATTGGATCCAAATCTGGACTTTGACAAGGCAGCTGATTGTTTTTCATTTTGAGAGCTGGACCTGCAGGCGAATAGTCCTGCTACAGTGGAACCAAAGTGAGCCTTAAGTGAAGGATTGATTGCTGGATGTTGTTCTTCAGGTGTTTTTGGTAGATTTCCTGGTTATCCTGCAACTCTCTGTCAGCCGTAGAGCATCACACACCCACCACCGTGTTGCACTGTAGGTTTGTTCCTCTGCCCGATGAGTTACATATGAGTCAACTGAATGATTCAAACTGGCTCTGGATTGAAACAAGTCAAGATGGCTGCCTCTGTTGTTTATTGCGTCATTGACAGTGGACTAACAGCTGAGAGTACCGTATTTTCACGACTATAAGGCGTACTTAAACGTCTTTTTTTCCCCTCAAAATGTGCGGTGCGCCCTATGGTGCGGTGCGCCCTATGTGTGTTGTAACTGCGACTTTTGAGACCACCTCATTGAGGAGATGATTAAAGAGTGGCTGAATGTAAAGAGACCAGGTGTTTATTTTCCACTCATCACCATCGCTGTTAATATGTGACTCCATGCGTGCCCATCTCACAGCTGATGTGAAAAACATGGGGAAACAAATTAACCCTGTGCTCGCTGTTCAACCGCTCGACATCGGTGTGAACCGGACCCAGCAGGTGCAGCAGAAGCAGCGAGTTTACATGCCAAGTCAATGGTTGACGCGCGTATAGGTGCAGCAAAAGGTCCCGCAGCGCGTTTTGAGCAGCAGGTGCAGCACGTTGGGAAGCGTTTAAGCATCTGACGCACCGCCAACGCGCTGCTGCTGCTCGAGATGGAAAAATTGAAGTTTTGCTGCTGGACGCGCCGCATCAACCAATCAGAGAAGCTGATCTGGGAGCTGACAGCGAGACAGACACAGCGCTCTGATGACACATGATATTAACGCAAATGAAAAAAGCTGGATGGATGAGGAGATGATGAAAGCGTAGCTGAGGGAGGTGTATGTGAGGAGACCAGGTGGTTTTTTCCACGCATCACCATCGCTGCGTGCCCATCTCACAGCCGATGTGAAAAAAAAAGGTGAATCAAATGAACACTGTGCTCGCCGTTATCCCGGGGGGTCTGACAAAGGAGCTTCAACCGCTCGACATCGGTGTGAAGCGGCCGTTCAAAGTAAGGCTGTGAGCGGCGTGGGAGCGATGGATGACAGACGGAGAGCACAGTTTCAGGATAAGTGGAAGGCAGCGCCGGGCAAGTTACGCCACCGTTTGCGGATGGATTGTAGATGCTTGGACTAACGTGTCTGCTGGCTCTGTTGTTCAAGCTTTTGCAAAAGCAGGCATTATTTCTGAGGAGCCGCACGGCACGGAAAGTGACTCTGACAGCGAAGAAGGGGAAACTGGCATGTCTGATTTAGCGCAGCTGTTTAATTCAGAAACAGAGGATGATGACTTTGATGGGTTTGATTAATACTTTGTAATAAATACATGAATAAAGCACAATCATACTCAGTTTTGCTCCCGCTCTATTTTTCTACCTGAAAACTTAATTCAACAGCAGCCTCTGGGCCGGGTCTCCTCCTCTTCACCGCGGTGGCTGGCAGGTGTTTTTCATCTAAATAATCTAAATCTTGCAGCTATATTTGCTGTGATCAGTGGGAATAAAATAGTTTTAATATGTTTTTAAGTGAGAAAGTCCACCTGAAAACTTAATAATTGCAGTCAGTTCATCCAGATTATCTATTTCTGTCGGAGACGCTCAGACCCCCACATACCAGCGATGCACCAACAGTAGAAATCCTTTCATCAGCAGCCTCTAGGCTGGGCAGCCTCCGGGTTCACGCGGTGGATGGCAGGTGTTTTTCATCTAAATAATTTAAACTGCAGGCACCAGGATACCGGTAATAAAAGCGAACATATTCCGTCGGCAGGTTTCAGGATTTTAAGTTAATTTAGGAGTGATCACAGCGCTGTGTCATCTGCGATGTGTCTGTCTCACGGCCAGCTGCCAGGTTTGATTAATACTTTGTAATAAATACATGAATAAAGCACAGTCATACTCAGTTTTGCCCCCGCTGTATTTTTAAATACGCAGTAGAGGTATTTAAAGGTAGTAGAGGACATGTACCTGTATATAAAAAACGCGCCCTATAGTCCGGTGCGCCTTATGTGTGTGTTAAATACAGAAATGGGACACATAACAGAGTGCGCCTTATGGTCGTGAAAATACGGTAATTTTCAATCTTCCTTTATCGGAGGCCTAATGTTGTATAAGCTCCAGTCTGATGCTCTTGTTTGCTGCAGAGTCTCTCTCAGCGCTTCGCGGTTTCTGGGAAAAGTTTTTAAATTTTTTTGGAGGTTGTGCAAAAAGTTTACTCAGCAGACCTCAGCAGACAGGTGAGATGATCAATTATGCATTTGCTGATTTTACAGCTGGAAATAAAACTCCTTCTGATCCCACCTGAACTTGATAAAGTCATTCAGATGAGTCTGTGGGGGAAAACAAAAATTTTTTTCAGTTTTTGTCCTGGACGTCACAAGCCGTGGTTCACGTCCACAGATCAGCAGCTCATGTTGGGATGCACTTTTAATGATATATTTTCCATTGACAAACTTTAATCAACTCAGCATATTTTTTGTTTTTAGTCAAGAATTAAATGCACAATTTTTCATTTTTTTCACCAAGTAGGCTCTACATTCACCAAACAGAATCAACTGTATAAAAACACCCCAACTTAGATTTGTTTAAATGTACTTTAGGAAGTTAGAGGATTAATACATGTCTTACAAATCTTAAAATAACTTGTGGCACATTTCTGGCCAATATCTGACTACTGACATGATGAGAAATCGTTCTAGTCTTAAAACCGGTGGGTTTCACAACCAGACTTCACTTTTTTTAACACAAGGGTTGCATTTATAACATGGTTAACATCCAGGCCCCTATGGATTTGTATCCAAATGTGCTCGACAGTTCCACTGGGAGAAGAACTGAACTTTATCATAATTCTTCCACCGATGTCTTACACAGTTTGAGTAATATTTCTAGTTTTAAACGTTGGCTATCCCGAGCAGATCCAGTTTTTATCCCTGAAGATATTTGATGCAATTAAGCAAATTTGGTTTAGAGAGTTTTTTCCCTCCTATTATTTACATAATAAATTGTTAAAACCTGAATGTTGATAGAATATTTTTTTATTTTATGCAGTAATAGTCTAACACCGTCTCAAACTCTATCCAAGTGTTCAACCGCTTTGCTCACCCGCAGCCCTGTACAGAAACACGTGCAGCCCTTCCTCATGTCAACCGAACTGCTCTGAAGGAGTAACACTGTCATGGCAGAATTTGGAGTATGTTTCCCCAGATTAGACTGTCAGGTGGTGTAAGATGTCTGTAAACGCTGCAGAGGAATGCAGTTACTGCGGCTGCAGTTGTGCAACTGCTGCTAAGGTTGAGATTTTATGACCGCGGACATTCCTGAATTATGCACAAGGTATGCACTTAAGCCCTGCTGATATAGAAAGGAACTTGCTGGTTTCCATGTAACGACACCCCCCAACCAGTCCCATGTGGGAGATGTGACATTCTCTGGCTGTCAGCGATGCTTTCGGCCCACATGACCTCATCTTCACGGCACTACATGATGTTCTTTCACTTCAGTCTGTTTTTGTTGTGTTTTTTGTCAGAGGCCATGAGGCCCAATACGTTCCCCTCTCAGTTGAAATTGCTGCATCCTTTTGTTTGGCTCTATTTTGCAGTTTGTTCTAGTCTGCACGTTCTCACCGCATCTTCTCCTCCACAGGCGCAGGTTGGCATCATGGTTTGGCTCCACATTGCTCGTTCCAGTGGCTGCATTTCCTGGAATAAGCTGCAACCTGAGCCTTGAGGCTCACACCATGGAAGGCCTGTAGTATCCAGGATCACCTCCCTCTGCCCCGCTAGGAATTAGAAACACAAAGTTGTACAGAAACGACAGAAGGACATCTAAATCTGATCCGAGCTCCTGGAGCTCTCTATCTATTTAGGTCAACTGGGTGGAGAGGCTGCAGTGGAGTGAGTGCCAGAAGTGTGTGGTAGTCTCCCCCACTCCCTTTTTTTAGAGTAGGTGCCTCCTCCGGGCGCTGAGGCCATGAGGCCCAAGACGTTCCCGGCTGCCCCGTATGTGGGCAACACGCGGCAGAGGCTTCAAGAGATCAAGGAGGGTCTGAAGCAGCCGGCCAAGCTGGTGAGCCAGGCCCTGCACGGCGGCAGCTCCAGGTCCGAGGGGAGCCGGGCCGCCGACTCCAAGAGCGGCAAGGACACCTCCAACCGACAGCAGCAGCTTCGGCCGCCGCAGAAGTTTAACAACTACCAGAACGCCCTGCGGGAGATCCGCCGGTCCCTCATGCCCTTCGCCAACGAGTCTGGGGAGGCTGGAGAGGTGAACAAGCAGATGCTGCAGGAGCTCGTCAACGCTGGCTGCGACCAGGTAAGCCTGACATGTTTATGTAACCACAGAGGAAAACTGCTCAACAATTTAACACAACAACATTCCTATAGTACTGCCCTTTGTTGAAGCTTTTCATCAGGTATATAGCATATACCCGCTACCATTCAGACTGACTTTAGCTTGGTTGACTTCAACCATTAAAACCATCCAGTCTCCTCCCATATGTGAGCAATGCTAGGTTGCTATGACAACAAACTTTAGACAGCTTGCTCTTAGAGAGGAGACTGAAAGCCGACCTTTATCATCAAAAGGGTAGATAATCTCAAGGTGATATCTCCCTCCCATGATATTAAAACACATACAGTTCTTTAATTTATGTAAAAATAATGTAAATCCCTTTATTGTCCCACTACGGGGAAATTCACTCTCTGCATTTGGCCCATTCCCTGCGCACTGCTTTAACCCACAAGGCCAACCCTCCGCTTTGGCTGTCAAAGAGAGTGAGAAACTCAAAGGATAACAGGAAGGCTGAATGTTTGGCGGCAGACTGACTTTGGTATTATCAAGATTTTAAACATACTGGGTGAAAAAGTGTTTGAAACACTTCAAAGTGAGAAAAAGGAAAAAGAGAAGAAATCAGCAGAGCATCAAACGGATTTAAATATTAGTCAGACAACACAAATTAAAACAGAATTCAGGGAAAGTTGTTTTTTTGTGGCTTGAGGTTCATTTGGCTGAAGTGATAGGACCCTATAGGAGGTTATAACTGCAAATAAACATCCTCCCAGACAGTAAGTGGTGCATTCTCACACTCCTACTCTCGTTCGGTAGCGTTTGCCAGCTGGTTCAAGGGGTGCTGATGCTAACGGTTAGCATTAGCACACCTGAGCCCCCTTCCTTCCTACTTTTGGTTTGAAACTGAGAAATATAGAGTAGAGAAGATGCCAGTTTTCACCTCTAGGATCTGGCAACGCCTGAGATTCGACCTACTTTTCCCTCTGCAGTAGACTTTATTGACGTTTGCAGCGTAACCTGAGATAAATATTTATGTTTTGGAAACATCACAGTTTATTAAACAGTTATTAATGGGCGTGCTCGGTATCTGTGTAGCAGAGGTTAGCGCACACGACCCATATACAGAGGTCCTTGACCGACCTGGGTTTGATACCAACCTGTGGTTCTTTGCTGCATGTCTCTCCCTCACTTTATATCTTTTAGTCAAATGAACACAACTTTGTCTAGATGTATTTTTTTTTTTAGTTGATAATTTAAAATAAAACATTGCAGATATGATCTTTAAATTATAGAATGGTTTAAAAAGAAGTCTTCAAAGAATGTCACAATTCTTTTTTCTTTAATCTTTCATTAAAAGAATGCGCTTTTATTAGCTCCATTTGTTTAAAATTCTAACTTCTTAAAAATAAAGCTTGTTAAAATGATTCAGATCTAAACTCAAGACCAAAATATCCAAGCCAGTAAATGATAATTCCTTATGAACTTTCTGTGTGGTTAGCAGAACTGAAGCAACTTCTTGCTATTTAGATAACATCTAAGGGGGCCTGCAGCAGCCAAAATACCTCAGACACGCTATATCTCTTATATTTCAGTGAATATTTTTGGAGCTTCTTTGTGGATTCCATGGTTATGTCTAAACATAGAAAAATCATTGGACCTTTTTCTCAAACTAGAGGCTGTGTTTCGATGACTTGGATCATATCCTCTCAGATGTTTCTTCAAAGTACAATAAAAGCGCACCCCATTAGCACTCATGTTACGTAACCAGTGTTTAAATGGTCACATATCAGGTGAGATTTTGTTAAAGGGGATGTTTGGCATGCACAAACTAGGCAACATTCTAGTTTCTGTTACTCTATGCATACTGTATTTATTCATTTTTTTTGTTTATTTTTGTAGCATTTTCTCCTTTGGAAATGTAGAAATTTAAACTTGATTGAGGGGGAACTGAGCTGAGACTGTCCCATGAAAATGCTGTTAGTCCTGTTGAGATCTGGGGCATGTGTAGGGTTGGGAATTGAAAAGATTTTCACGATTCCGATTCCCTTTTCGATTCTATGAAATGATTCGATTCTTTATCGATTCTTTTTTCGATTCCAATTTGGGGGAAAAAGGAGAACAAACAGTTTGATTATCAGCATCAACTTTGTTTACTTAACTATTGCACAATCTTACAAACTCAACAAGATCAAGATGTCCAGAGGAAATGTGAAACTGGAGTACCATCTGTGTTTAAATGAAAAATAAATATACAAGAACAAACTTAATAACCAACAATGTCTAATAACAAATGATGGGATAATAACCTATTTTAAATAACAAAAAATACTAATTATAAAAGAGTAGTAGGGAAAATTAACAGTTATTTTGCAGAAAGATGAGCATATCTGCTTTTTCTGGAAGGATACAGGATCTTTCAGGGCTTATGGTGTCTCCAGCCGTGGAGAACACCCTCTCAGATGGGGTGGAGGAAGCCTGCACACAGAGGTAGTTTTCAGCCAGTCCAGATAGCAAGGGCAGCGTATCTTGCTTGTTCCACCACCACAGTGTGGCGCTATCCCTGCAGGGGATGGAGGGCAAGCTTTTATAGAGCTGGATTTCCTGATCTACCCTCTGGGCTAAGGAAAGACGGGGCTTTGATTCACAAAGTGACCGCAGCTCGTTGTCTTCCTCCTCGAATTGTTCTTCCAACTTGCGTAACTTGCGTAACTTACGTAAAAAACGTGACGTAAGTCGTGCTCCCCAGAGCCGGCGCTCTAGGCTCTGGTGCTGCGGGAATCGAAAAAAGAATCGTTCAGTGAGCTGCCAAACGATGCCATGGAATCGGAAAATACGGAACCGGTTCTTAACAGGAACCGGTTTTCGATTCCCATCCCTAGGCATGTGTGGCTAAAAATCCTTGTGATTGAGCGTTGGTATGTGAAAAATACCCCCACTCAAGCCCGTCACAGAAAGGCAGCACAGAAGAAGAGGAGCGGGCTAAATATCTGCAGATTATCACGCACAGAGACATTCTGTTTGTTTTCTGATTGTGGGACCTTTGCTCTGAGTCTTTATGTCCACATCTGTGGATCTGTTGTTTTTAAATCCAGTACTTTCATGTAGGAAATTTTATTTTTTCTTTTGTACTAAATGATGTAAAGACGCTCTGCACCAGCTCACAGTGCATTGAAATCTACATGTTTCCTATTAATTGTCACCTGGATGTCGTGCTTGATTAGCAGTAGATCTGAGGCAGTAGTACAATGATGAAGGATGGTTGTGTAGCTTCTGGCTTCATGGTCTGAAATCCACCCTTCTGAAGGCTGCAAAAAATCCTCAGAAGTTGATGCATATCTTTGCTGAATCACAGCCTAGAGCAGGATTTCGTTTTGACCATTCCTTTCGCTCCTATTTCGGCTTCTATAGTGGCCTAGTTTTTCTCTGGACATCCTGAAGGTTTTTCCTCTTCTGAGCTCTAAAGTATCAGACTTAGTTTTTTAAACTTAACTTCCACATTGATCTTTTTACAAACCTAAATTGTTCTCTGCCAAACTCAGAAAAATCAACTTGTGAGCTTTTATGACGTTTTTTAATTTTACTCATTATAATCTGCGATTGGACGGAAGCTTTAAAGGGGTCATAGAATGCAAAGCAGAGTTTACATTGTCAGATGAATAACGATAGTTCAATGGGTGAAATGGACGTACAGAGAAGTTCAAATTCTCCTTTCCACCTCCTTTCTCTGCAAATCTCACAATTCCAAACTTCCACCATAAAACGGGCGGATTCAGACGAAGCACTGAGTTGACGTAAACTCGGGGATGTTGCCTTATTTGGTTCTGGCCTGTACTTTTGTCACGCTCCGAAAAATTGACATACAGACCGGCCCACTGGTTCACTGGCCAAAGGGAGAGAGGGAGGGGGGTCGCAGGTCCCAGGTCAATGATAAAGAAAAAATTTTTTCCAAATAGCTTTTTTTTTTTCTCCTTTTTTATTTTATTTGTTTTTGCAGATCACATTATTTTCAGTTTTAGGGGTGGGCTTACCTTTGGATTGATGTGCGTAGATTCATTTCTATTTGTCTCCATGGATGTCAGCAAAAAGATTTTTATTGGTCAAAATGCGCCTAAAGAGCGAGCATTGGCATTGGTTTAAGTGAAGAGAATGCAATCACTGAAACACAGTTAGCAGAGAATTCAATTTGTAAACCTAGAAAAGTCTGGAAAAAAAGCCAAAAATTAAAATCTAAAATAAAAAAAAAGATAAAAATAAAAAAATATATCTAAAGTCAATAAAAAAAAAGAAAAATGAGAAGATTAAGATTTTTCAAATTTCCATTTATAAAACATGTAAATTCTGCCAGCTGACCAGCAGTGCTGGGTTATTTTATTTCATGAAGGATGATTGAAAAAGGTATCTCGGTAAAAAAGCAAGCCAAGCGAATAAATGAACAGCTTAGCAGTTCAGAAACGATACGTTTCCAAAATGTTTCAACACGTGGAACCAGCAGATGCCTGGTTAGGTTTAGCCTGGTTTCTTATTTTTTGGGTGCTGGTTTGTGGGTGCAGAAAAGAGGAACAAAAATCTCCACACAAAAAAACCAAATATTTAAGGAAATCAATTTAAAAAAGTCTATACATCATTTGAAAATAATTAATAGTTACAACCCCAGTTTATTGCTCTAAAAGAAACAGACATTTTGCAACAGCCTACTGCACATTTTGCAAAAAAAAAAAATATAAAAAAAAACAACAGTACCCAGGACTAGATTTTACAGGACTAGAATAATTTAATACATATTTTGCTATGGATAGGCCAGTGTTAGGGCCTGTGATACCCTGACTGCATTAATGCCATTTTCAAAATCCTTTCAGTACAAAGGATTTCAATCAAATGAAAGTTCTATTTATTCCTTTTTTTGAGCAACTGACAAAAAAACAATCTGAGAGACACAGGTCTACCGGAAAAAACAAAGTCAAACACCCATCGGTGGAGTCTGAGAGACGGTCTAGAGACAGAGGAAGAGGAGGAGAGGCGACACGTTGGGTGGTGACTGGACTGGAGCAGGAGGAACTGTTCCTCCCTGCTGCCATTGAATATCCCCTTCCTGTTTGGACCGACCGAGCCGGCCTTGATCTGCTTCATTCATATGGTGCCTCCATCGGGGGGTGGGGGTCAGTCAGCGACAGAGGAATTGCAACCTGTAAACTTTTTTACACACAACTGAAAATGATGGATAAGCAACAAAGTCCGTGATTATTTTAGAGCAAAATAAGTCTCTATTGTTTTAGATTAAATCTTTCATTTTAAACAAATGAGATGTAGAAAAAAACACTTTTATTACACATTTGAATGAGTTGCAGCTGGCAAAATTTCAAATATACGTACATATACATGTAATTATTTATATTTTATTATGAAAAAAAGTTGATCCTTTGGAAAAGATGTTTGTATATAATGTTTAAAACATTTTTAGTGTATATTTTGTTGAGTATTAGTTGATTATTTCTGTAATTGATTACTCTGATTAATGTTTTCAGCTTACATTTAACTTTTTCCCCTTAGTGTTCAGTTTTAGTCTTTTAGTTTACTGGTTTAGTTTGTTTTTAATCAGACTATAAATATTTCCAAACAGACAGATTTGTGTTTCTCTGAGGTAAATTGTTGACCGCTTTTCATTGGTACCGGATCTCCAGCGTGATTTGATGGTTTATAACAGAGTCGCAAATGTTTTTGACACATCCTCTTAAGATGGTTCCTCATTTTTCAGCCCAGTTCCAATCAGCTGCTATCAGCTTTCCTGCAGATCCAGCTGCAGATTATATACCAGTGTGACATGTTGCATAATCCTCTTTTTTTTCTTTTTTTTTTAATGGAGGAAATGTTTTTGGGGGGTGTAGAGGGTAGGGTTGGGATCCCAAACGGCAAGATGACAAGGAAATACAGGAAGTGAGGGGAGAGGGGTGCTTTTGATCACTTTTTTTTAACACCTCCTGTCAACATTCAGAGCTGTAACCTTATGGACCTCTAGCTGCCTTTGCAGGATGAACTGTTGCCCCGGTAGGAATTTGGTTCCCACTCAGCATTTAAAGGCATTCAGCGAATGATTTAACAGAGATTGTGGAGCTTTTATGCAACAATGAGGCCAACAGGACATGGCTGGGGTGGGTGGCTCTCCCTATAATAACATGTAATACTTTAAACATCTCTCTGCACATGTTTGGGCTGCTGGCCACAATAACAAGGAAGAGAGGCAGAGAGACCGTACCTCCTAGTGCATCCCATCTGGACTCCTGATTGGCCTGCAAGTGGCTTTGATTTCCTGGGTCCAGAGCTGGAATGTGTGTCTGAACTGGGTCAGTACGAAGGCCAATATCCAGAACGCTGGGAACATGTTTTTCAAAGACTGCAGTCCGGGGATTGTGTAGAGGTTGCAGCCTGGTGTTTGGCGTTTGGGAGAACTTGGCGTTTCGTTGCTCTCAGACCGCCGTCACGAAGGTGTAAATGTGGCCCGGGTATTTTCAAATGTGAGAGAGAAAGAAGAGATCCAGATGGAGACGGCCTGAACTCTTGCTTCCTTCTCCAAGGAATTCAAGCAGACACATCTGTCGCCATGACGATCTCCACAATGAGCTGGGAGGTGGAGCCGGCTGGGGAGGGGGCTGGACCTGATTAAACACAGATTATGGAGATAAAGCGTCTAAAGATTGTGAAACTTTTATTTCACTTCTGCCGCGTCCAAACCCTGAGAGAACACGGCCATGTTGATTAGTTTATAACCCAGAAGTATTTGGGCCACAAGGTATCATCCATTCTAGAAAATGTTAAAGAAAGTCAGTCAAACATCAATTTAAACAAACAAAAATACTAGCAAATTAAACTAAACATTAACAATGGATAGCAAATGGATTAATGCGCTCAAGCGCACTGATGCATTGGTTCCCAAACTTCCACTTTTGTTTACAAGTTTTTGCTCCCCCTCAGTCTCTAACCTCGCTCCAACCTTTTAAACCCTTTTAGGTTTAACTGTTTATTCTATTGTGTAACAGAATCTGACATTGCTATCAATAACTAAAAGCCCCTAAAACTCAGTCACTACTCCATTTCTACAACACCCCCTTCATTTAAACCCAGGAACAATCGGCTTTTAGTGGCATTGGGAACAACTCACTGAAAGACATGTCTTGGATTTATCCAATTCTACCAACAACTGTGTCTTTCGAGATGAGAACTGGGGTTTGAAGTACGTACTCCCGAAATACTTAACTTTACCGTTGCAGTCTCTGCAAATCGCATGAGTCATGTCAAGCCCTTTCTTACCCGGGCCGGGTTGAAGGTATAATCCAAAGTGTTTCCAAATGGTTGCTTTTAAAGAATGTTGAGGCGGTTGAATTTCTTTTTCTTCATCCTCCATACTTTAGCAGCAACAAACACAGTAGCTCACACAACACTACACACCACTCTGTAGCCTGCTAGTCTAACGCTTGCATGCCTGTGCATAGCTCACGCTGCTCATTGGTTTCGCCAAACACCACGGTGCCTGATAAGGCACATCCACAAAAAAAAAATTGTTTTTAAAGAAAATGAGAATCGATTCTGAATCTTTAAATGTTAGAAACGCGATTTGAGCTCAAATCGATTTTTTTCTTCACCCCTACTAAAGACCAGACTAAAGAAATGAAATGACCCCTTTGATGAAGTCAGGATTCAGCCAAAAGTTCACATGTATAATAAATGCTCATACCAGCAGTTCTTATTAAAAATACACAAACTCCTCTCTGTATGAATTTTGAAGTTTCTGTGGGTGCTGATTTAAAGCCAGAAGGCCCCAATATGTCACAACCATGAGCTTATGCTGTGTCTCTGCTCTCCAACTTTTCATGGCCCTGTAGATTCTCTCCTCCTCACGTGTGCACTGCAAAATATTGAAATCTAAGTCAATCTTTCTTTAAAAAAAATAAAGAAAAAAAACAGTTTTATTTAAAGTGCATGATATCTAATTTTAACAGTAAAAATACTCCTTCCATTGCCAGATCATCTTAATACCCTACTCAAATTAGGGTAAATACACTTATCTGAGGAGATTTTTACTCATTTATCGATGGTTTTTGCAGTGTGGATGTTTCTGTGAACCCATTTCGAGGGAGGAACCAACCTGAGTAACTGTTTTTCAGGAAATCCTGCCGCTTGAGACAGTACTGTTATCTTCCTAGTTACGGCTAGTATCGTTAGGTTAACATTCTTTTCTTAAAGAGTTTAGTTAGGTGAGGTCCTTATCCTCATCCTTATATAACTTGGTTTAACACAGTTATTAATGTTCTGACAGCTGCAGCAATATGCCCTAAAATAGTTCATGTTAAATTTAGATTTTCATACTGTTGATTGTAGTTGTTGTATCCTGCTTTTGCAGAATGAAAAAGTATATTAATCATGCCAAAAAAAGTTAAAAAACGATCGTCTGGACTTTGTTTTCTAGTTTGAAGATGTTTCGCTTCCCCTCCAGGAAGCTTTTTCCAATTAAAAATATCAGAAATAGTGTTGAGTTTGTGGCTTTATAGAGTGGACCAAAAACAAAGCCTATTTTTGGCTTAAAAACACTCCAAAACAAGACTCAATGCTATTTCTGACATTTTGAATTGAAAAAGCTTCCTGGATGGGAAGAGAAACCTCTTCAGACTTGGAAGCAAAGTCCGGGGGATTGTTCTTTTTTTTACTTTTTTGGAATGACTCTGACCTGGATAATTGGTCATGTTTTATTAGTACGACATCCCCCCCATCTACGCGGTGTTTCTCAGATCCCTTCTCAGTTTCTTATTGTAGATTAAAGCCCATATCGAAGTAAGCATTTCCTGCAATCACTGCCTTTTCAGAAAATATAAAAAAAAGTCCAGAGACTCTTGTTTGGTCTCTTTAACCTTTGAAACAGATCGCCACAGAGAGAAGAGGAACGTGGCTAAAAACACGGAGGGAAAGGACAAAATGTGACTGTAGGGCGGCTCTGGCAACCAGCGCTCTCCTCGGTCCACGCAGGAATGCAGCTCACACACACACATGCATGAACACACAGGAAGCCGAGTATAAACACTGCTGTGTGGGTACATGGCCAGAGCTGGGCTTTGAGATTTAAAGGTGTGGGGAGGGGTCATGCAGCATAATGATGGACCCTGTCCTGCTAACACTTTATAGGAAGCCTAGAGAAAGCTCGGCCTTGGCATTTCCTGGCTTCCTGAGCTGACTATCCGTACATTTGCTGCTTTAAAATGGTTTATATTTGCTTTAGTTTCCTGCTGACCATCACAGGCTGGCACTCGGCCTCAGGAATAGTAGAAAGTCTGGGGCGGGGATAGTCTCATTTCTTCATTGTGCCAGTTATTTTCCTCGACATTCTCCTTGCAATTCTACTACAGAAAATGTATTTTAAGGCATATGTTTATTTATCAATCATGTTTAAAGAAGCTGCTGTTCTGACCGCGGCCAGCAGGGGAACCAGAGCCATTTTTTTGTTGTTTTTTTTTTGTTGTTTCACAGCAGCTGGGCAGGAGTCTTCGTTGAAATGTGCCTGCTGTGAGATCATATGCCATTTGAGGGGATTTCCTCACCTGGGTGTGGTCAAACATTTCCTGCCGTCTCACACTCTGCCTCTCTGTTTGTTTACTGTTGTTAAAGAGACATGAAAGCATCACTATGTAGATAATCCTCGTCATTTCAAACATTTAAAGATTCTTTTTATGTAGAAATTCCAGTCATTGAAACTCAAAACACTCAAAAAGGGTTTAAAAGGTGAAGAAACAAATGGAGGGGGCTTTAAGATGTATATTTTTTTATTTTGATTTCAAGCTGAATAGCGCTGCTGTTTACTTGGAAAAATGTGTTTTTATGTAATATTGAAATGAAAAATACTTTATGCTGATGAAGGTTCTCAGTCATCCAGGTCATAGTCATTCCGTAAAAATTCAAAAAATATCCACTGGACTTGGTTTTCAAGATTTGAAGACGTTTCGCCACCTCTCCAGGAAGCTTTCTCAATTCAAATGTCTGGATCTGCAGTGAGTTTGAGTCTTATATAGACAACGCCTTGTATCGCTTGGAAACATGCAATAGAAACCGATGAATGGGTCGTTAGTTCCATCGTTAGCCTGTAATATCTGAAACTGTCTATGATTCTAGGGGTCGGTCGTTAAAGGGGGGATTGTCATTAAGGGGGGGATTGTCTCCTGTAATACCTGAAACCTGTCTATGATTGTTAAGGGTTGGTCGTTAAGGAGGTGTTGTTCACCGGCTGGAGCGGGTAAGTCCCTCGTTCCTCTGTGATGGGGTGGGGGGTTTGGTGATATCTGGAAGGGATCATGTCTATGATTGAATTGTATGTTTTTGGAAGCTGGAATCTCAGACCACCACCTCTGTTTAAAGTTGGTTTTTCTCTCTTAACATAGATGGCTTCCTTCACGCCCCTCTCAAACCACCTATTTTCTTTATCCAGAATATGGACATTCTGGTCCTCAAAAGAATGTCCTTTGTCCACAAGGTGTAGGTGTACTGCGGAGTCTTGTCCAGAGGTGGCCGCTCTTCTGTGTTGGGCCATGCGTCTGTGGAGAGGTTGTTTGGTTTCTCCAATATAAAGATCAGAGCATTCCTCGCTGCACTGAACAGCATATACCACTCCGCTCATATTCGGTCTGGGGGTTTTATCTTTCGGATGCACTAGCCTCTGTTTAAGGGTTTGGTTTGGCTTGAAATGTACTGGGATCTTGTGTTTGGAGAAAATCCTCTTGAGCTTTTCAGACACTCCAGCAACATAAGGGATTGTGATGTTTTTGCGTTTAATTTTCCCATCGCTGTCTTCTGTTGCGTGTCTTTTGGATTTCCTTGCTGATTTGATAAAAGCCCAGTTTGGATATCCACAGTTTCGGAGAGCATCTTTGATGTGTTTCTGTTCTTTTTGCTTCCCATCTGTTTTAGTGGGGACATGTTCTGCCCGGTGTTGTAAGGTTCTGATGACTGAGAGTTTGTGTTCCAGTGGGTGGTGTGAGTCAAAAAGAAGATACTGGTCTGTGTGAGTAGGTTTCCTATAAACTTCAATGTTTAGGCTTCCATCTCCTTCCATGCTCACCAGGCAGTCCAGAAAGGGTAGTTTGTTGTCCTTGGCATCCTCTGGTGAATTTGATGTTGCGGTCAACAGCGTTGATGTGTTTGGTGAAAGCTTCCACTTCCTCTAGCTGGATTTTGACGAAAGTGTCATCCACGTATCTAAACCAGTGGCTTGGTGGTATTCCATTGAAAGTGTCTAAAGCTCTCTTTTCCATTTCTTCCATGTAAAGATTTGCTACAATTGGTGATACTGGAGATCCCATTGCGCAGCCATGTTTCTGTCTGTAAAAATTACCTCTGAATTTGAAATAGGTTGTGGAAAGGACATTCTTTTGAGGACCAGAATGTCCATATTCTGGATAAAGAAAATAGGTGGTTTGAGAGGGGCGTGAAGGAAGCCATCTATGTTAAGAGAGAAAAACCAACTTTAAACAGAGGTGGTGGTCTGAGATTCCAGCTTCCAAAAACATACAATTCAATCATAGACATGATCCCTTCCAGATATCACCAAACCCCCCACCCCATCACAGAGGAACAAGGGACTTACCCGCTCCAGCCGGTGAACAACACCTCCTTAACGACCAACCCTTAACAATCATAGACAGGTTTCAGGTATTACAGGAGACAATCCCCCCCTTAATGACAATCCCCCCTTTAACGACCGACCCCTAGAATCATAGACAGTTTCAGATATTACAGGCTAACGATGGAACTAACGACCCATTCATCGGTTTCTATTGCATGTTTCCAAGCGATACAAGGCGTTGTCTATATAAGACTCAAACTCACAGCAGATCCAGACATTTGAATTGAGAAAGCTTCCTGGAGAGGTGGCGAAACGTCTTCAAATCTTGAAAACCAAGTCCAGTGGATATTTTTTGAATTTTTACTGAAAGAAAAATACTTTAGTACACAGAAAAAAGAACTTTGGAAGATCAACTTCCACAAGTTTAATACAATCAGAAACTTATTGTTGAGGCTTATAAATAACACCAACTTATTTTCTGCATTTCAAAGCAGCTACTGAAGGATCCAAGATTTCTTCTTTTTTTTTAAAGTTGTAGTGCTGCTGACTAATATTTCAGGGTTTCCACGGGTCATTAAAAGTTATTAAATTATTGGCATTAAAATTCATTAAATATGGTTATTGTGGCATTAAAAATGCTTTCTTTCCAAAAACAACAACAAATGTTTATAAAAACAATTTTCTCAGACATATGATATCATTATATATTTGCACAGATCTTCTCCAGGTTGTACATAGAAAGCTGTATGTTTGCAAAAGAAGCTTGAGTTGGAGAAAAAGCTAGAGAATGGGGAAAATGCTAATTTCAACAAAAATGGCTGGAAAAGGAGGAATTCGGGACATGGCTGCAGCCTGTCGACGGGTGCTTTTTTGTGGCATTAAAATTATTTCTAAGAGCTTTAAAAGAGCATTAAAAAGCATGATGTTTGTGTTTGTCATCATGAAACTGATGAACTTGATAAGGAAAAGAATGACAGTGAATGACACTGCATAGAAATCAGTTTGCTTCCACAAATTTTTTTTCTGGCGTCTCAGGGATATTTTAAATGTCTGATCTGCATGTTTTCAGCTTTTACGCTCATCCAGAAGTTGAAGCTTCAGCAAAAAGATGAGTTGTAGAACAGCCAAACTCGGTTTAGTGCCACATGTTAAAATGTTGCAGAATTAAATGCATCAAGTCATCAACAAAGAAAGCGGCGACCTTGGGGAAAAAATTACTCACTTCTAACAGTAAGAAATTTGAAGCAAAACTTGAACCATCTGAAGTATTGTATCTTTATGTCCAGAAAACCTGGAAACGTTTGAGTTTCAGTTTGTCACTTTGTTGTTTTTTTGTGTGTGTTTTTTGTTAAAATGTTTGACTTTTTGCTCCAAGACTGATTTTTGTGTGAACATTTCACAGGAAATGGCAGTGCGGGCGCTGAAGCAAACTGGAAGCAGAAATATTGAAGCAGCCTTGGAGTATATCAGTAAAATGGGTTACCTGGACCCGCGCACCGAGCTCATCGTCCGGGTCATTAAACAGACGTCACCCGGTACGGAAACGGCAACTCTGACCAGTCGTTTGTTTTCACTGTATCAGTTAATTTAAAAAAAAAAAAAAAAAAAACGGGATTGATTTGTGCAATTTATTGTCTGCTGCTACAGGAAAAGCTGGCGTGCCGAACACCATGGACCACCATCCCACATTAGAGGTTTCGGGCGAGGGAGGCGCCATGCCTCCATACCACCAGATGGGGGCTCCGATGTATGACGGGGCGGCAGGTTATGGCCCAGAGAGTGACATGACCAGAGCCTACATGGGGGCTTCTCCTGTTATGAACTACATGATTCCCCCATCGAGTGCAGCTCAGGGCGCTGCCATGGCCAACCCCATGGGGCGACCCCCCAGTATCGGCAGCTATCCGCCAGTGATGCCTACCCAAAGCAACCCAGGCAGCGCCATGTACCCACCGGGCGCCCCACAGAAGGCCTACCCCAGCAGCATGGAGCAGCATGGGCCCATGATGAGCTACAATGTCCCTGGGCAGCCGCTGCAGCTCCAACCGCAGGCACCAGGGGGACCTGTCCCAGGTCCACACTACGACTACAGTCACGCTAGGCAGCACATGATGGAACCCGCAGGCTATGGGGTCAAGAGGACCCCCTCTTTCCAGAACAAGATGCAACCACCCCCTATGGGGCCCCCTGACAATTATGTCAATATGCAGGGAAAGGGGGCCATGGCCCAGAACGGGTCAGGAGGCGGAGGATACCCGGCCAACCTGTACCTTACGTCTCACTCTCATCCCCGCCAGGCGAGCCCCACGTCCCACCAGGTCCACATGATGTCGCGTTCCCCGGGCGGGGTGCCACCCATGGCCCCCGAATACCCAGACCTGATGACGCCCTCCAGAGCCAGCCTCAACCTGGACCTGTACGAGCACCACTGGGCCGGCCCGCCGGGTGCCGAAGGGAGTCCAGCGGCCCGGCAGCCCCAGGGCCCGTTTAGGGGGGAGGTACGTGTGCCCAGCAGAACAAATTCCTTCAACAGTCGTTCTGCTCCAAACGGCGTTAGACCGCCGATGGCTGTGCCTCCTGCAGCCGGGAAGCAGGAGTCCTCGTTGGGCCCCCCTAACACCATCACAGCTGTAACGTCCCCCCCCATCCAACAGCCAGTCAAAAGTATCCGAGTGATGAGGCCTGAGCCCAAAACGGCGGTGGGCCCGTGCCATCCTGGCTGGATGACAGCTCAGGCTCAGGATGCAGCAGAACCCCTGCCCTACATGCCGGAGGAGACCTACCCATTGGAGCCTGCCCAGGAGCCCCGCTGCCCTCCCCCACCTTACCCAAAGAATCTGCTTATGCCCGGAGCAGCGGGGGATCCAGGGGTTCTGGAAGGAGCCGGAGCCAGCGGTCCAGATCTCAACAATCCCGCTGCCAGAGGCGCACGGGCCGGCAGTGGCGGTAGCGGGAGCAGCGGGAAGAATGAGGACGGCCAGCAGGTTAAAGAGAAGCCCAAGATGGGGAAGGGAGAAAAAGCAGTAAAAGACAAGAAGCAGATCCAGACGTCGCCCGTTCCCCTCAGGAAGAACGGGCGAGATGAGGAGAAGAGAGAGTCCCGCATCAAAACCTACTCTCCCTTCGCCTTCAAGTTCTACATGGAGCAGCATATCGAGAACGTGATGAAGACCTACCAGCAGAAACTGAACCGGAGGCTGCAGCTGGAGCAGGAGATGTCCAAGGTGAAGCGACGCTTTCTCTCTCTTTTTATTTTTACTAAATGTAAAATCCAAAACATCCAAAGAAATGAAGGTTTGGAAAACTGTTTTAATCTAATGGTTCTGTTTGTGGCTAGGCTGGGCTGTCGGAGGCAGAGCAGGAGCAGATGAGGAAGATGCTGAACCAAAAGGAGTCCAACTACAACAGGCTACGTCGGGCCAAAATGGACAAGTCTATGTTTATAAAGATCAAGACCCTGGGCATCGGCGCCTTCGGTGAAGTGTGCCTTACACGAAAAGTCGACACCGGTGCGCTTTACGCCATGAAAACGCTGCGCAAGAAAGATGTCCTCAACCGTAACCAGGTGATTTAAAGCATTTGCCGTTTTCCTCCTCCGTCCTACAGGTGAAGGATTTTGCTAACTGTCAGCGGCTGTCTGGTTTTCAGGTGGCCCATGTGAAGGCGGAGCGGGACATCCTAGCTGAGGCGGACAACGAGTGGGTGGTGCGTCTCTACTACTCCTTCCAGGACCGCGACAGCCTCTACTTCGTCATGGATTATATCCCCGGGGGAGACATGATGAGCCTTCTGATCCGGATGGGCGTCTTCCCAGAAACCCTGGCGCGCTTCTACGTGGCTGAGCTCACGCTGGCCATTGAGAGCGTCCACAAGATGGGTTTCATCCACCGCGACATCAAACCAGACAACATCCTCATCGACTTGGACGGTCACATCAAGCTGACGGACTTCGGCCTGTGCACAGGCTTCCGCTGGACGCACAACTCAAAGTACTACCAGAAAGGTAGAGAGCAGAACCTTCTTTATTGGGATTATTTTGATCATTAATCCACAGATTAACACTAGAACTCCCAAGGCCGTCATTTTGACGGTTCTGAGATTTTAAAGGGAAAGAACTTTAGTTACATTAATCATATGTTGCTCATGTTAACTGACTTTTCCGATTTCTATATTTCCTTCATTTTCACATTGTTTTTTTTTTTATAAAATAAAAATTTAAGAAATAAATAATGTTAATTCTACCTTGATCTCCCACAGCCATTGTTTTGACGGCTCTATTAGTTGCTTTTTAAATTCTTCCCACAGTTGATTGACATTCTGTACCGTTGCTGCCGTTGGCTAATAACGAAAAATGGCTTTCAGTAGAAATCTAACTGCAAAAACGGATTTAGAAATGCTTCAAAATATTGATGATGGCGGAGAGGGAGAGACTGATGAGGAGGACTGGTTAGGAAGCAGCTCAGATTCTGACAGCGATTCCCATCCCTGGGAAAACGCAAACGCATTAGTGACCCATCAGAAACACTGGAAAAAAATCTAAATTTGAAGTCATTTTTTCTTAAAATAAGTGCATTTGTTCTTGTATTGAGGAGGTAAAATACATTTTGCCAATGGAACAAGACAACTTACATTTAAAATAAGAAAACACAATTGTATTGTCTTATTTCAAGTGCATGTTATCTAATTATCTTATTTTAAGAATAAATATACTAATTCCATTGGCAAATTATCTCATTCAAACTACTCAAATTAAGGGTAAATACTCTTAATTTAAGAAATTTTTACTTATTTCTAGATCATTTTTCCAGTGCAACAGTGAAACTTTTGTTCAAGGTTTAGATAGCACTGCCCACACCTCAGCCGGTAGACTCAGCGTCCCAAAAGCCAAACCAGAGTCCGTGGTCTACCATAATCACACAAAGGTTGGCGTGCAAACCACATGCGCTCCGCAGGTTACCAGCCCCTCCGCCGCTGAAGAGACTCTTTGGCACGGCAAAGAAAACAGCGCCAGGTGCTTGATGTTTGTCACAAATGTGAAAAGCTGGTGTGCGGGAAATGTTCAGGGGTAATCAATCAATTTCTGTAAATAAAACTGTCCTTTTTAACCTGTGTGGTAAAATAGTCGTGTTTATTTTACTGATTTATGTCCACAAATAATGATATCATACGATACACCCTTTAAAAAATATACCTTAGACCTGATATAAGGTCTACATTTCAGTTGATGACATCATCACTGCTCATGCGTTCTGTTAGGAAAACTGTCACCCGTCAAATTGACGGCCAATGGGAGTTCTAGTAGGATCAGAATTCTGGGAGTCCTAGGGTTAATGAGCAACTCTGGTGTTTTCCTTAGCTTCCAAATCCACCGTCTTTTCTGTTCTTCTTTCAGGAAGCCACGTCAGACAGGACAGCATGGAGCCCAGCGACTTCTGGGACGACGTGTCAAACTGTCGCTGTGGTGACCGTCTGACGACGCTAGAACAACGCTCCAACCGGCAGCACCAGCGCTGCTTGGCTCACTCCTTGGTCGGGACGCCGAACTACATCGCGCCTGAAGTTCTGCTACGCAAAGGTAGAACTAAGAGGAATAGGCCAGCTGATGTTTCTGTTCATTACTGATGTTCCTCCCTGTTCACCATCCTGGTTTGGTTGTATTTCCTCGTAGGCTACACTCAGCTGTGCGACTGGTGGAGTGTGGGAGTGATTCTCTTTGAGATGTTGGTGGGACAGCCGCCCTTCCTCGCTCCGACGCCTACCGAGACTCAGATTAAGGTCTGTGAAGACGAAATATTTATATATTTAGCAATTCATGTAGATGGGAATGTAAACAAACTTTAAATTTAACAGTGACAGTGTTTCAGTGGGTCATTAAAAATAAGTTATTAAATTATTATTTTTTAAATTAAGGCCTTAATCGGCATTCAAATTCATTAAATGTGACTATCGTAGCATTTAAAATGCTTTTATTTAAAAAAAGAAAATATGTTTTTTTAAAGAAATTTCATCAGATATATTATATCGCAAATATATATTTGCGCAGAACTGCTTCCGGTTGATCTTAAAGCCGTATGTTCAGAAAAAGATAGAGGCAGAGAAAAAGCTAGAGAATGGGGGGGAAGTACAAATTTCAACAAAAGTGGATAGAAAAAGAGGTATTTAGGACATGGTAGCAGCCTGTCAACGGCAAAGATGACGAAGGATTATATATATATATATATATGAGCGTATTGGGTACTTGTTGGGGGCATTAAAAATACTTCTAAGAGCATTAAAAAGCATTAAATTAGAGTTACTCATTCCTGTATTAACCCTGCTTGAAAAAAATCAATAAAGTACTTTAAATTATTACTTAATAGCGCTCTGCTAGCAGCTTTAAGTGTCTCCCAGCACTAAATCTTGGATTGAAATACTAATATCAGTGAGTAACATCAGTTAACGTCCACTTAATGATAGTTTTACATCTTTATATATAGAAAAGCTAGTGTTTCAAATTTTTTATGCAGTAATCCGTTTCAATTTCCCCTTCTGTTATATTTTCTACCTATATCGAGGTTAATGATGTATTAGAAAACTTTTTTTTTATTTAGTCAGTGTTTATTACAGCTGACAAAATAAATTGTAACAATATATGTAAATTTTTCTGCGATGGACTGGCGACCTGTCCAGGATGTACCCCGCCTCTCCAGACAGCTGGAGATAGGCACCAGCAGCCCTCGCGACACCGCTTGGGATAAAGCGTGTCAGAAGATGGATGGATGGATGGATGGATGGATGGATGGATGGATGGATGGATGGATGGATGGATGGATGGATGTAATATAATATATAATAACTGTAATGCAATCAACTATAATTAATTCATCAGTTTATTTTATGTATTCATTTGACGAGGGACAAGGTACATTAATCAACGTTTTACAGTGCTAACACTCCATAGTTAACTCAGTTAAACTAGCTTTCATCAGTAGTCCTTTTGGCAGTTGTGAAAATCAGACTAAAAAACATTATATAACAATCTACCCATACAGTACGAATACAGACGGAAAACATAAAGCCGCTATTTAGATATCTGTTGAAAATTAATGTTCACAAGTCTGTCTCTAAACAATTTGCTTCCTATGCTTGCACAGTAACAAGTGATTGATTAAAAAATGTCAATCCCTTATTGTTAATAGAAAAATCTTCCTGATAAAGGACAAAACTTAGTTTTTTTAAATAAAATTGCTGCTTATAATTTAATCGTTATTCGATCAATTAGAGCTCATCCAGGTCATAGTTATTCCAAAAAAGTAAAAAAAAAAACAATCCACTGGACTTTGTTTCCAAGTTAAAAGACGTTTCGCTTCCCATCCAGGAAGCTTTTTTCAATTAAAAATGTCAGAAATAGCTTTGAGTTTGTAGAGTGTTTATAGAGTGGACACAAAAACAAAAAATGCTTTGGTTTAGAGAACCTGCAAATTGAACCGGACCCACGGGTCCGCTCCTTAGGAACGGGCAGCTGTTTGGATTCTTTATTAGCCTGCAAGACCCGATACCTGTCTAATGAATTGAAAAAGCTTCCCGGATGGGACGTAAAACGTCTTTAAACTTGGAAAAGTCCAACGGATTGTTTTTTTACTTTTTTGGAATGATTAGAGTGGTGATCTTTAACTTATTAATTGATAACTTGCCTCCCCAAGCTGAAACTGAAATTAAAGACTAAATAAAAGCTAAAGTTCACCCTCCTCACATTTTATGATTTCTACATTTAACAAGGAAAAACGCTTATTGTTAAAATTTTGAATTTGTGTCCAAACAAAGGACAAGAAACAAGCATCCAGATGTTTAATTTATTCTCTTCTTCTGGGATGATGTCAGCTGGACGGACCTGTTTTAAATCAGAAATTTTAACATGATAAAAAGAAAAAAAAAAATGACCGCTGTGTTGACTGAAACCAGCTCCATTAACTAAACCTGTGTTAGATGTGTGTTATGATCATTGTCCCACATAAGGACTTAATCTTATCTGACAATCATTGATTCAAACGCCTCGGATGAAGAGGAACCGGTTAGGATGTTTAAAATTTCCTCAGACCGAGAAGGAAACTGAGATTAATTTACGATCATATGATGATAAAAGTTTAATGTACAAACATTCAGGTTTTGGAGCTCAAATCAAAATAGAGCTTTTAAAATATGCAAATGCAAACCAGCTGTTAAGCATGGTGGTAGCAGTATCATGCTGTTTAGCAGCAATGCAAAAAATGGGTTTAATAGTTGAAAGTTAACTTTTCGGTATGCAGTAGAAAGCATCTTTCTTTAAGGGTACATGTAACAAACTTAAGTGCCTTTTTCTTCCTTTCAAGGCCAAATTATTTCTGCTGTTTTGTCTGGATGAGAGAAAATATCACAACCTCCAGATCCCCCGTGGTATCGATCATGAAATGCCCAAATTAAAAACCTATCATTTTTATGGTAGAGTAAATGTTTAGAGAGGAGGTCTTATTTTTGTCCCTTTCTCTGCACCGTACTTCATGACGGTAACTGTCCTGTCGTCTACCTTCACATTTGTAGGTCATTAACTGGGAGAGCACGCTACAGGTGCCGCCCCAGGTCAAACTGAGCCCAGAGGCGGTAGACATCATCGGCCGCCTCTGCTGCTCAGCCGAGGAGCGTCTGGGTGCAAACGGCGCCGGAGAGATCAAGGCTCACCCCTTCTTCTCCGAGGTCGACTTCTCCAGCAATCTGCGCCAGCAGCCGGCGCCCTACCGGCCAAAGATCGCTCACCCCATGGACACGTCAAACTTTGATCCTGTGGAGGAGGAGGGCGGCCCGGGGGCGTGGAGCGACAGCGGAGACAGCACCCGAGCCTTGGACGCGCTCTGCTCTCCGCACGGGAAGCACCCAGAGCACGCTTTCTACGAGTTCACATTCCGTCGGTTCTTTGACGACAACGGCTGCCCCTTCCGCTACCCGAAACCCCTGGAGGCCAGCGTGGGGCTGAGCGCCACTGCAGCTGCCGCCATGGGCCCAGAGGAGGGGGAGGATACGGATGAGGACGGAGAGGTGGAGGATGATGATGAAGAAGAGGGAGAGGCAGGGGTGGGATGTGAGCCGGTGTACGTCTAGAACCGATTTCCTTCTGCTACCTATCTCGACTCCTGGAGGTGTCTGTCAGCGTGGCGAGGCTGAGCATGTCTGAGAAGCAGCTGCAGGATGGAGGGGACATCGCCACCTAGTGGGCCGACTGCAAACCGACCTCCCATCTGGGACCAACAAGCACCAACTCTGACTGCTCAAAGAACGGAGAGGCAGCAGACTCAGGAGCCTCTGCTGCTTCCTGGAGTTTCTTGTCCCATTCCTTCTGCCTTTGGTCTTACAGACGATTCAAACACAGGAGCTGCTTCCTGTTCTATCCGAGCTGCTTTCCGTTCGTGTTTGGCCACGTGAAGACGGCATCCAGTCTACTGACTGATGGTGCCTGAATCACAGCTTCTGCAAAATAAGCTAAAAGACATTCACTCACAGGGATACCCATGCTCCCTCAGTATAACTCAAGTTTGTAAAAGTTGTTTCTGATGTACAGCAGCACCTTTACCACATATTCATTAACCTCAAACTTTTTCACGTCCACAAACCTCCATCTTATCTGGACCAACACACAGTAGCTCATGACTGGGAGTGGAAGGAAAGGAGTTTTCAGGGCACATCTACCAGCTTTGGTTACCCAGGGACGGATTCTGTTTTTCTCTGCTAAAAAGCTCAGTATATTTGAATGTCAATAATCCAGGTTGTTTGTTTAAATTCTCAATTTAGTTGCCGACTTAAGGGCTGGTTATACTCCCCACAGCAGTGTGTTACAGTGAGCTTGTCACGGATGTTTTTGATTTATGCACAATATTGAAGCAGGCGCTGCAAAAACAATCAAGAACTTAGTAAAAAAATATTGAATTGAGTGTATTTCCCCTTAATTTAAGTAGGTAAATAAGATGATCTGCCAATGGAATGAGTATCTTTACTCTTAAAATAACATAATTAGATAATATGCACTTGAAATAAGATAATGCAATTGTGTTTTCTTATTTTAAATGTGAATTGTCTTGTGCCATTAGCAAAATGTCTCTTTTACCTCCTCAATTCAAGAATAAATGCACTTATTTTAAGAGGAAATCTTGCGCACCTCGCTCTTCTAGCTGGTGCAACTTCACGAGTCTCATTTAGCGGCCATACTAACAAAACAAGCCGGTAATGTACCAAACAGGAAATACGCATAGTGTAGAGCGGATGTAGATTTGGCCAATCAGAGGCCTCCTATATAAACCAGTATAAACCAGCCTTTAGACTTGGCCATTTTAACACAGGTACTGCGCCTCCCTGCTGCCACACACCTGACCTAAATGGATGTCTGATTAAGAGGCTTCTTCAGCACTTGATGTTACGCTGAGGAGGTCATGCAATCATTTGTTTGAGGTGTGCTCAAGCAGAGAACCAGCAGGAAAACATCTAAACCATTCCATTGTAGCTCTTGGTAAATGAGATGAACCTCCATCTTTGGTCTCAGTTTTTTTATAACAGTTTTTTCCAGTGTAGAAATTTAATTTGTCTGTTTCCATCCTTTCAGGTCTGACCAGTTAACACAGGTAGTTTTTTTTTCTTAATGCAGACTAAAAAGTTTATTTTGTCAGCAGACTAGCTCACCTCCTTCCACGTGTTTGTTGGGTCCCTCTGAAGTCCTTCCACTTCACAGTTGTGCTCTATTTTGTGTCTCTATAATGCTTGGTATGTGGAGGTTTGTGCTTTTGAAAAGAAAAAATCAAAAAGGAATGAATACTTTTGCAAAACGCTGCAGTATGGACTGAATTTTGCTCCATTATAGTTGAAATAATACAATCCAGAATTTAAACTTTTTGAGAGTAACTTTCCTGTTTTCTTATATTTTATTTTCTCTAATTATTTTTTTAAATATTCAGGGTTTCCGCGGGTCATTAAAAATCATTAAGTCATTCAATTATTATTTTTTAAATTAAGGCCTTAATTGGCATTACAATTCATTAAATGTGATTTATAGTGGCATTTAAAATGCTTTATTTTTTTAAAAAGAAAAGTTTATAAAAAAAAATTCTTCAGATATATTATATACAACTGGTTCTGCGTCTTTGTGCAGAACTGCTTCCAGTTAATCGTAAAGCCGTATGTTCGGAATAGAAGCTCAGGGCACAGAAAAAGCTAGAGAATGTGGAAAATGCAAGTAAGTGGCTGGAAAACGAGGTGAGGAGCGATGTTAGCACTGACGTTAGAAACATGATTATTGGTCAATATGCGCGTCAAGATCGGGCATTTGTATTGGGCTAGAAGTGACGAGAAGCTGATTTGTGAAATGTGATTTCAGGAGAATGCGATGCATAAAATTAAATCTGAAAAAGTTCAGTTTAAAAAAAAAATTTGAAGAAAAAAGCAGCAAAGTTATTCTCAAAACCTTTTTTGGTAAAGATGTTTTTTACTTTCGTATCTGGGTTCCATTGTTTTATTTCAAATTTCTGTTTGCAGAACATGTTCTTTTCTTGCAAAAATAATGGAACTAAATTCACTTCATACCATCATTTGTCAGTCTCTGCAGTCGTTGATTTCTCTGATGCACAAAGTCGTGATGGAAACGCATTTTTAGCTGACTTAACTTGTTTTGTGCCAAATCTGATTCAGGGAGTCTCCTCCTTCAGACTTTACCGGTACCCATATTTCTGTCCTTTATTCTTATTTTTCAAGGTTAACCTCCGGTTGGTCTTGACTTCACATTAGGAGTTCATAAAAAAAAAGAAAAAAAGTTAAAATCTGGAATGGATCTGTTCAGACCTTTATATGTTACCAACTTGGAGCTCTGATATAGAACACAGGGCAGAGATGCACTGATCAGAGACTAGTCAACATTAACACAAGTTACATGTAGATTTAGGTGATCCCCTTTTTTATTCTAATATAGGACATTTTCTACATACTGTTTCTAGCCTTCCTAACATGTGACCTTTATTTAAACTGGGAAAAGAGAAGCAGCATCAATCGGTGTGAGAGCACTGTCAGAGAAAAGCAGGGCTTTACCTTTTTAAAATTCAGAATGAATGACTGCAGAAGCCACATTTTACAGTGTTTTACCATCTTCTTTTGGCTGAAATTAACAGGTTGAAAGTCCAATAGGACAAAACGGAGCTCAACATCGTTAAAAAACCTTCCTGTTGTCAGCTCAGATTATTACTCTCTTCTGCAGCCTGAACGAACCGCAGGCACGCCTCAGCGTCTCTGACCCGAAGCCCGCTCCATACACGACCTTTACCAGGATGCTGGGGCTTCAGTTCAGCGAGTTTGCAAAGACCAGCCCTGCGGTTGAGCTGCGTCTTAACCCGCCTCCCGTTATATTATCGGAGGTCGTTGTAAAAAAGCAAACAAAAAAAAAACAAGCAACATGTCTTTACAACAACCAAACATGTGACAGCGTGACTATGTGCAATACAAAATAACATGTATTTAGTTTTCTAAACACAAAACTATCATTTTAAAAGTTCAAAAGTGTACAAACATATTAATTTTATATATATATAAATATATATATTTCTCTTTTTACCAGTTAGAATATGCTGCTTATCTTTGTGGTTAATATTATTTACATTACGTGTTTTTATCTGTGCTGTTTTTGTTGTGGTGTACAAAGAACGAGTGTTTGTGCTCTGAAAGTGACGAGCTGCGTGCCTTCCTAACTGAATGTTGTAGAGCGTGTGGCCGCTGCATGACGAAGTAGGCGAATGTGGTGAGGATGATGATGATGATGGGTGTTTGCAGAACTTTGTTGAATCCGGTCTCCTTCAGCCGGGCTGGTCCCGACTGTTGCAGACCGGACGGATTCTGTTGGAAGAGGGAACAGAAATGTTAGATGAAGACGAGTAAAGCAGGTTGGATTCAGTTATTTTTCTCTCTGAAAGGTTTGAGACGCTCTAATTATCCAAAAAAGACCACGTTAGCGTTGTTTATCTTTGTATTTTTGCCGTTTGACAATCGCCAAATCATTTGATGCTCTCTTTGTGCTGAGCTGAATTTTTTTTTTCTTTTCTTAAAAGCGGTTAAAGCCAAACTGTTTCAGGCCATGTTTTGTTTTTTTCCCGGTTGTAATCAGAAGGTCTTTTCTGGTTGAGCGTCACAGAAGAGTGTTTGGGTTTGTTGTGCTTCGATTTTTATATCACTAATAGTATTATTTTTTTTTGTAAATGTTTCTTTTTTTCTAGCCAGATCAACACAATCTTAACTGATTTGGAAGCTGTTCTTTAAAGCAGAAGCTGTTTTTCCTGAGGAGGGGGGGGGGTCGTCTGACAGAGCATGCTCTGTTTACATACATCAAACATTCCTCTAATTTCAAACCACAAGTTACTCAGAGAAAAATCATATTTTGATACATTTTCTTACAACGTATTTACTTTATGGATAAAGCAAAGCAGTGTTGCTACTAAGCGTTGGTGGGTTACCTGTAATGGTGGAAGAAACAACTGATTCCATCAAATATCAAGATATTTTATTAGACGACGTGTGCGTCGATTCAAAATGCGCCTGAATGAATCTTAAATGTAAAATGTTTTTATAAGCAAACATTAATTTAATTGTCTTACTTTTACATCATTTTTAAACCTCCAGCCACTAGGTGGCAGCGCACCGTCGCAGGCCCTATTATTCAGCTGCTCTGCACTAATTAACAAAATCTTATGAGGTTTTCCGGAGCTATATTATGAACATTTTAACATATATCATATTTATTAACCCTTTAAAACCAATTGTATCATATTTGATACATGAGTTTTTTTAGACCTCTGCATCATTACTGTGATCTTACTGAAACCCTGATTTAGTGAACAGAAAACATATAATATTCTACAGAAATGCCTCATGTATCAAAATTGATGCAAATAAATGATCTAATTTAACTTATACTTAATATATATATTCTTTTCTGTTATTTTTCAGAGTACAATGACAACTTTGACAGAAAATTAAAATTTTTTATTTAATTGTTTTCGTCGTTCAGGCTTTAAAGGGTTCATATTTTGGGATAAATCGTATCACAAGACAAAATTGTAATGTCTAATTCACGCGCCTAGTTAAAATAAGGTTTCTTCTGCACTTGGTTGTACTCTGTAGATCATCTAATCACTATTATTATTAGTATATTTCTCTATTTTCTTTAAAGTAACACAGGGTGCTGCTCATTGCCAGTCAGGTGGCTGAAAAGATGCGTACGTCTTTCTTAATCTTACAAGAGAAATCGGGTTAGCATTTTAATTAAGTCACCAAGATGCTACAGATCAGTGGAGGTGACTGAGAACTACTTGGGTTGTTGCATCATTATTTCCTAATAGGGTTATATCCCGATACAACTTTTTTATTAACGATATTGACCCAATATGATTGTAGTGACTTGTTTTTACAAAGAAAACAATAAAACAAACCTAAGCTGCTCAGGGGCTGCTGAAGGGAGCTTAGTTGACTCGCTGCCTTCTTGGATCCAATGAAAGAAGCCTGAAGTTATTTCAGAGCATTTATTGATAATTTGCGCTCTCCAACAAAATGAATTTACTGTTTTACATTTACAGACCATCTACAGCAACAGCGTTCACTTTCTGGCTGCAACATGGCGATCAAACAAAACCATAATGACCACAGAGACGGTCACGAACTGTATGTTTTTTTTGGGTTTCTTTTCCCAATCAGCACACCTTCTGAGAAGTTACATGTTACTCCTTTTAAACATGACGCTTCCTACTGTGACTTTCAAAATAAGACGATAAACCCCAGAAGTATGGCTCTAATAACAATAAATCTGCACGAATTGCACCGGCTTTTATTACTTATTTTATTCTGTAGTGATTTTACTAAAACGGGGAACAAAAGGCAATAAAACAACTGACCTATGTAAAATTAAACAATGCGTTACAGAAAATTTTAACAGAAGTCGATTGCTTCTCTTAGCCATAAATTATCAAAGATTTTGGAGGCTAGCCGATAAAATCCGATACATGTTTTTTTGCTAATAACAGACGGATATCCGATACTGATATCTGATCGGGACATCCCTATCTCCTAATGATGTGTTCCCTGTAGTGAGGCACTAAAGGAGGTCAATTTCAGGCAAAGGTTATGTCAGATGCTGCCCCATGTTTAGTAACAGCTCTTTAAAGTTGCTTGTTTAATTATTGCTCTATTATAGATTTAATTTAACAGCCTAGCAGACTGGTCCCTTTGAAATAGCTCATTTACAGTAAAATAATGTTAATAAATACATATTTTCCATTCCTGTTATGATATCATAGCAGTTTGATCAGAAAACAATGTTTATCAGTGTTTCTATCAGCATGCAGATATATTCCAGTATTAGTGTTTTGGCTGATATGGGATTAAGGCTGCTCTATCATTACTAACGATCAAAGGCTGGTGCTGCTCTGTCGTTCTTCCCCCCTTTTAAAATTTGTCCAAAAACAGCTTTAGAAGAGTGAATGCCACAAGGTGTGTGAGGTGTTTCCTGGATGTGTGCTTTCTTTTTTTACGCTTGGTTATGACTGACAATCTTTGATGGACCTTATGTCCTCTCATTTCCTTATAAAGCGTTTGAATGCCTTCAGTTTGTATTTGTACTCTTCTGTTTTCTCCCTCTTTGGTCTCTGATACACCTGTTTTTCTTAAGATTTATATTTATACAGATATACATATTTTTGGTATCTTCTTATCCTTTTTTTTGTGTGTGCTAATGTTAAAAATCCACAAACACGCAGTATTATACATGTTGTAATTTTGACTTTTTTTTTTTACATATATGTATGAACTGAGAAATTGTAAAAATACTTTTAATGTCCCGGTGTGTAAGATGTATGTATAAATTAAATTAACCAACTTTAACATGAGTGGATTTATTTGTAATCGATGCAATTGCTTCATTTAAACAAATTTTTTTAGAAGCTTTGGTAAAAACACACATTACGATTAACACCACTATTTAAAAAATATCATGAATAAGATCTTTTATAGTTAATGACATATGGGTAAAGGTTGAAATATTCAGAAAAAATCAGTAAAATTAATTTCTACTTTGGAATTCTATTGCTACTCATTAAGAAATCTTTAAGAAGCTTTAAAAAAGGAACAAAATTACAGACAAGTTTTAATAATTTTTTTAAATAAAAATTATAATTTTATTAATTAATGGATAAAATGAAATCTTTTTATTCGGTACATTATTTTTCTGAATCTATTAGTCTATGGTTACAGCATTTGTTCTAATGATACCACACTAGAGATCTGGATTTTATACAGTTTTATATTGTTTTGTTTTTGTTTAACTAATTGGTTATTGGTTAAAAAGTTATAATAGTAGTTTTATAAACACGGCCAAATATTTGTCACAAGTTTGTATGATATCTGAGGGTTTTTTCTGGGCATTCTGCCCAGTTTTTCATAGGTTTCTATTTTGTTTACATTAATAACAAAATTATAGTGTATCGACCAAAAACTCAGAAATCTATCATGATACGCTCACACTTTAATACAACAGAACATTTTGCCTTTGGTTAATTAATAATTAGTTATAGGGTATATAAATTAAAAAAAAAACTTTTTTTAGGAAGATGAGGCTGTTTAGCCTTGAGAAACTAAACACTAAGAAGTACCAAAACCAGAAAAGAATTTACTAGCAGATGCTCATTTATTTATATATATATATATATATATATATATATATATATATATATATATATATATATATATATATATATATTTTATTTTTTTATTTTGATTTTGAGTTTTCAAACATAAACAAATTCAAACAAAAAAAATACAAGACACCCCTCCCCTCTTGCTCACTAAAAAAAAAAAATACTCTAGTAAGGCTAGTTAATTTATATCTACATGGTCCAAATAAGAGATACCAATTTTTTGGAAACATATTGTATGATTTCCTCAGGCTGTATGTTATTTTTTTCTAACTGCACACAACTTTTCATTTCTGGGTACCATTTGAATAAAGGCAGGCAGGATTAGATTTCCATGGCTATACGTTTTCTAGCCACTGCCAGAAATATTCTAAAAACTTAAGTTTGGTATTTGTTCAGAGGTTCCATTTCAGCAAAATTTCCAATTAAACATAGTTCAGGGTGTAAAGGTGTTGATGTCTTGATCATGGTAGATGGATAATTACATAAACCCTGCCAAAAGTGTCTAATTTTCACACATGACCAAGTACAATATAAGAATGACCAGACTTGTATTGCACAACAAAAGCATACATCAAACATTTCAGATTTAGACCTCTGACTTTTCACTGAACTTCGGTACAATTGATGGAGAAGGTTACTATGGGTAAGCCTATATAAATGAATTGTAGTAGATATAGTATCTTGACATAAATCAGACCAAAGCTCTTCAATTGCATTGTTTAAGTCTGATTCCTTAAGCAGCTGTGCTGCTGCCATCAACACCTTTGTTTATACAGGTGCTGGTCATAAAATTAGAATATCATGAAAAAGTAGATTGATTTCAGTAATTCCATTTAAAAAGTGAAACTTGTATATTATATTCATACATTACATACAAACTCATATATTTCAGATGTTTATTTTGTTTAATTTTGATGATTACAAATGACAACAAATGAAAATCTCAAATTCATCATATCAGAAAATTAGAATATTGTGAAAAGGTTCAAAATTGATGGCCCCTGGTGCCACACTCTAATCAGCTAATTAACTCAAACCACCTGCAAAAGCCTTTAAATGGTCTTTCAGTCTAGTTCTATAGGCTACACAATCATGGGGAAGACTGCTGACTTGACAGTTGTCCAAAAGACGACCATCGACACCTTGCACAAGGAGGGCAAGACACAAAAGGTCATCGCTAAAGAGGCTGGCTGTTCACAGAGCTCAGTGTCCAAGCACATTAATAGAGAGGCGAAGGGAAGGAAAAGATGTGGTCGAAAAAAGTGTACAAGCAAGAGAGATAACCGCACCCTGGAGAGGATTGTGAAACAAAACCCATTCAAAAATGTGGGGGAGATTCACAAAGAGTGGACTGCAGCTGGAGTGAGTGCTTCAAGAACCACCACACACAGACGTATGAAAGACATGGGTTTCTGCTGTCGCATTCCTTGTGTCAAGCCACTCTTGAACCACAGACAGCGTCAGAAGCGTCTTGCCTGGGCTAAAGAGAAACAGGACTGGACTGCTGGTGAGTGGTCCAAAGTCATGTTCTCTGATGAAAGTAAATTTTGCATTTCCTTTGGAAATCAAGGTCCCAGAGTCTGGAGGAAAAGAAGAGAGGCACTTCATCCACGTTGCTTGAAGTCCAGTGTAAAGTTTCCACAGTCAGTGATGGTTTGGGGTGCCATGTCATCTGCTGGTGTTGGTCCATTGTGTTTTCTGAAGTCCAGGGTCAACGCAGCCACATACCAGGAAGTTTTAGAGCACTTCATGCTTCCTGCAGCTGACCAACTTTTTGGAGATGCAGATTTCATTTTCCAACAGGACTTGGCACCTGCACACAGTGCCAAAGCTACCAGTACCTGGTTGAAGGACCATGGTATCCCTGTTCTTAATTGGCCAGCAAACACTCCTGACCTTAACCCCATAGAAAATCTATGGGGTATTGTGAAGAAGAAGATGCAATACACCAGACCCAACAATTCAGAAGAGCTAAAAGCCACTATTAGAGCAACCTGGGCTATCATAACACCTGAGCAGTGCCACAGACTGATCGACTCCATGCCACGCCGCATTGCTGCAGTAATACAGGCCAAAGGAGGCCCAACTAAATACTGAGTGCTGTACATGCTCATACTTTTCATGTTCATACTTTTCAGTTGGCCAACATTTCTATAAATCCTTTGTTTTTATTGGTCTTCAGTAATATTCTAATTTTCTGATATGATGAATTTGAGATTTTCATTTGTTGTCATTTGTAATCATCAAAATTAAACAAAATAAACATCTGAAATATATGAGTTTGTATGTAATGTATGAATATAATATACAAGTTTCACTTTTTAAATGGAATTACTGAAATCAATCTACTTTTTCATGATATTCTAATTTTATGACCAGCACCTGTAGATGTTGGAGATCGGCCTGTTTTTTCAGTGTAGTCCTGTTTCTCTGTGACTAACTGGATGTGCTTTTTTCATCCTCTGACATGGGAGCTGCTCAGAGCTCGTCCGCCTTTTACAGCTGCTTTTTGTATCTCTGCTTCTGTCTCCTTGAACCTCAGTCGGCCTCTGCAGATGGCCGCTCACACTGAGCCTGGTTCTGCTGGAGTTTTCTTCCTGTTAAAAGGGAGTTTTTCCTCTCCACTGTTGCATGCTTAGTGTGAGGGATTGCATTTGAGTCAATGAGTCGATGCAATCAACTGGTTTTCCTTAGATAGAAAACTTTGAATCAGTTTGACTGGATGATCTGGTGAACTGTAAAGTGCCTTGAGATGACGTGTTGTGAATTGGCGCTATAGAAATAAACTGAACAGAATTAAATTGAATTCCCACCTTTCCTTAGAACTTTACAGAGGTAGTTTAGGACATTCTCTTATCAACACAGCAACAGAAGTAGTGTTGCGCTAATACTGGTACCAGTATTGGGCAAGGCCCCGATCCAGCAGTAAAATGGTGGTATCGGTATCAGCGAGTTCCAAAAAATAGGGCCCTGATACCATTTTGAGAGCCAAAAGTTTATTCAACTATTGTCACCCATTCCAGGTAGGCAATAAAAAGCTCTACTGGATTCACTTTGTATTAGTCTTTTTCCTCCTTCACAAAGGAAGGCAGCAGCTTGACAAAGCCATGATGGCAATTATTTTACATCCAAGTAGTATGCAGTTCTTCATGTATTCACACACACATCAATTTCAAATAGATGGTATCGGTATGCTATCGGTATCGGCCAATACTTCACAGCCAGGTATAGGAGCCAAAAAATGGCATTGGCGCAACACTACACATAATACACTTTAGAAAAACGTTGCCTCTTAACACTGAGGGAGGAAATAACAGCTGCAACAAGAATGTGTTCCTCCTGCTCACATGTGAGCTAAGATTAGCACTGTAGCACAGCTAGCTACTGCAGGGAGGGACAAATATTGTGGTCTATGGATTCCCATTGGAACGACTTCTTTATGGTCATTGTATCGTCAGGTTCTGTACTTAAAGTACTTTTTGCAAATAGAACCTGCAGAATATCCCCTCTAGTGTGTATGACCCATTTCCTGCTCAGATGTGTGAATTTTTTACTTTTTCCTCAAACGTTCCGATCAACAACAGTGTAAAGAGATTTTTAGTTTCAGAGACTGTTGCAAGTCTACCTGAGGAATCCACTGTTCTTTTTTTTTTTTTTTTTTTTTGTAATTTGGCACACAATTCTAGCCGCTACCAGAAAACCTGTCATCATTAGTCTACGTTCAGCTTTTGGATTAACCTCTGGTATCAATGATTTATCAGAATTGTGCAGACTCTGGTAAAGGATGACTAAGTCAGTCCTCAAAGCTGCCTTCCAAAAGGGCATTATCAAAGGGCAATCCCATAGTGCATGGAGAAATGCAGCCACCTATTTATTACACTTCTAAAATTTTTTATCTTTTATTAGATCCTTTTAGCATAGATTACTTGGTGTAAAATAATAACTATGTACAATTTTGAACTGAATAATTTTTCTTCTTGCATCCCTTGTAGCCCCTCCCACATTTGAAATAATATTTCCCCCCCCACAGCCTCGTCATTGTCCGTATCAAGATCTTTCTGCCAGATAACTCTTACCTTTTCACACATTTTGTTCTGGATTCTTGACATTTTGTTATAGAAGACAGAGGCAGAGTGTAAGTGTGTAATGGAGCATTAAAAAACTCCTGGATCACATTATCTTCTTCATTCTCTCTTCTCAAACCAAAAACAGATCCTATTGAACATCTTACTGTAGATACCTCCAAAAAAAATCCCCTTTGTCAGTTAAGTTAAATTGTTGTTTAGCCCATTAAAGCCTGGACCATGAAACAACTTACAGAAAAATCTGTGACATAAATAATTAATTTTTGTTATATGTTAAATAAGATCATTTATTTGCATCAATTTTGATGCAATAGGAATTTCTGCATAATCTTTTATACGTTTTCATCATACATGCAAAACAACCTGAAAAATGAATTGACCCTCCAGCAAAGAGCCCCTAACCTAATCAATTAGGACCGGGCAGTTTTTGGAATTTGAAAAATATCAATACTTTTTTCAAAAGAAATATTAAATGAGACTGTATTAGTTATATTTAGATTAATGCATTATTACAGTAATTTTATAAATGCTATATTGAATAGGTTTTTGTTAAAAAATTGACCCTTTAGGACAAACTGGTTGCCTATTAATATATATTTATAAAACACTAAGAATATCAAGATAAATATTGTACATCACCCTTAGCTTATTATTATTCAGATGTTATGTAGGGTCCATATTGGCTTTTGGTTAAATAACATGCTGCTGTCATTTTGCACATCTCTGATGTTGCTGCTATTTTCAAACATCCTTTACTGTAAAAATGTCCATAGCTGGATATTGGATATTTATTCTCCAGGTGGACAGTTTTATGTTGTTAAAACACTTTACAGTACAATATTTTATTGTCTTTATTTTAACTCTTCACTTTTATGTTATTCTTATACATTTTTCTAAGGTCCACATTTGTGTGACCTTTTTTTTCTATAATCTTTTTGCTGCTGTAAACACCAGAATTTCCCCATTGTGGGACAATAAAAGGATTTTCCATTCTATTCTATTCTGCTCTATTCTATAGTTACTTTCTTTAATCAAAAGTTATCCTTTTAATATTTTGTGTTAAAATATTTCTACACTAAAACTAAATCAATTCTTCATTTTTTTAGACTTAGATTTATTTAGTCATTTTGTATACAGAAGTGTAAACAAAAAGAAATTTGGTTTAGAACAGCTCTCTGGACAATTTCATTTTTTAAAGTGCAGCCTTGATAAGGTAAGCAGCAGTTGTTGAGCTGCTACTATTATTTTTACTACTTATTTTTATTTTATTATCACTATTATTTCTATTTATTTATTATTTTATTATTAATTATTTTATTTTAATTTACTACTTAGTTTAATATTTTTCTACAACTATTTTTTAAATAAACTTTAGGATTGAAACCTTTATTTTTAGTTTGAAATCATATTTATTTATTTTATTTTTCCTATCCCCAGTTTAACTCCAGATTGCAGCCTTGTTCCACAGCAGAGTGCTGTAAAGCTCGGTTACAAACAAGTTTGTTGATTTCACAACACAATCTGTTTGATAAAAAAAATGCAATAATAAATTCATTACCAGTTTTTTGAAAGCCAGAAAATTTCATGATTATGATAGATTTACTTGGAAGAGAGATATTCCTGTTAGTTCAGATACAGTTTACAAGGCGTTCTCAAAATTTGTTAAATGGCCCATTAAACCTAAAGACATAGAAACTTGTTTTAAAGATATAAACAAAATTTATCCTGTGACAGAATTTTTAAGAAAAAGTTTTGGTATTGAGGTGGATCACTGTTCCTTTTGTAATAATAAAAGTGAAACCGTTGAACATATGTTTTGCCTCTGTTCTCCTACACATCGCTTCTGGAAAGAGTTGAAAGATTGGATTTCTTTAAAAATGAATGATGTCATTTTTATATGGACCCATATATCTTTCACAGCCTGTTTCTGATACTATTAATATCTTTAAAACCTATTTTTCTTGTCTTAGAAAGATAAGAAATGACAAATATGCCAAAAAATTGAGACTTGATTTGTCCCAACATCTGCTATTCTAATTGCATTCACCTTTTTTTGTTTTTAATATTCTATGGCTCTTTCCATGTTTGATTTAAATGTTTGCTGAGATAAATCCCCTGTTATTTGTATTACTTTTCTGTTTTTTTATTTTATTGTAATTGATCTTTATCTGTTCATGTACACCTTTGCTATCCTCTCTGAGAGTATTTTTTTCATGTAAATGTCTATGACTTAATAAAAAATAAATAAATAAATAAAAAGTAAAGCTCTGTTACAGCAGAGTGCCGTAAAGCGTGGTTACATAACGCGCTGCGGGCTCCTCCGGGATGTCCCACAATGCACTGCGCGCGGCGCGTCATTGGAGCGAGCCGACGATGATGGCGGCGGTCGGTGCACCAGAAGTGATCACACAACTGGAGAGCGCTGCCAAAGTTTTAATGGTGAGATAGCCCGCCTTGTTTGGTTCTCTGCTTCGTGCTCGGAGCTCACTTATCCCCCCGGTCTGTGGAGGAGTTTATCGGGTAGAAATGGTCTCCTTCTCCCCCTGCACTGCGCACCGTCCCAGCTGCAGGTTTAGGGACGGTGTGTCTCAGCGATGCGTGGCGCAGAAGCTCGCGCGGCTCCATCCCGTTAGAAAACCGTTTGGAAACCCGGCGCCGGTTCGCTGTCCCCTCCAACACACCGTTTATTCCGTTTATTCTAGGAAACTCAGCCGCTCCTTTCGCCTTTCTGCCGCTAAATCAAGTTTTTTGGACTCTAGAAACAGATGGAGCATCCTCCTGTTATCATTATTTTCTCCACTTTTCCTCTGCCTGTACCTCTCGCTTCTCTTTACACTCCTAAAAACTCTCTTCCCAGCTAAACCTTCACTTTCTATCAGCTCAGAAGAAGCTAAACTAAAGAGCCCGGCTAGGCTAACCATGTGCATTTCACTGTGCTGGTCATCCAGCTAGCTGATGCTTCTTGCTCTCCAGTTTAATCACATCTGATTAGTATAAACAAACCAACTAGTTCAAAATAAAATGGCCAGAAAGCCAGTTTTAGTTAGTAGAAGAATAGCTGCTCTTTATCTTCATATATTTGGCTCTCCCCATAAACACATCAGAGCTGCATTGATGGATTCCTGTCAACAACTATGAGGAACCCTGCTGGGAAAACAGCTTTTAATATTCAATTCATTTCAGTTTATTTCTATAGCGCCAATTCACATCACATGTCATCCCAAGACACTTTACAGTTCAACCAGACCATACAGTCAAATTGATTCAAAGTGTTCTATCTAAGGAAAACCAGTAGATTGCTCTGACTCATTCACTCAAATACAATCCCTCACACTAAGCATGCTTGCGACAGTGGAGAGGAAAAACTCCCTTTTAACAGGAAGAAACCTATTCAAAGTATTTAGGTTAGAGATTTAGATAAGCTTTATAAAGCATGCCTAATATGGATAATTAACTTCATATATATATATATATATATATATATATATATATATATTATATATTTTATAAAAATTCAGGTTGTAAAGTATATCAGGAAAAGGTTTTGTAGATATATTTTTATGCAGCTTAGTAGGCGTTTTTAGAGGCTGCAATCTATAGATGCTATAACTAGAGATGATGATATGGAAGATTTCAAATAATTTTATTTTTTAAAACTCTCATCTCTAAAGGCCAATTTATTCTTCTGACACATAGCCTCTACAACCGTCAAATCTGTCTCTGCGCGCACCTCAAAAATTCCTGACTATACGTCTGACAGTCGCAAACCCGCGCAGACCTCAAGGAGGAAAACCAGTTGATTGCACCAACTCATTGACTCCAAAGCAATCTCTCACACTAAGCATGCTTGTGGCGACAGTGGAGGGGAAAAACTTCCTTTTAACAGGAAGAAACATCCAGCAGAATCAGGCTCAGAGTGAGCGGCCATCTGCCGAGGCCGACTGGGGTTTAAGGAGACAGAAGCAGACATAGAAAAAGAAGCATAGATACAAAACGCAACTAGGTAGGTTTGATTGGAAATCTGCATAGATTGTAAAACTTCTACTATTTCTATACAGATAAAATCTCAGGAGTGTAATGGCAGGTAAATGTCTAAAAGTGTAAGATAATTTATTGCATTTACAATAAAATCACAAATTAAAGGGCCAGTATTGTGTGTTTATGGCATATACTTAAACTCTATACCAGAATCGGCTAAAAGTACTGACTGTAATAAAAGAAAAAAAAGCTCTTGGAAGCATTGTATTTTGGTGGTAAAATGTTGTTTTGACAATTTTTTTTTTCTCGAAATGGTAACTCAGTATATGGTTGAAACTTAGTCTATGTCGTACTTAGAAAGTAGGTTTTCTGAAGAGCTGGAGTGAGTGCAGAGGCTCTTAGAGGACTTTTTTTTTTGGTTGGTACAATATGTAGCTTTATGTAAAAACATTGAGAGTAAAATGTGAAGCTTACGTGAATTGCACCATTTGATGATAATCTTCCTATTGGTCCAATGTAACTTCCCTGCTGAGCTCATAAGCTGAGGATGTAATGACAGGAAAGTGGGGCACATCATGGAAAATGGTATAAAATTATAGTAAAAGGTTTGCTAGCAATAAGTGCAGTAAATGAAGATTTTTTTAATGTGTTAATGCCCTGAATGGAGCCAGGTTTTTAAAGTTTTGCTTTCTGCACTAACTCCAAGTGGTTAATCCCAGTTTTTCAGTTTTTGAAAGCCTGCTTGCCTAGAGTCCATCGTTGCAAGATGACTGTCATCTTTGTGTTGAAGTGCTTACTTCTACTTGCATGCATGGATCTGCATTAAGGCTGCAACTGACAATTATTTATTAAATCGATTGGTCTCTCGATTATTATTTTTTGATTAATAATTAGATAGCAAAAGGTTCCTTAATGAAGAATTTTTGCAAAATCAAACAAGGTGAAACTAGACTTTTCCGCTTGAGGAGTTCTGGACAGAGCAGATTGAAAGACGAAAAAGATTTTTATCTTGAATGCAAAATGTTAACAGTTTTTTTTTTTTTTTTTTTTTTTTTTACAATTTTGGTATAATTACTGCTCTAAGTGGGTCCCTCTGTCAGCTAAAAGCATGTTTTAGATTCTCTATACTCCAGTTAATGATTAATCCATTAGTAAATTAGTTGGCGATATTTTTTTTTTTTTTCAAAAACCCATTAATCACGATTAATCTGATTGTTTCAGTTCTAATCTGCATGCTAGCTGCATCTCTCTACTTTTCTGTGTGACAACTAACCTGCTTGGAGCATTTTACCACCACTTAAATTCCTGCAGTGAAAAATTTAGTATCTTACTGCTGTTAAATACAGTGTTATTAAAGAAAATTGTGCCTCTTGGATTTGAAGATTATAATAATAGTAATAATAATAATAATTGAACTTTATTGATCTCACATTGGAGAAATTTACCTCTGCATTTAACCCATCCCCTTGGGGAACAGTGGGCTGCCATTGTGCGGCACCCAGGGAGAAATCGGGGGTAAAGGGTCTTGCTCAGAGGCCCAGAGTGGCAGACTTTTTTTTTGCTAAACTGTGATTATTTTGCAAATGTAATTAACTTCCCAGCCCTCCCTGGTTTACAGTAAAAATGCAGAGTAAAAGGCTGGTTATCCCGCAGCACACACTGCGGGTTATCCTCCCGCAGCACTCATCTCAAACGCATCTCCCCCTGATTTACTTGTCGCAAATATTTTTGATTTATGCCCAATATTGAAGCGCGGTCTGCACTATGTTATTCCACGCCACAATGCAAGAGAGACAATCAGGAAACAGCTGTGGGTCTAGATACGGCCAAGGCGGTGAGGAACTGGGACCAAGTTTGTGCAACAATGGAGGGACATGAGGGTGAAAACAGTGGGGATCCAGGTTGAAAAAGGGTCCCAGTGTTCTTGCGCACCTAGCTCTTTTAGCTGGTCCAACCTCACGAGTCGTTTTCGACAATGGCGGTCATCCAAACAAAACAAGCCGGTAAGGTACCAAACAGGAAATACGCATAGTGTAGAGTGGATGTAGATTTGACCAATCAGAGGCCTCCTGTCTGCGGTCACCTACAATTTTGGAGAGGTGCAGCAGAGTGTTTCCGGAAGGGGCGGGGACACATTTGCGTTCATTGCAATACATACGCAGTTGACCTGGTTTCTGAGTATAAACCACCCTTTACTGGGGTTGGGAATTGATAAGATCCGATTAGATTCCTTATCGATTCCTTTTAATGAAAAAGCATTACTGTACAATTTCGGGAAACAAACTCGTCTCCCCCTGATTTAAATAAACGAGCGCCACTTTTTTCTCATTCTCTAAACTGCGGAGCAACTTCGTACCATGTTTTGTTACGTCCATTGCAATAGCTAAAATCATGTAAGAATACCGGCTACCATTAGTTCTAATTGAACATGCTAGCAATAAAGGGATGGATTAACGAGAAAGGCAGACTGCTTTAACCCCAAAGAGAGGTAGGAAAGGGGTTTATTACCAGAAATGGCATATTATTTACTAAGAACCACATTAAGCACAGCCAGTGATATAAAACAAGCTACTTAGCACCAGAGTTGCCTTCCATGCTGGTCGTAACTTTAGCTTCTGTCCGGAAGCATCACAAACATGGCATTCGTTAAAATGTATGCCATGTTGTATGCGCAGGTGTTTCTGCATGTTGGATGTATTTCCTCCCGCAGATGTTATTGCCACTTTGCAGTGATTGCAAAGCACCTTGTTGCTATCTTTCTCTTCCTTAAAATGAAGCCAAACTTTCGATCGCTTTTGTTTTGCTTTTCTAGAATTGCGCCTGGTCACATCGTACTTGCTTACTGAATGCTGTGTGCGTAACTTGCGGAAAAAACAAGACGTAAGTCGTGCTGCCCAGCGCTAGGCTCTGGTGCTGCCTAGAATCGTTAAGAGAACCATTAAGTGAGCTGCCAAACATGCCATGGAATTGGAACACACAGAACCAGTTCTGAACAGGAACCAGTTTTCGATTCCCATCGCTAGCCTTACACAACAGTTAGCTTCAACTTCATTTAAATAAAGTGGCAGATAGTCTGACTGTACATCAGAGTGCTACACCCTGTGTTTTGAATACAGCTTTACATCTCAGTACTTTGGAAATCAAAAGTGTTTCGCGTGTTTTATTAATTTTTAAAATTCTTAATACATTTGTGTTTAATGATGTATTAGAAAGCTGTTATCTGTGTATTCATATGTTCATAAATATTTATCCCTTCGTTTGCATGTCTGGTTGCTTTTATTTAATCGACAGTCAACTCAAAATTCAATGACTTGGACCCGTATTTCAAAGTCATCCTTATTTGATGACTAAAAACTTAAAAATTTACCTTGAAAGGTAGATTGAAGGTAAAGACATGCATACAAAATGTACTAATGTATTAACTACAGCCAAGATTAGACTTCTGCAAACGCGCACATCAAATGTCGCTTGCGTCTGTTCATGAACCAGTGTTGCTGGTATGCTTCTGCACCGTCGGTCTGTAATTTCTAGGGATGCACAGCAGTTTCCCGCCAAAGCGCATGAGAACTCGCGAGAACTTCAACGGATGTTCACGAGGGCTTCTTTGGCAGTGCCGGCGGGAGTTTTTATTTTTCAAAACATGTCTGACTCTGAGGCATCGTACAAGTGGTTGTACTTCCGAACCTCCTCGATCAACCTTTCGTCATGGTTACCCATTGTTGTTATTACTCCTCGGATTTTTAAAACGGTCCACCTGGCACTGAATCGAGAAGGACGACCACACAGACAGCCCGAAAAGCCTTACCAAGGACCAATCAACGCTGTCTGCGCACTTCCGCTTAAGTCCTGCGCAGGTTTGCGACCGTCCAATGTGTCGTTTTTTGAGGTGCGCAACGACAGTTACAGAACCTCTTTGCAGGGGGCGTGGTCGCACAGAGAGACGGATTTGACGGTTGCAGAGGCAATGCGTCAGAAGTATAAATTGGCCTTGACACTGTTACAGCAGGACTGTCCAGTTCTGCTCCTATAAAGCTGCAGTCCTGTTACCGGGTATCTGCTGCGCTAAAGGACATGCAGATGAGGGTATGCAGCCAATAAGATTCAGTTGGGGTGGAAAAATGAATGCAATGGAAAGCTGAGGGGCTGCAGCTCTCAGTACTGGCAACCCTGGTTTAGACTAGTTATTGAATAAGCTACCTCTAACTCAGATCTCCCTTTTAGGGTCTTTAAATTATCCCCTGAATTCAAATCCAGTTAAAACTAATTGTGAAAAGCATTTCTTTACTGGAACAGTTTGATTGTCCTTGTTGGTGCTTCACTAAGGCTTGTGTACTTTAGTTTGCAGTGGTCAGTGTCACAAGTGTCCGGTCAGTTGTGAACATGAAGCAGAAAATCACCATTCGAGCCCCCCCCCCCCCCCCCCCCCCCCCCCCAAAAAAAAAAATCCAGCAAACATGATTGAAACTTTTTTTTCAATTTAAACCGGTTCTGATTGGTCCTTACCTGCAGCTGAATGGGAGAAGAAAAGGTCTCTCAGGGTAGAAGTGTGGAATTTGATTTGATCGGATTCATTTTCAGGTCTGGAAACGTTTGGAAAAAGAAAACTAAGGTTGAAATGAAGGAATGTATGGATATTTATTGATCTAGATCTGCAAAATGACAGACTTTAATTTTTGTTTTTTTTTGTTTTCTGTTTCCAGAACCAAGTTAACAGAATCTGCGATCTCATGCTGCTTCAAATCCTTTATTAAGAATAATTGTCCACAGATTTTAGGGACTTTGCAATTATAATAATTTTTTTTTCAAAGCCATAAAGAAGTCAGATGGTCCGACTTCTTTCATTCATTTTATTAGGTTTTGACTGTTGTTGCATAAATATCTCGGATGTCTATAAGCTATAGTTCCTCCTCTGTGCTGCGTTTGGTTCGGCAGCTCGGAGTTAAACTGTTAATCCCATTTAGTTTGGATTGAAGGTTGTAATAAAATATTTAATTTAACAGCAGATCCAGCCCGTTCAGTCTGTCTGCTGCTAGTAGTCTTTAAAACTGTGTGTGCCGTCTCATTACGGCACATTATGTGTGGGTTGTCAGATAAAAGGGTCTTTCTTCCCTCCCCTGCCTTTGACCACAGAGCTGCTTTTCCAGCAATTAGGTCTGGAATGTGACTTTCCTGCAGGGCCGTATCGTGGAGACGCTCCTCTATAAAAACCCTTCATCCTTTATGGGTTCACAGCTCTGAGCGCTTTGTTTTTATTATGCCGGTGTCTTCTATGAACGATGGAGGCCACAACTTTTCAGGGAATCTGCTCTCGGTCAGGTTCTGGGGTTGGGATGGAGGTAGTTTTCCAATAAACTTTAATCTGGGAGTCCATGTTTACAGTACATGCTGTTTTGTCTAACCCCCTCGGTAGGGTCGGCTTTCGGCTGCGTGATCGCTTGAATTTACTCTTTGTGCACACTGAGCTGCAGCCTTTTCTTTTTCCTTCTGAATTAGAACATAAAGGCATGAGTCGTCATTCATTAGTCCAACGGGAGCAAACGTTTCACTCTGCTACAGATATCTGTTTACTCCAAAATATTTCAGATAATCAAACCAATTTAGTGTCAAATGCAGCTTTAAAGTGTTTGAGATATGCATGAAAATTAGAGCTGCATCGATCGATTAGTTTAGTAATTGATAAATATATTATATTTAGTTTAATTTAAAAAGAGAATAAATAGACAAATATTCAGAATATTGAAAAAAACTTTTAAACATATAAAAAAATGATAAAAAAGAATGTTATACAGAGAAAGAAATATAAATAAAATGATATTATGTTTAATGTTAGTAGTTTAAATTTGTCTTATTTTTCTACTATTGGTAGGTTTTTCTTGTAGCAAATTTTAAGTCTGTTCAATGATTCAATTAACAGATTAGTTGGTTATTTCAAAGATCGATTAATTAGATTGTTTCAACACTAATATTATTGCACCTTCATTTATTTAACTTGATGGAAAAGTGTGTCACAGGTACTTTGTTTGGATAATAATATCTAATATATACATAATTTTTATTTATTTTATTATGGGGAGTGGCGGCCTAGCTGTTACACTGGAAAAAATCCAAATCTAGATAGTTTTTTTTCTTAAAATAAGTGCATTTGTTCTTAGATTAAGGAGGTAAAGGAGACATTTTGCCATTGGAATGAGACAATTGCACTTAAAATTAGAAAACACAATTTCATTGTGTTGTTTCAAGTGCATATTACCAATTTATCTTATTTTAAGAGTAAAAATACTCATTCCACTGGCAACCCATTTCATTTACCTACTCAAATTAAGGGTAAATATACTTAATTTAAGGAATTATTTACTTATTTCTAGATCTGTTTTTCCAGTGTAAGGCATTCGGTTGGAATCCAGAGGTTCTGAGCTCTAGCCCCACTCCCACAGAATGCCACTGTGGGTTCCTGAGGAAGAACCTTAACCTCCACGCTGCTCCCTGGGCGCCAAACAATGGTAGCCCACTGCTCCCCAAGGGGAGGGGTTAAATGCAGAGGTCTATTTCTCCAGTGTGAGATTAATAAAGTTCAGTTATTATTATTCATTTTTTTTGTATTGTGGGGAAAAGCCAATCCAAACTGATTTAGCCCTGTGTGAAACAGATTTTCCCCTTTTATTTTAATAATATAATTCATTTTCCGAAGCCACACATACTCATGTCACAGCAGGATCTAAAGGATTAAAACATCGCTCATATAAATCCTGTCCTTTATTACAAGAAATAAACCCAGAAAACTCCTCTAAACCGGAGCTTTTTTGCCTCCATTTATGATTCTTTCCAACCCTAAAAACCTTTTAAAGTCGCTCTTTAATGAAGCTCAGTGTTGGTTTCAAAGTCTTTATTTTTAAAGTTTAAGTCTAAGTCCTGCTGCTGTTTTGTTTTTTTCCCCCCCAGGCACCGCCGTCCATGGTCAGCACAGAGCAGAGGCAGCACGCTGAACATGTATTCCTCTCCTTCAGGAAGTCCAAATCCCCGTTCGCCATCTGCAAGCACATCCTTGGTAAATACTGAATAAAACTTAAGCTGTATAACATTGCCCACTGATGCTCAGTAATCATATCTATAGAAACCTGTTTCTTTGCCAGCTTAGATCTGCAGGACATGGTTGAACCTGGTGTTTGGTGCAGGTTTACATGAGTTTTATGGTTTGAGGTGCTTCAGGAAAAATTTTTGAATTAAACAATAAAACAGACAAATTAAAGTTCCCACTTATTAATCTGGGATTTCAAACAAATATTCCCACGGATCTTTACAGGACATTCCTGCTAACGGTGTTTACCTCCATAGCAGTAGCATCCTGAGCTCCTACTTGAGTGCGTTTACTCACTATTTGCCTCTTGTGATGTGACTTCCTTTGTATTGAAAAAATAACGTTTGAGCTGCCCAGACATTCCTAAATCTTTCCATGATATATAAATATTCAATCTAATTTTTAATTTAGATCGTTTTTGTCTCTAAAACTAAAATATTGACCTGATTACCACACAGCTTGAGCCTCTGATTTCTGTCTTTCTGGTAAAGTTAGGTGTATGCATAGTGGATTCGGGTGATATTTGTTGCATTTCAATTACATTTTTACAACAATGATGTCATTAATTATTAAAGTTTTTTTTAATCAAAAACCATAGTTAAAACATTTTTACAGAAGAGGATAAGAACCACTAAAAAAAGTAAAAAAACAGATTTGTAAATATTAATTCAGTTTAATATGGGGAAAAAAGTCAGAATTCCGACTTTAATCTCAGAATTCTGGCTTTCCTCTGAATTCTGACAGCTAACAAACATGTTAGCATCAAGCCGTAGCCATGTCTATTTTACAAATTAGCTCTCTTTCATATTGCTGAATTTTTCCCCAAATTACACTAAAATAAAATTAAAAAATCTATTAACTTTTTTTCAGTTTCCCTAATCCTCTTCCATATGTTTTAGTAATGCATTAATTTAGTAGTTAAAATACTTTTAACTACTTAACATTTGTCATTTAGAAAAAATAATAACATGCTTTTCAAAAATTCTCGATGTAAAGTAAATTCGTATCTCATTTAATGATATAATATAGGGATGCACGATATAATCGGCCCCCTATCGGTATCGGCCTTAAAACTGAACATCGGACATCGGCCACCCCACCGATATTTAACCCGATATTTGATCAGCTTCTGAGTTTCTAAAGTCTAAAAAAAAAAATATATAAAAATACTACTTCTTCTTCTTCCTCAAAAACTTCTTTTTTACAAACTTAAAAACTTCTAAAGACGAGTGAAAAAATATTGATGCATTAAAATATCACAATATCTTCATATGCTGATATATTGCCATTTAAAAACACCATATCAATCGCGTTTACTAATGAAATATTGGTATATGTCATCGTTATGCTACGAAATCCCCCAAAAATTCATGAAATGTTGCCATATTTTTATATGTTGATATATTGACGCGGCATCGATCTATTTTACTAACAAAATCTCACAAGAATTTGCAAAATATCACTAGAGTTTGTAACAGAACGATGAAATTTCACGAGATTTTGAAAGTAAAATAGATCGATACCGCGTTTTTAAAAATCAGTTTGATATCAGCATATGAAAATATATTTGAGTATATTATTTTTCAAAGTGTCAGAAATGGATAACAAAACTGCTATTTTCAATGACTACGTATTTTTGTCCAGCTTTAACATCGGTATCGATATCGGTTATCGACTACATGAGTTTTAAAATATCCGCATATCGGATATCGGCCAAAATCCCAATATCGTTAATCCCTAATATAATATGTAGAGTTCTGTCCTAATTTCATCTGTAAGACAGCTATTCTTGCAGAAAACTGCAGGTTCACGATTAGTTTAGGTTCAGATTCGATTACCAAATTAGTTGACTTTTATTATAGTAATAGATTAATCGTTGCAGGATTAGTGTAAACAAACATGTTTTATGCTTCAAGTCCAAACGTGTTGGTCAGTCGCATCATGTTACTGCAGTCTTCCTCTCAGCAGAGGTCTGGGTTCAGCACAGAGCAGCTCACATGACGACATCACATACATAATCAGCAGAGAAATGACTCTTCATTAGCAGATGCTCTGATTTGGTTTCATTTTTTTGAGGTTTTTGCTGAACTAAATGTAAGCAAGATTGTTAAAGGTATATTGGAGGATGTCCTTTTTCCCGGTGGATCATCACAATAAGTGGTCATTCTGGTGATGTGTTTACTTGATTCTCGTCCCTATTTTAGTCCCCATTTTCACCTGACTCTTGCAGAGAATTGCCTCCCCTCTCTCAGACTGATGACAAAACGGATTGAAATATGAACGAAAAGGGAACTTTTAAACATATTCTTAATGTTTTCATCTTTTTTATGCATGGATGCCCTAAAATTTAGAGTTTTGGTGAGGAGGTAATTCATCACACGGTAGTGAGTCTGACATAGTGGAAAAATTGTAAATCATCTTTTGGAAAGTAAGCTTGTGTTTAACAGGCGTCCCTCTCAGGAGCGGGTACAGGGTTCTGCATGTGCATTTTTGTGAAGAGGGGGGAGTCTTTTTTTAAAAAATTGTGAAAATCCTTGACTATACCTTTTTAACTATTTATTAAAATTATAAAGGTTTGCAAGCTCTTTTAATTACGGTACTATAATGAAAAGGAACCCTGTTATGCTTAGTCTTGAATTTGGGTTTTATTTAAACATATGAAGGTAGTTAATCCTTCGGTTTTGTTTTTTTCAGTTTTTCTGCCCACATACCGTCTCTGTTCGCAATTTCTCTGTTTTCTAACGTTTCTCATCTCTGCTCGTCCGTCTCCAGAGACCAGTAAGGTGGACTATGTGCTATTCCAGGCAGCCACAGCCATCATGGAGGCTGTTGTGCGGGAGTGGATCCTGCTGGAGAAGACCAGCATCGAGTCCCTGCGGGCATTCCTTCTCACCTACGTCTTACAGAGACCCAAGTAAGTAGGAGAGAAGGAGGGTTTTGTTGGAACCACTGAACCGATCCCAACGTCTGTCATCTCTTGAAATCCATCTCCTAGTTTCTTATACTTCTTTTCCCAATGGCCCATTTAAACCCATTTAAAACTGGGAACAATGGGCTTTTAGTGGCAGTGGGAACTGATCACTGACCCGTATCGGGTTAAAATCGCCTTCAAATGGCTCGGCTGCAATCGGCATAGAGTGGGTACAGCAGACCCGGTGCGACCAGCTAGTTTACATGATACAAATATCAACATACCGCACCAGTCAGATCTGATATAACAAGCTGAAACATTTCTAATATTCGATAAACACGATGCAGCTCTGGTGAAAGAGATTGTGTGGGACTAAAGAATGAAACAATAAAGCACACTAACCACATTATGTTTACTTTTGTTATTTATGTCCCACTGGTGACATCATCAATGCTAACCCAGCATGATGGTGTCACCAGACGCGCAGCAGTGGGGGGACAGAGGCCATGCAGCTGCCAGCTGAGGGTTACACCCAGCTTTTTGTTTTTCCAATGAGAAGGAGGCATAATGCTGTTTGTTAGCGGGTCGAACCACGTTTGAAAAACTCACTAATTTCAGTGGGAAAGAGGCTTTAGTCTTCTGCAGCATTCTAAGCTGTATTTTTTTATTTTATTTAGGTACCTCCTGATAACAGGAATTAAAGTTTTCCGTCCCCAGGCCCGATTTCCGGCTTGTAGTGATTGCCCGTTGGTAAAAAAAAAAAACTTTAAAAAAGTCGCTTGTTAAAAGAAAGAAGACGACCTGAAGTAGCTGGAGGATGATGGTACAGCATCATTATGGCTTCATGAAGATATTGAGCGTTTTTTTAAAATTTAGTTTGCGATGATGAGAGTTAGAGCTGTGGCTGAAATAGGCATAAATCTCATGTTTACATCCGCTGCCACCATGTTGTTTTCTGGAGTTACTGTGCAAATACACGCATTTACACACAGTTTTAATTGTATTTCCTATTTAATGGAAATAAAACTCTTGATGTTAACAAATCATTGTTAATTTAAAATGTTTTGATCCTGATGCTAACAGTTAATGGGCTCAGTAAGAAACTGGAGCTGTTTGTAGCATAGCTTCATCTGGATTAGCATCTGCTAGCAGCAGCAACAGAAAAAAAGGTTCTTCTTCAAACTGAAAAGGTTTAACCCTTCACTGGGCAAGTTATCGTTTTAGATCACTTTTATACCCCTTAAAAATGGAGACCCCCTCCACTGTAAATTAAGGTGAAAAAAATGGTTAACAAGTCAAGAAATGCGTTAAAAAGTAAAGTAAAAATTTTACTAATCCTAGTAAACAGTTATATTTAGATTTCTAAACTAAAAAATTCTAAGTGCCAGTATCAGCATTAATGCCTCTAAGGTTATGTTGTACCAAAAAATTGTGTTTCTTTCACTCTCGGAGTGTTTTTCATTAATTTCTGTATGAGGAGGTGAAGTCGGGCGGCACGGGACCGAAGCAGAACCTGGGGCTCCAGTGTTCTGGACTGGGTTTCTAATGCAGTCTTAGAAAGAACTGATTTTCCTGTCATCTTCTGGTTCTGGACAATTTTTAAGGAAACCACAACCGTTTTCCTTTTTATATTTTTTAAAGCTAAAAATGTCTTTAAATAGGACGATTATATTTGCAGGGGATGTTTTGTTTGTGATTTACTTGCTGCCTGAACTGAACGGTCCCTCCATTAAAACCAATTTCCCAGCTTCTCTGGAATCTTAAAAAACTTTTCCCACTTGTTTTTTTTGCCAACAAGTCAAATGAAGGATTGGAAGTGATATTTTTAGAATTCCTTGGAGTATATAAAAAAAAAAAAACATAATCATTGTCACACTTTGCTTAATATTATAATTCTTGGATGCAGCATTTGGTCGGATGTCATGTTTCCAAGTGTCATGCATGCCAATAAAATAGTAGTAGTTTGACTGCTCCTGATGCCCCCTGCTGAATAGATTCAGCTGCTGAGACGCTGAAGTGGAAGGAGAAACGGTGCTTAAGATCACATGTCTGTCTGACATCATCCCTAAACATCTCCCGTTTCCCTGCAGCCTGCAGAAGTATGTCCGTGAGCAGATCCTGCTGGCGGTGGCGGTCATCGTGAAGAGAGGCTCCCTGGACAAAAGCATCAGCTGTAAAAGCATCTTCCATGAGGTCGGCCAGCTGATCAGCAGTGGGAACCCCACCGTGGTAAAACAGCCTCTTCAGCTTTTACTCGCTTTCATTTAAATACTTTGTTTGATTTTAATAGTTTAGACAGATTTTGTTTATATAGATTATGAATCCTTTTAGAATTAGATTCATGCATCACAGCCTCTGGGTGCCTGAAAAGACCTTTATCCCCAGGCTGCTCCCCAGGCGCCACACAATGGCAGCTTTGGCGCTCAGGAATTATAAATTATTGAATAATACATAAAAAGATTGAATAGCTAATGACTATTTATTTATTCCACCCTCTAATTTTTCTTTCCAACATGAACTCAGGTCTGCATTCAGTCCACTAGATGGCGCTGCTTCATTTGTGCTGAAATTAAACATCAAGAGGAGAAAGTATTTCCTAGCAGAATTATTTAAGTAAATAAACTTAAAATATGAATAAAGGACTAGAAGTTAATCATCTGTAGACATTTTGATCTTGTGGTTTTCTCTACAAAAATTAGCATTTTTACATTTTTTTAAGGAAGGTTTGAAGTTATGATTCATTTAGATGACAATATGAGGAGTTTTTTTTTTCCTTTTTTTTTTATTAAAGGAGTCATAATCTGGTATTTATTTATTTTTATTCATTCATGTTGAAAACTTTTTAGGAGAAAAAAAATCAATAAAGCTCACTCTGACCGTTTTTAAGTCCTTTTTTTTTCTTTTCAGAGGGTTCGTACGAGAATTTGCCCCGTGTGTATATCTGTTCATGGGGATGTAGCGTTAGCAACATTAGCTGTTACCCATGGTTTGTTTAACCTCGCCTCCTGATCTTCTACATACGGAAGAGGATTGGGGCCACTGGTAAAAAAAAAAAAAAGTTTACTGATTTTTAAATTTTATTTCAGTTTAGTATGGGAAAAAATTTAGAATTCTGACTTTTTTCGCAGGATTCTGACAACAAAAACAGTCAGAATTCTGAGATTACTAAACTGAAATAAAACTTAAAAATCAGTAAACTTTTTTCTTTTTTTTCCCAGTGGCCCTAATCCTATTCCGTATCTAAACTATAGGTAACCAGATACAAAGGTTTAACACTTTTTAGATAGGCTTAAGAGGGGAGTCCTTTATTGTTTTAACCGCCCCTTTTTGGTTAAATAGAGACAGCAGTGGAGATAGCAAGGTGGGCTACTGCTAAAGTGTTAAGATTAAAAAGCTTTTGTTTTTTTGTTCTGGTTTAAAGGCAGTAACTTTAAACAGTAACAGTAACTTACTACGTCACAGTCAGTTGCGCTCATTGGTCAGAGCGTTGGCCAATAGGCACAGACATGGTTTGAAAGAAAATGGGTTGTTCTCATCAACATTTCTCATTCATCGGGGCCAGACTAAATTACACATTTAATCTCAAATTTAGTCTGGTTTATCAGGCTAAGAGAGTACCATCTCCATCTTTCTTTTGGACTGCTGATTAATTTAGAAATTCTGTGAGAACAGTTCCTGTCACTTAGGGCGTATCTTTGGTGCACTCTGAGCTCTCCTATACATCTGTATTGCTGAGGAGCTGCTGCACATCTACAACTTTTAATGAGTGTCAATTGGCGCCCTAGGGCGAAAACACGTCACCAATCCAGCAAAAAATGAAAAAACGGCTTTACTCATCATTAATAGTTCAATATTTATCTTGCACATTTAAAATATATATATCAATACATTTTTAAATATTTTGATTTTTTGTCTTAATCAAGGTCATTTGATTAGTGGGGCAGCGCCCTAGCACCCTTGGCCAGCCGCAACCGCCTCCATGGTCAGATGTAAAACCCCCCCTTATTTTAAATTTGTAATGACTATATATATGATATTTGTTCATGTGAAAGCACTTCATTTGATTTTCTACATAAGAGAACCCTGAAGGGACTCTTTCACACCCTTTGGATAGCATCCTTTATTAGTATGAAGAAAGATTCTCATTGGATTTCAACAAAGGATTTGTAAATGTGGCTCTGTCATGATAAATAATGTCATCTGATTAAAAATAATAAAAATGCTAGTTTGCCTCAGACACATTCCGTTCCAAGTTCTTTATAACAATAAATGTGATCTGTGCCGGATTGTTTTGTATGAGCTTTATATTCCAAACCCAGGATTCCTCCGATGTTCTGCATAACGAGCTCTGATTCCTCCTCCTGCAGCAAACGCTGGCCTGCTCCATCCTGACCGCTCTGCTCAGCGAGTTCTCCAGCTCCAGTAAAACCAGCAGCATCGGCCTCAGCATGGAGTTCCACGGCAACTGCAAGCGTCTCTTTCAGGTTGGTTTCCTGAACCCCCATCTTTGCCCCTCCCCCGCTGCAATCAGAGCCCCTTTTAATCTTCCATCCCCTCCAGGAGGACGGCTTGCGGCAGATTTTCATGCTGACCATGGAGGTGCTGCAGGAGTTCAGTCGTAGAGAAAACCTCAGCGCTCAGATGTCGTGTGTCTTCCAGCGCTACCTGGCTCTGGCCAACCAGGTCCTCAGCTGGAACTTCCTGCCTCCCAATCATATCCTTTGCTTCTTTGAAGCTCTTTGGCAAACCATTTCAAAACTTCTTTTTTTCAATTTTACAACATTGTTAGATCAGAAAAGATCAATTTTGGACATGCAGGATAAAGTGCAGCATATCTATGTGACAGAAGCAAAGTTTTCTTTTATTTTTTTAGGCTTTATTTGTTTAGGGTTTGTGTCTGGTCTGCCTGAGGCAATGATTTATAGAAAGAAAAAAAAACTTCTTTGCTGTTGAAGCTGGAAGCCTTTTGCTTTAACTTCACCCGATTTTGCTCCTGTAGAGACTGGAATTTGTGTTCATTTTCAAGCTGAGATTTGGTAGGACATGTCTTATCCAGATAGTGTTAAAACGGTTATTTATCCGTTTCATTCTAGCTCTTGCTATATGTTGAAGCGATGCAATGGACACCTTTCTAGATACCGCCTCTGCCAGTTTTGGTGCGTCTCTGCTTTGCCTCTGTAGAGGGAGGGATTCTCTCCTAAAGCGCGATAGTTTCAGGTTCGGGTCAGATGGAAGCATCGTAGAGAACTATGTAGATCCCGCCGCAGCTGGATCCTTATACAATCAGGATTACAACAAAATCACAAAAAATGTAGAATGCATTGGTTCAGTTCAGAGCTTAACTGGGGATGGAGACCTGAAAAATAATACATTTCTCTGAAACAAGAGTGAACAAATACTTCGTTAGTTCAGTTAAAATGATCATTTTTTTAGTTTTGTCAATTCAGACATCATAGATTGGTTAGATCGGCAACCACAGAAAGTTCGGCTGCTGTTGGTCCTGTAACGTTTGGACACATCCTGGCAAATGACTCTGCTACCTCCTCTGAATTTCCCCAAGTTTCAAAACAAGCCTCATTGGTAACCATTAGGGGTGTAAATCACACCCATCATGGCGATTCAATTCAGTATGGATTTCCTGACCCAACGATTTGATTATTTTTGTTACACAAGAATACACCACGATACGATTCGGTTCGGTTCTTTTTTCTTTCTTTTTTTTAAACCTTACAGGCTAGACAATGTTTAAAATTTTAAATTAAACAATGAAAGCTGTAATATCGTTATGCTTTTTTTTTTTTTAAACAACAGCAAATAACAGAAGTAGAAAAGTTGCACTCCACCGATTCCTATTAAAACCTCATTCCCTGAAAAAAAATAATACCCCTGCGTTATAGATTCTGAAAGGCCTTGCATCAAAAAATACTGCACAAAATCAGTGCAATGAGTGCAATGCAATACCTCGGCTCCAAACGTCCCCGCGCCCTCCACAGACGCTCCGCTGCACCTCTCCCAAATTGTAGCTGACCGCAGACAGTGCCACAGACAGGAGGCCGGCTTGTTTTGTTTTTATGACCGAAATTGTGGAAAACAGCTCGTGAAGTTTGACCTGCTAGAAGAGAGGGAAAAAAAACGAGTTGATACTCTTGCGGACGTATCGATGCATCGGATTTTCGGCTGTTGGATCGATGCATCGATACAAAATGATTATTATTTACACCCCTAGTAACCATGGTGGTGGAAAAAGAGACATCAGCACTAAACTGTGTGTTTTTTAATCAACTTTTAGCAGCTTCCCTGTCCTTCCCACGGCATGATGGTGTCACCATTATGTCTCACCATGAGAAGGTAAAGATCAGTGTTGGTTAACAATATGAAACTTCTTGCACTCGGGGCCCAAAGGTGTGTTTTTTTTGTTGTTGTTTTTTTTGGTGTAATCCAACCAGATCACATCCTTTCTCATTTTTCCCGTTTACCATTTGGAAAACAGAAAGTGGAAGCAGGGGATCTAATGGCTGTCTTTAATCGCCCACCTTTCTTCAACCAGTCTTCCATAAACCACAGGGGTCTCCTCAGCAGATTCTCCCACCTTAGCTGTGGATCTCTGCAGCTCCTCCAAAGTCTCCCTCTAATAATGCTCTCCTTATTCTCTGTTAGATGTTCATAGCTCAAGAGGTCTCCTTCTAACCTCACCTTGTTATAAGCTTCATCCCCGATACGTCTACTTTGTTCTCTGGTTTTTTAGGAAGCCGTTAAAGTTTTAAAACAACTAATTCCTTTGAATAATACTGAAGCTTGTTGTTCTGATTAAATGAGTGGAGTTTCAAAAGGTTTACAAAGGATCTTATGTTTCCTGCTCATGTCTCCAAATACATGTCGCTGAGAAATGCATAGCTGTCAGCAAGTCGTGCTCTTGTGCACACATCCGCGTTACGTTTGCAGTTGGCCGCATTGTTGAGCAAACATAGGCAGGCCGAGTGTGCGTCTGAGTGTTTGTGTGCTCAGCCTGGCTCATTACGGCTGTAATCCCCTCAGCCCAACATCCTCTGCCTGTCTGAGGGGATCTGGAGTGGCGCTTGGTGCCAGCCAGAGCCGTGGATCATTTTCAAAGAGGGGTCCCTCCCCTTCACCCTCCCCCATCTTACACCCATGTTTCATTCCAGGAGCGCGGCTGCCCCGCCTGGGCTCGTCACGGCTCCCCCTTGGTATGCCTGGCACGCTGGGCCCAAACCGTCTGCCTCTCAAAGAGCCGCTTTCATATTTTTAAGACTGATCCGTATCAAGTTTTAGTTGATATTATGTCGCCACATCTTTAAGAAGCTGAAGGAGCTTCAGGATGTCTGGTCTGCTGTGGAGGTGAAGGATTTGTTCGTCCATCTTCCACTCTGCCGGGTAGATTAGCATCTTAGCGCAAATCTGGATCATTCAGCTGGTTAACTCAACTGATTATGATTTGATCTTTCAGCTAAAATCTAACTACTTTAAAAACATCCTTTAACACATGCAGGCTTTAAGGTTTCTGATCCCTCAACTGTTTATATCAAAAATACCCTGAACATACAGGAGTTTTTCTCAAAGAAGAGAATCCCAAAAAACAGTTCCTTATTCCACCTTGTTGGTGGGATAAAAATAATCTTTTAATTCCATATTTGGTTTTAATCTACTTGTGTTTTTCTGATTATAAAATGAATCAAGTAGTTAAATCTGAACTAAGAAGTAATTAGTTATAGCTCTGCATATAAATGAAACTTTGATTGTTTCATCCTTCCTTGCAGAAGCTGATATTTAAGTGAATAATTTTGTTCTTAAAAGAATTTTTTTGGGGTGTGCAGGCGGCGCAGCGGTTAGTGATTGTGATTGTGGCGTTAGTCCTTGAAGCGGCCGATCCGGGTTCAAATCCAGCCTGTGGTCCTTTGCCGCATCTCTCTCCCCCTCTCTCATACCCCTTTCGTCTCGAAAAAATTAGCCACTAGTGCCGCAAAAACTCAAAAAAATAACATTTAAAAAGTAATTTAAAAAAAGTAGTTTTCCTTGTTTTGAGGTTTTAAGTCAGACAAAGACATTGGAATATGAGGATTTATGTTAAACATGAAAAAACAAACTGCGTTATCATTGTTCGGATATTTTATATCATATTCTCAGGACAAAAATCCTCCTTCGATTGGCAGATAAACTTGTTTTTCTGCTCAAATATTAAAAGCAAATATTTAAAAATATTTTCCACTAAGATCAGTTTTTGCTTCAGGAATCCTAAACTGCTCATCTCTAACTCCTCCAAGGCTCTAAGTGGGATTTCAGCTCCTTGAGGTTCAGTATTTAGTTGTCAGCTAAATGCAGCAAAGGCTGCTGGGTAATTTCTATAAGCAGGGATCTTTAGCCTCTCATAAATAGAGCCGTTCTCTCCTCTTCATGTTGACTTGTCATAAATGTTGACTACCATCTAAGCCCATAAAAATAGCTCCTGGCTTCTTCCAGGGAGCTGCGCTCTCCTTGAAATCCGCAGTTCGTGTGAAGTCTTGTGATTCCAGGAGCCGCTGTTGAAAAGCAGAACAGATTGATGAAGTCCCAAAGGAGCGTGTCCCTGTCTGCGAGCGCCGCACCAGGTGTGATCTGAACATGCAAGTCTTCACAAACGCGGCCACGCAGGTCTTCTCCGCTCGCTGTTCCTATAGCTTTGCCGTCCTCCTGACTCGCTACGCCTAGAACTCAGATTCTAACCTTGAACTCAGATGCTACATCACAAAAATCTGATCCGCACCATCAGCTCATTTGCGCATATTCATCCAGGTCGCTAGAAATATTTTCATTATTGGACTTAAAGTATGTTTTTTCTATCCTAAAATTACCAAAGAATGCTTCACTACATATAAAACAAATTTTTCAATTTCTGAGACAATTTTTACATTCTCTCTGTTAAAATGCTTGTCTGACGTCATCATCGGGAACGCTCAGAGCAGTCCGGCAAAATATGATTACACTGTTTGTATCTGTATTTAATTTGTTTCTTCCTTTAGATTACACATTATAAACCATAGGTTTAAAATGAAAAGAGAAAATAAAATTAGCAAAGACTAGATTTATTTATAAATCCAAAATCTAAAAAGTTAGCTCCTTGAAGTAGCCTAGTATCCCATTTTCTGGACAGATCAAGCACAGACGACTAATATTATTCTCTCAATAAGTCTGAGAGGATTTTGTTTTCAGACATCGTAAATCAGTTGAATAAATCTGTAAAGATTAAAAGCATTCTGCATAATGCTGCCGAAAAATCAGCATCAGAATGTTGTTCTTCTCATGTTCGATATTTTGCAAGCTAGCGTCTGTTTCATTCGTGAGTCGCTGAACTCTACCAGCGACGGATTAAACTCCGCCCCCTCATTTCAATATGAGAAGATAAAATAAAAGGAGCTTAAATGAAAAGCTGTTAAAAAATAAAAGTCACTGAATAGGTAAAGTAGCTTTTCAAAATGTGTCAAAGCGTCAGAAAAATAATACTACATTATGAATTAGATAACGTAATTAAAAATTCTTGAAATATAAGATAAGTAAATTATTTTAAGATTTATCAATTGCTTAATTTCATGGGGATATTTATTTATTGACAATTTATCAATAGCGGTATTGATTCATTGAATGAAACTGCTCTCCATACCAATTACAGATCCTATTCTCTTGACTTCTGATGTCTGGTTTTCGTTTAGAGCAGGGCTGCAACCTGTGGCTGCAGGTTTTCTTTCCAACCAAGCAACACACCAGACCCTATTCACCTCATCAAGTGAGTCTAGTCTTAACATGATGACTTGAAGAGTTCAACATCAGAGTGACTCTACCGGGCTTAAAGTGTATTGAATCTGATCTATAAATCTAATGTATTCATCAAATTGAATCTGAAAAAGAAATATAAAAAGATGACATTAGAAACTATAAAATCTTCAACAAAAAAAGCAATTGAAAATATTTGAAATGGCAAAATCTGAAAAAAAGGTCTTTTATTTTATTTTTTTTACTAACATGTTTTATGCCTGGATTGCATTTTTGTCATATTTTAATTTACGACAGTAGCTCTTTGCTTGCAACAATAATGGAACAAAATTCCCTCCATAGATTCTTTTGACCTTTTTTTTGAATGTTTCCTATTTATAGGATTTTTGATCAACAGATTATTTTCCTTAATCTGCAAAGAATATTGGATTTAAAGACAGAAACCTAAAATGAAATCGAGGGGAACGAGTCCCCCTTTTTAAGGACACGTTGTCTGGTCATGAGTTATGCCTCTGTTCAATTGATACCGATTTGGGAGCGACTCCGTTTTCAACATTAGCTCTTCAGAGGTCGCGCTCTGGGCAGTGTGGCCCTGAGGTTAGGGTTGGGGTGAGGGCTGTGTAAGCTGATGCTGAGTGTCTGTCTTAGCCTTGACCCACTGCCATTAATCCTAAACGACTGTTATTTAAACAAGGATGGGAGGGAGCAAACAGCTGACCGAAATCCTGATGGATGTGCAGAAGCTTCATTCATTTTGAAGAAGGAATGGTGCAGAATCTTTTTAGATTACGACAGGATTTCCAAACACTCGTCTAACATAGGAAATACTTCTCTCCTATTACTGCAGCACATTTGTCCTCTTGGATTTCAAGGAAAAACCAAAGTGTAATTGCTTTATTATTTGTTATCCCCACTGGAGGTAGAATTAATGACAACTGCTGCCTAAACAGATGGGGGGGCAGGATGCAGAGGAGGTATTCCTGGACTGTTATTTCACATGGCGAGGCTGCAGGGCGGTCTTGTGGCAGGATATATCAGTTAAACCCCAACACGCGCCGTAGCATAGCGCCGTGGTCTTTGCACGTCCACTGGCAGACACTCAGCCTGCCTCCTTGCTCTGCAGGGTCCTCCTCGGCGGTGATCGGGAATAATGAATAGGGGATAGAGGAGAAGCTCGCTAATCCACCATCCTTCAGCATGAAGGTTGTTCAGGCTTGCAAAATGTTGAGATCAGCAGGTTGTTGGCTATTTAAAACCGTCACAAATGACGTTCAAGTTAAGTGATGTGGGTATTTTATTTATTTTTTATGCACAGCAGCTGAAACTTTGGCTTCTTATAGAAATGGGAGGGAAAGTAAAGCAAGTTAATCAATCTTGTTAAATGGCAATAAGATCTCTTCACATTTGGAAAGTAGGCTTGACATCCAAAAACAAGTTTTAATCATCCGACGTCTTAAGGGTTCAGATACAAAATTGAAATATCTCTAAATGTATATGGCATCATAGTGCAGAGGAATGTTGATTTCACTGTGAGGGATTTGCACAAACCAGCCAGAAAACCACTGAAAAAAAAGGTCTTAATTTATTTCAAAAAAATTTAAAAAAAAAATGATAACCTGGGCCCAAAAACAGAGGTCAACAAAACAGACATAAATTCAGGTACTAACATAAAGAACTAAAGCTTAAACTGACATTCGTCACCGCTTTCCTCCTTTAAATAAAAAATGTATGACTGAGGAGGCTCAAACATGTACGGCTGTAAGCCTTCTACACCAAACCAAGCTTCTGCCGCCCTGGCGTCCTCTTCCACATCATCTTCTCCCCACTTTCCTCCTTTAAATAAAAAAATTAATGACGGAGGAGACTTATCCAAGACCTCCGATACAAAACTCTCCTCCTCTTGCATGTTTCCTCTGTCCATAGCGTTCCTTGCCAGTGTCGTTTCTAAGTCACCAATTTAGTGCTACTTGGTCCCAATGGAAGTTCCCATTGGGAACCTGCTAGCAATAAGTTGCTAACTGGTTAACAAGATGCTTCTAAGTAACCGGCCACAATCAAACTTGTTTGCAAATCTTCCACCACAACAATATCTCCCTCTTGATAAACGACCAATCCCATTCACTTTATTCACTTGTGTAAAGTCGGGCATCACTCGGGAGAATTCGGAACTGTAACGGTTGGAACAGCCGTTTCCCTGCGACTAAAGTCTGAACTTTAGCAGCTCAACCAATCAGAGAAACCGATCCATGAGCTGACTGGAAGACAAACGCTATTTTCCAGCCGTGATCTCTCTCCCTATGGAGCTGTCAGCATAAAGCTATGACAAAAAAAAAATATATAAAGGTGTTAAACTCCTCTGAAATGACATAAAATAAAAAGGAAAAGTGATTGTGATCAGATCAGAAGTACTCAGGGATGAGAATCGAAAACCGGTTCCTGTTAAGATCCGATTATGTGTTTTCCAATTCCATGGCACCCTTTGGCAGCTCGCTTAACAATTCTCTTAACGGTTCCAGGCAGCACCAGAGCCTAGCGCTGGGCAGCACAAGTTGCGTCATGTTTTCTATGTAAGTTGCGCACATGACATTCAGTAAGCTAGTACGACGTGACCAAGCGTAAGTCTAGAAAAGCAAAAAAAAAAAGAAAAATAATGGCATCCCATCGGGTAAAGCGATCAAAAGTTTGGCTTCATTTTAAGGAAGATAAAGATGGCAACAAGGCGCTTTGCAATCATTGCAAAGCTGAAATTACATCCATGGGAGGAAATACATCCAACAAGCAGAAACGCCTGCGCACACATCATGGCATACATTTTAACGAATGCTGTGTTTTTGATGCTTCCGGACAGAAGCTAAAGTTACAACCAGCATGGAAGGCAACTCTAATGGTTAGTAGCTAGTTTTATAACACTTGCTTATTTCTGGAAATGAACCCATTTCCTACCTCTCTTTGGGGATATTAAACATGCTACGAAGTTGGTCCTCAGTTCAGGGAGCGAGAGAAAGGTGACAATCGTTTATTTAAATCAGGGGGCAGATGAGTTTATATCCCGAAATTGTGCAGTAAAGCATTTTCATTAAACGGATGCCTTCACCATTAGGTTTAGATGACTGTGATGAGACGGGTAGCCTAGCTGCTCAGAGGCTGGCAGCTCCCCGTTCACTGCCTTCTGTTGTTGCAGAGGCAGGCAGAAATAGAATGTCCCAGGCGAAGGTAGACTAATGTCACCGTGCATTAACCAAGTTCATTGTTTCACAGACTCGATAAGGGAATCTTATCAATTCCCAACCCTTGAAGTACTCCACTGAGATATGTTAGTGAACCAAGGTGAAACGTTTTATAATTCCCTACAATAACTAAATATATCTAAAGCTGCTGTCACAAAAAGTCGGATTTTTATCACTAACCTTAAAAAACAAACAGCTGTTACTAAAGGCATGGGAAATCCCAGACAGCCCGGCCAGTTTAGTGGGAGCTGTTGCTGGGATTGCCGGCGCTGTCGCCCACTGGGGTCTAGCTGCTTGGAACAGTATTTTTTTTTCCCCCCTCTGATTTTAGCAAATAAAGTCACACCAAACGTGCATCAGATACTTTCCACTTATGTGCACAAGCGTAAATTTGAGGAGCTTTTTCATTCTCAAAACATGTTTGGTGCAAACGCACCATTATGTTAATTTTTTTTTTTATATGGATGTATTCAATAGTTGTTGTTTTTTCCCACATTATTTTTTTTCTCTAAAGAATCCTCCTCCTTTGTCTTGTGCCTTTAACTGAGGTAATAAATCCGTGCTTCCACATCTGTGGTGTCAAACTCTGCAACACTCTTGAGAACCTCTGTTGTTCGTGATTTTTCACTAGCGTTTGATTTAAACCTGTGGTTGGTGGCTAACACTAGCTGTGTTCAGAGCTCGCTCTCTGTCAGCCTGTCATTACATGTCGTCTTTGGAGTGGAAAATCGACGTGTCACATTAGTTATTCTGGAAGCCTGCTGGAGCCGTTCAGATAGTAGCAGGTGATGTCTTTTAAAAACCCACCAAACCACAACCACATGTCGTCGTCAGTCGTTACTCATCATGTAGGAATGACAAACACAGACAGACACAGAGCGGATCTTTAACTGCTTCCCACTGAGCTGGAACTAAATAAACAGAACATTTGGTTTTATTATGTAAAGATAAAAAAGCAGCAATCACTGGTTACTCTGAAGCAGTGTTTGCTTTCTTCTATTTGGATATTTAGTTTTGCACAAAACATAATTTTTTAATGGTTGGAAACCCTGAAAAACTAAATACTTTTATGAAGAAAAATAGGCTTATTTGTTTTATTTGGTTTCATTCACTTTCTTGGATATTTTGTTGGGTTTAGTTTTCCTCCAGCGGTGGTTTGTGCTGCTCTGCCATATAAGCCAGATTTCTGGTGCCTTCGACTCGTTTGTTTCCTCAGCAGGTTCTCACACCTGAGCCTTGGATCTCCACAGCTCCTCCAGAGTAACCCTGGGCCTCTTGGCTGTCTCTGAATAACGCTGTCCTTGCTGAGCACGTTGGTTTAGGCCCACTGCTGAGTCATACCTTCTCTCGTCTAAGGAGATTTGTAAAAACTCGGACATGGCTCCTAGGTATTAATTGAGTACTTATGAAAATATTTATTGCAGTTTAATTAATTTTTAAACAATGATTATAGTTTCTGGTTGGAACTTAAATGGTTAAAACATGAAAAGTTCCCATTTTAGTGAGTTTTGTCTCATCATTTTTTGATTTCTCTTCATAAGAATTGATTTTATCGTGTAAATGGTAAATTTAGATTATGTTTTAAACCTAAGAAAGATGCGTAAATTGTCTGAATTTTGTTTTTTTCTTCCTAATCCATTGGAAGAATTCAAAGAATAATATTAAATTATGGGATATGCTGGTGATGGTTCTCTGTCATCCAGGTCAGCGGTCCCCAACCTTTTTTGCACCACGGACCGCTATATGTCATACAATATTTTCACGGACCAGCCGGGGGGGATCAAGTAAATGATACCACTGGCATAAAATCAAATACAAACAGCATAAAAATAAAACAACAAGCCGGTCCCATCTAGGCGTAATCAGAGACAATGACACACGAAGTGTGCTCCTGATGTCCAGTCTGCTCCGTAGCTTAGTTTTGGTCGCTGTAACCGCAGAAAATCCCGCTAGGATAGGATGTTATAGATAGGATGAGTCTTGACCTGAATTAACCTGTGTCAAGAGGCACAGATGCACCGACTGATGTAATTTGAAGAGAATACCGCAATTTTTTATATTTTTCGAAATAAAACATCACTCAGACTCTGATCGTCGATAAATTATATATAAATATACATACACACACACACACTTTTTTCGGTCCGCAGCCCGGTGGTTGGGGACCGCTGATCCAGGTCATAGTCGTCCAAAAAAAGTCCAAAAAAAGAAAATTAAAATCGATCCACTGGGCTTTGTTTCCAAGTTTGAAGACGTTTCACTTTCTATCGAGGAAGCTTTTTCAATTCAAAATGCAAATGCTCCTGTTTTTGCTAAACAAAAACAAGGCTTTGTTGGGCGACTGTATAAAACCTTGAACTCAAAACTATTCCTGACATTTTCAATTGAGAAACCTCCCTTGATGGGAAGTGAAAAATCTTCAAACTCGAAAATCGGAAAAGTCCAGTGGATTGTTTTTTATTTTCTTTTTTTGGAATAAATTATGGGATGTTTAATGATATAGATCACGCTTCTTCATGTAACTCCTGTCCTGAAAAAGCCGATTTAGAATTGTTCTGTTTTTATTGAGCAATGTTTGTGATTGTGGGGCTTTGAATGCTTTTTTTATCTTTCTATCATGTCGCCACAAAATATTGTAATAAGATTTGGAGTCCATGTTGCCCAGCTCTATTTGGGATCATGCTTATAGGATGTGTAGAACCTCAGCATGAATGGAAGTACATCTTCAGTCCCAGTCTGGTCCTGCTTTGTATTTTACCACCTTTCCTCGTTGACCTTTTTCCACTATTTGTAATGTTTTGGTCATGTTAAGCTTCCCCTCCCTCGCTGGAAGCCTTCAGCTTGTGATCCTCTGCCATATACTCTCTATTTTTAACAGGAACCTTAAACAGGTGGCAACTTTTGTGCCCAAAAGTGTGGCATGCTGTGTAGCTGTGGGGTGTGTGCACCGGGAGGGACTGGGCTGGCGTCGGAGGAATGCGTGACCTTGCCGGCCTCTGCCGCCGTTTGGCTTTGATTAAACATTCCTCTGGAAGTTTCCGCCTCGTGCCGTCACTGAGCTGCAGCCTGATGTGGGTAGCTGGAGAAACTAGGCCGTTTAAAATCAGTGGGCATTGACGCAAACGTTAGAGCTTAAAGGTTTTATCTTTTAAAGGATAAAATTAATAGACGGATTATAGGTAGATGTGGGGAGTTCTGGCTAAGTTTTCTCTGTTTTACAAGATGTTTTTTTTTTTTTTCACTAACGCTCCTAAGCCATCCAGAAAGTAAAAACATGAGAACGAAAATCTCTCAAAAAGTTCATCTTTGGGCTTTATTTTCAAAGTACTGATAGAAACCGTCCTATTATTAACAACCTCATTATTAAAAAAAACTTCTGGCCTCTGAAGTTGGGGTCTGGACTCCCCAGCAGGTCCTAAAATGCCAAATCAGCGTCACAAGATGATTTTCACAACCATTATGTGATCCCAGAGTAACATGGAGGGCCTTAATATCTCATAAAAAACATAAGTAGATTTATTTTATTATTTACTGTGAAGTGAGACACATTGTTAAATCATTTGGCTGCAGGGGTAGGTTGCATATGTAGTGATTATTGTTGCAAATGAAGAACATGTTTTGTAAATAAAAATATGATGCAATGCGGAAATTAAACTTTGTAACGCCTCTTTAAATAGGATGGTTTGCAGAGTTTTCTAATGATACTGCCATCTGTGGCCAAAACACAGAACTGCAGCACTCCTCTGTTCGTCTCGTAACGCGCACTATTGGCACCCTTTTTTTTTGTTTGCTTGGTCGGACCTATTTAACATCAAATCCGCCAAACAGTGCAGGAACTTTGGACCCAAAGTAAATTAAAGCTACAGTGTGTAATAATTACAGGGATATACAGTCAGAAATGTAATTTATTATACAAACTATGTTATTTATCATCATCTACGAGCTCAGCCTCTTAACCTTAATATTTGCGTTGCCTTAGAATTCGTTATTTATAATTACATAGGAGCGGGTCTCGCAGCCTTGGAGGCAGACATCTTTGCGCTACAGCAGCGCAGAGCCAACAAACTAGTGATTGCGAGATCGCCCATTACGCTCGAAAGTAACTACGGCAAGTTGAGAGAGATGAACTGAGACGGTACTGAACAATAGATGGCAGTAATGCGGACGTCGTGGAAGACATTTTGTCCCGTAATGCTCGCCGTACTGTTGGGGGGGAGAAGCGGTGGGGGGGAGATGTTCATGTTGCTGCAGTCTGGACGTTAGATGTCGCTGAAAATTACACACTGTAGCTTTAAGGAAAATTGGCGCTGAACTACTGCGGTGTCAGTCTGCTCATCAAATGATGGTCAAATTAAAAAAACCTGACGTCTCTTTAAAAAATGTTTTAAGAGTAACTTTTCTCAGATATTTTTTTTATATAATGAAGCTTTTTTTTTTTTTTTTACATTTTTTCAAACTGTTTTCATTTTTTTTTTCTTTTTACAGATTTTGTTTTAAATTTTGACGTCCACATTTACCAATAAAAGTTGTTTTCGCTAACCTTCATGCCGACCAATAAAAGTATGTCTTTGCTCCTCCCTCCAGAGAAAAGCCCCCCCCAGAAGTGAAAAGAATGTCATCTGTAAAACACGATTGGACAGAAATGCAATTCGTAAAACAACCTGAAACAGAAATTTTAAATCCAATAAAACATGCAATCTGCTCTTAAAACCTTTTTTATTTATTTTCTGATTTAAAAAAAAAAATACTTTTTTAGTATGGGTTCTTTGACTTTCTTTTAAATTTTCTATTACAACAATAATGGAACAAAATAAGCCTAACCGTTACCCCAACCCTAACCATTACTGGTTCAAACCTAACCCTAACCTAAACTCAATTCATACCTTAGACCAGACATGGGCATACTACGGCCCCCGGGCCGTATACGGCCCGTAAGGCTTTTTAATCCGGCCCGCCGAACTTGTCCAAATTACCCTATTTTCACGACTGTAAGGCGCACATAAACGTCTTTTTTTTTTTTTTTTTTTTTTTCCTCAAAATGTGCGGTGCGCCCTATGTGTGTTGTAACTGCGACTTTTGAGACCACCATGCACCATGCAGAACTCCTCATCTCCTCATTGAGGAGATGATGAAAGCGTGGCTGAGGGAGGTGAATGTAAGGAGACCAGGTGTTTTTTTCCCACTCATCACCATCTCTGGTAATCTGTGACTCCATGCGTGCCCATCTCACAGCTGATGTGAAAAACATGGTGAAACAAATTAACGCTGTGCTCGCTGTTATTCAACCGCTCGACATCGGTGCGCTTCGGCTGCTGCTCGAGATGGAAAAATTTAAGTTTTGCTGATGGAAGCGCCGCATCAACCAATCAGAGAAGCTGATCTGGGAGCTGACAGCGAGGCAGGTGTATGAGGAGACCAGGTGGTTTTTTTCCACGCATCACCATCGCTGTTAATCTGTGACTGAATGAACGCTGTGCTCGCCGTTATCCCGGGAGGTCTGACAAAGGAACTTCAACCGCTCGACATCGGTGTGAAGAGGTCTTGTGCGAAATTCTGTTTCCCCGTGAAAATCTGTTCCCCCTGTGTCGGGAGCGCGCATTGCAGCCAGAGAGGCGGATCTGACCATCCTCAAGGCGCTCCTGATCATTTTTCGGTAAAAACAGCTCATATAATCATCTCAACTTTGTAACATCCATTTTAATCGGTTGCTCTTTTTAAGAAATTGTAAAATAAATACATTAATGAGGTCCTCACGCTGTTTTGTGTTTTTTTAAACGCCAAGAGAATCGGTATTTCTCCAACTTTTGTCCCTTCAGCCTGACAGAAATAAACGTCAGTCACCGAACACAACAACACGTAGTGTATTTTTAATTTTTCATTTCTGATATAAGAGGATGGAAACTGGCTGATAGCAGGGCACACAAATTAAGACGTCCTGCGAAGATGAGAGTAGAATTTCTGGTTAATCACCTAATGTAAAATATGACAGATTACTGGATTAAGGACATTTATAGTATACCACATCACACATATCAATTTTAGAGAAATTGGAAACAGTTGCTCTTTATTTCCCAAAGATATGGGAGGAGAAGAGGAGATAATGGATGTTTCAGCTTACTGAAATATTCTGTTCCCCCTCCATAACAGGGAAGAAATTAATTTACCTGCAAGTCTTTAACTGTGCTTATTCCTCTCACCACTGAGAACAAATCCTGTGGATTTGGTCATATTTACTCTTTATTTGCAAAAATTAAAGGGGGGGAACCACATATTTCAGCTGCCTGAAATAATCTCTTCCCCCTCCATAGGGGGCCTCTGGGCGGGTCTCCTCCTCTTCACCGCGGTGGCTGGCAGGTGTTTTTTCATCTAAATAATCTAAATCTTGCAGCTATATTTGATGTGATCAGTGGGAATAAAGTAGTTTTAATATGTTTTTAAGTGAGAAAGTCCACCTGAAAACTTCATAATTGCAGTCAGTTCATCCAGATTATCATCATGCCTATACTATATCTGTCGGAGGCGCTCAGACCCCCTCATACCAGCGGTACACCGACAGTAGGAATCCCTTCATCATCAGCCTCTAGGCCGGGCAGCCTCCGGGTTCACCTCGGTGGCTGGCAGGTGTTTTTCATCTAAATAATCTAAACTGCAGGCACCAGGATACCAGCAATAAAAGCGAACATATTCCGTCGGCAGGTTTCAGGATTTTAAGTTAATTTAGGAGTCATCACAGCGCTCTGTGTCATCAGCGACGTATCGCTGGTGTCGTGGTTTGATTAATACTTTGTAATAAATAAATGAATAAAGCAGAATCATACTCAGTTTTGCTCCCGCTCTATTTTTAAATACGCATTAGAGGTATTTAAAGGTAGTAGAGGACATGTACCTGTATATAAGAAAACCCTATAGTCCGGTGCGCCTTATGTGTGTGTTAAATACAGAAATGGCACACATAACTGAGACTGCGCCTTTTAGTACGGTGCGCCTTATGGTCGGGAAAATTGTCTGTTTTTTTATACATTTCAATCCCCAGGTTTAATTAATGACATTGCTTGTCCAAATGCTCCTGGCCCGGCCCTTTTGTCAAATTTTAGAACCCATTCTGGCCCGCAAGTCAAAAAGTTTGCCCACCCCTGCCTTAGACCTAGTGGTGACTTCTTAACCAAAATCAACTATAGCTCATTTGGTGGTCCATGCATTGGGTCCCATAAGGAGCAGCGGAACCCCACAATGTGCCATTTTCCTGAAAATGGGCCCCACTCTGTTTTAAAAACAACATCTCTTTGAATTTAACAAACCGGGTATTGGGAAATCCTTGATTTGATGTTTGCTAGGGATGGGAAGCCTGAAATGAAGCTGTTTTTATTTTATTTTTGGGATGCCTAATATGTAGATGCACCAATACTAGAAGTGTGACGCATCTGTTCAGCACCGTAATGATGTAAATATGAGCAATGTTATGTATATAAGATTTATTATTTATTTTTTTGTTCACATCTAAGTGGTTTTCTTTTTTGTTTTATTGCCAATAATTAGTTAGCGGAGCTCTTTGTGTGCAAAGTTGCGTGGGCGTGTGAGCGGCATTCACGCTGGTCTGAAATAGTCTCTGGAAAAAAGATGCTTCTCAGTGAGCATTGTTAAAACCCGCTGTGGGTGTGTTTGTTTCTTCTTTTAAAAGTTTAGAAAAACAGCCGGAAGTGTTGCGGTTGTGTAGTGACACATTGTGGCTTAAGGACAGGCTGGTTGTGGGTGTAGAGAAAGTTAAAATAGCTCCTTACTTCTGTGATTTGGCGACTGAGGGGAGAATTTCTCATCCAGCTGGAAGGGAAACTTTCAGAGGGTTTATTTTTTTTAACTCTACATCTTCAGGTGAAGGAGGAATTCAAGTTGGGAGAACGGACTGAGGGAGGGTTGAAAGTGATGGAAAGACGGCATGGATTTCATCTTGGAAAGCAGTCAGTCGGAAAGCCCCGGCAATTGGCTGAGGAGCCGGGAGAGGAGGGGGGTGTGTTTGAGGGCAGTAAGGAGCCTCGGGCACTTCTCCCAGAAGAGCCCAGCCTCAGATCTTAAGGAAACACAGGAGAGAAAAGTGAGAGCACAGGCAGGGAGGAAGAGGGTGAGTGAGAGGGCAAGGAGCAGAGAGGCTGTCAGGCGAGCGAAGGTTTTATAGACTGGAAAAGTCAGGGGAAACAAGAAGACACCAGGGTGAGAAAGGAGGAATGATTTAGCTGTGTGGGTAAAAGCTCCTTAAATAAAGAGGTGAGAAAGAAAAGACAACGACATGGAACAGATCAGCAGGGGAGGCTGAGAAAGCTCAGCTCTGTTGTGAAGAAGAGATTGACGGAGGTTAATGAGAGGAAGATCGAGTATCTGTTGTCTGCAGGTTCCCACAAAACCAAGATAACCACTGAGGAAGAGTTGGGTGACGGGAGCCGCTGTTTTTCACTGTACTCCTCCTCTTTCTTCTTCTGCTCCTCCTTTTATTGCTGCTGTCGGCCTTAACCAGCGGCGGATCACTGGGGCGCCACTACATCGCCATGTTCGAGGCCACGCAGAACGTCACGCTGAAGCCTACGGAGTCCTGGAGGGAAGCGCTGCTGGACACCCGTGTCATGGACCTCTTCTTCTCTGTGAGTACCCCAACAGTCCCTCACCTGTTCCATTACACCATTCAATTACGCTATAATCTCGGTCCTCTGCATGGACCAGACTCTCTCTGTAGTTTGCATTCAAGTTACTCTGTTTATATATATATTCTATAGCCTGAATTTACGTTTTTTTTCTCTCTTATTTCTATTAAATCCTCATTTTTTTTTTTTCCTGATCTCTTCAGAGGGGTTTGTTTGTTTCATGCTGCAAGTCCTGGTTTAACCTTCTCCTTTTTGGGCTTTCTAAGTTTGCTCCTCTTCCGTGGCTTTCCTGAGTGCACCATTAAACAGATTTATAGGTGCTTTGCAGTGGGCTCATGTTACTGTGTTACCGTACAGAAGACCGCCCGGTGAAGCAAATGTGTATTTTAGTGCAGTATGTTTAAAGAGGCAGCCCACGCTGGCCGAGCACACGCTGTGGAACAAACTGGTCAGCTCCTCTTCCATTAAGCATCCGTCCAAACCTCCCAGCTGCCCATCGCCTCCTCTTAACCTTTTAACCGCTTCCAGCCTTATACTTCTTTCAGCTTCTGCTCTGCTTCCTGCTAATGCAGCTGCTATGGGTCCGTTTTTTTGTTTTTCTTCCAGGTCCTATCTTGATTTACTGAACAGAAGGGTTGGTCTCTATTTTGACACGCTGACTTTTAAGTAAGCAGCAGATGAAAGCAGTAGGCTCACCTCTTAGTCACAGGTCACTGTGGTTTTATTCATCATCAATAACTGACATCCGGCTTCGGCTGGTTTTAAACAGAAAACCCAATCTTTTACAGACAGTGAAGGCGTCATGCACAGCATCACCTTTGCTGTAGAGGCTGTTTTTAGCTATTTTCAGTGCATTAAGGTGAGATGAAGTACTTGATGTAACGTGTGTATGGTCTGTTTTTTTTTTTTGAACATTCTTTATTTAAGAATATAATAAATCAAACATATATACAAATGTATCTTCATATATGCAACTACAGAGAACATCAAACCCAAAGGTAGAGGAGAAAAAATAAAATAAATAAATAAAATAAAATGCAATAAAATAAATAAAGTAAAAAGGGATGGAAAACATTCGAATCTGTTTCAGCAATTGACAGTTCTTAGAGGGGTCTTCTTTAGCTCCCATAAACGGGAGGTGTAGATGTCTAGTATACCATAAAAGAGGGGAAATATAAACAACGGGCGCTGATATAATTTTTGTAGCATATGTGGCTCTTTATCTGTGTGGCCATCCGAAGTAGTCAATAGCTGGGCCTACACTTCCAAGAATATGTCAATTTTCACATGAAGTTTTGCTATTATCTTCTTCATTTTATACAGATTCTTCAACCATTCTTGCCATTGTTGAAGGGTTTTCCGGGGTTTATTAATGGTGTATTTAAAATATTAAATGGTCAAACCTTGTCAGTTGGACTGGATGATATAGAAAAAATTGTATCGATAAAAAAAAAAAAAAGTTTATATTGATCTATATGGATAATTATTTAAAAGATTCTTGACACTTCCTTCTCAGGTCGATGAAGTGAATTGAGAGGCTGAGGTAGGCGACTTTACCAGAGGTTGTGTCGTAGTTAGACACAGATAGCAGCTCATTATGTACTGCTTCCCTGCACTCATTGTATAAATTAGGGAGCGCTGAGTTAGAGAACAACTTGCAGCCCGGGACTTTGAATCAGGGATCAAGAGTGGTGAGCAACTGTTTGAAGTCAGGTTTGTCGACTGCAGACAACGGCAGCATATCCATCGCTATTAGGGAGGGAGCGGTTTATGAAAGCAGTCTAAACCGTTCGGTTCGCGTGTGTTGCATTCGGTTCATGCGCTGCTCCTTTTTCTCATAGGCGAAGCGTTTACACTCCAGAGCAGAAGGTGGCGGCACTGCGACCAAAGCCAACTACCAGTAGTAAAGAAGAAGAAGAAGAAGAGAAGCAGCGTAGCCGGGTGTAGCAGAAAAAAATCAGTTGTTGTGGAGAATTGTGTGGGTATGGCGAGTGGGAAAGAACAGGAGTTGGAAGACGCGCCAGCAGCACTTTATAGGTCTGCTGTATGTGATCACTTTGCATTTAGAGTGACCTACGATGACGGCAGAAAGAAAGCTGTGGATAAAAGTGCAACAGTGTGCAAGCATTGTGCAACACGTTTTGTTTATGCTAACAGCAACACGACCAACATGTCATGCTAACCCCGAAATCCCACATACTCCATCAGCGCTCTGCACCGCTGCGCTCCAGACCTCCTGCACAAAGCAAAGCCTACAGCCTCCGCTGTGGCTCCCGTCCACTCTGCTCTGAGTTCCTTAGAGATCGTAGAGAGCATGCGCGAGATGATTAAATTCAAAGCAGCAAAATATGCGGAAATGATCCATGGTTTCCGTGAATAATTAAAAATAATTACAATTCATTATTTATTTATTTTTTTTTTCATGAATTTAATTTAAAAAAAATCATTAATTTTTATCATTTTTATTAATTTTTTTATTTTTCGGTGTAACAATCAACATATACCGAACCGAAAACCGTGACCACGAAACCGTGAACCAAACCGTGGATTTTGTGCATTGTGCTTTGCAGAGGCAGACACAGCTTGTTCTGCATTGGATGTGAGCGGCTTTGATGACAAAATAAGTTGGTTGTGTTACCAGACTTTGTTTTTTCCGGTTCCCTGTAAATTTTACAAATCACTGTGGTTTGGTTTCTGTCTGACTTGCTATAACCTAAATATTGCCAAACTGGTGAGCTACTAAAACTCTTCTTTGGGTCAGTTTCCTCTGCCTCTCCTGCTGCGACATCGTCACGTGCTCTGTATTGTGGTCTGAGAGGGTGGCGCTTTGTGATGGCATGCCTGAGCTGCGATTGGTTGGTGGAAAGTGGTGACTTGCATCAAACTAAATGATAGGCCACAATAAAAAGGAAGGAAAACTGTGTTTCTATATTGAACTTTTAACCATCCTCTTTTTCTATTGCAACACACGGCTATCGATTGATATACGCTACTATAACAAGAATAGAGAACAAAACCTTAGAGGTTGAAGTAACAAATAATGCTGAAGAATCAAAATCGGGCAGAAGGGATCCTTTTATTCTTATTTCAGTTTTCCCTTCAATAGTTAAAGGCTTTGCATTTTTTAACTCTGCATTTGTTGAAAAAATATTGGCACCTCATGTTTTGAAAGATTTTTTGATAAGAAGAGAAAACTGTTGTTTTAAGAGGATGGTCACTTGTCAATTAATACATTCAATAAGATCAATAAACTTTAGATAAATTGATTAATCAATAACGTGTTTTCATATAAGTATTATATTTTCTCCTAAAAATACAGAAAAGATGAGAGATCATTATTTCCTAGAACAAACAAGAAAAAAGATTCAAAACAAGCAAAAACCTGAATATTCTTAGCGCTTCAGTTCAAACCTGATTTAGTTAAAGTTTAGAGGAAAAGACGTTTCAAATAATGAGGGGAAAAAGCTTCATTATAAGTCAACAAATGAAGACTGTGATTTGGTTCAAAGGAATTTTCAGGACTGGTTCATTGGTACGTCTGAAGGAGGAATCAAGTGTCGGCAGTGAAGCATGGTGGTGGCTCAGGAATGCTCTTGAGCTTTTTGTTTTATTTCACATCAAGGTATCCTGCTAGGAATCAAAATCCATTTTTAGTTCTAGTAAACCTTAAACCGGATAAAAGGGACTTCTTTAGCTGTCGGGTTTTTAAAAGCCGGATCGCGACACCAACTGGATTATGTTTGGTGAGTAAAGATTTTGGTAACGATGGCATTAATGCGTCAGAAGTAGCTGATTGTTGTTTGATGTGACCAGAAGCCTTATTGTCCTGTCTGGGAGTTTGGCTCTGAATAAAAATGTTTGTCATTTTTCCGTCGGTCCTTTTTGCTGCTGGAATCTGCAGGATGTGTTTTGTGTTGGTTTCAGTTTTCAGGCCTCTGGTTTCATCTCTGTCTGTGGTATTTCTAGTAGCTCAACTGTTTGTTTTTGCAAGGCTGCCGACGCGCTGCCAGCTGCCTGTGTGTGTTGTACCTTCATCTGCGCTGTGTTGGCTACATTTTTACGTCTGCCGGTTTGGATTTGTGTTGCAGAAAGGGTGCGTGTGTGTGTGTGTGTTGAGTTAAATGGCGTCCTTTGCTGTTTCAGCTGCTGTGTTCCCTCAGCTGTGAGTGTGTCTGTGTTTGATAGATGCGGATAAGTGTCTGTCGAGGGGGTCCTCAGAGGCACGTGCCTTTGGGGTCACAGTCCATTGCCGACCAGTGGCAGGATTACAGCCTGGCCCCTGGATTAGAGGCCCCTGTTAACAACCCCAGTAACCCTACCATAACACACGCGTCCCGTCTCTCCTCCTTAGTGGCTGGGCGTCTGTCAGCCCATAATGTGTGGCTCCTGTGGTCTGTTCTTAAAGCCAAGAAAGGAGCCCTTAGGCCTGCATCTCAAAAACAGCTCTTTAAATAAAACTGATATTCAGGGTCTTTATTGTCATTTATTAGACCGTCTGATGGTCGGCTGTAGTGACCACCGTTCCCCTCCACTGCCACCAGGCAGCTTGTTGTTTTGCATGCGTGGAGCCATAGCAGCACCACTTCTCTCTCCCAACCCTTTGTTGATATGTACTGCGCTCCAGGATGTGGCGGCTGACTGAACTGAATCATTTAGGGAAGGCTTACTTTGAATCGTGATTATTTTTCATAGCTATTGCAGTTTGCCTTAAAAAAGTCAGGTTCCCTTTATATTTGGTAAGTATGGAGCAAGTTTTATTCCATTATTGTTCAAAGCAAAGAATGTGTGTTTCTGGAATATTTTATTTTTTTTCCAGATCCATTTTCACAAATTAGCATAATTCATACAAACTTTTCAAAATGTAAAGGTTCTAAGAAAAGGAAATGTTGAATAAGTAAGTTGGACTCTTGAACATATATAAATGTTTAAAGCCCCTGTCACACCTTGATGATTTAGACAGTGTATGCCTGACGTACGAAAAATCTGGCAATAATGCTGGCATATGTTGGGTAAGTTATTGGTACGTTTTGTATAAGCTATGAGCATGCTGAAGCACATCAAAATACGGCAAGTACGTCTAGAAATTGACTTATACCAGTATATGCTCATATGTGGGTCATAAGTTGAAAGTAAGTTATTTGATCGTTGACATACGTTAAGTGTAAGTTACTCATAAGTTTTCACCTCTAACTTATACAGAACCTATAAGTAACATGTGAACAATTTATGCGTAAACTATTAAGGACTTATTTCCAACGTTTATCAACGTAATTGACGTGTTCTAGACGGCAGATGAACGTTTTTCTAACTTTCAGCTACAGTATAATGGCATAGTGGCAGCCTTTTGGTATAAAAGGGGAAACCATCAGTACTCCTCCAGACTTCATCGTCATCGTAGGGTGAGTATGAAGGATCCTACCTGCGTTCATGACCAACAAACTTCCTTGTAGACATGACGCTGAATCTGCGGAGACTACAAACCTGCAAACCATTTTGTTTTTGGCGGGCAACAAACAGCAGCAAGGTTAATACATCGATCAAATACATCTTTTTATGCAGACCGGGCTCATTGTTATCGCCTCAGGACACTGGCTCTTACATCAATTTATAGGCGTTACGCTGTCTTGCGTTATGCATAAGCTAGGCTGTCGTTGGAGATACGCTCTGGACTCGCTATAAATACTCTATGCTTACGCCCCAAATTTAAAAAAAAGCATAGAAATTTCAGCATATGCCAGCGTTTTAGGAGATTCCGGGATGCTGGCTAAATCATCAAGGTATGACAGGGCCCTAAGCGTTTGTTTAAAGAGATGACTCAGCAGATTAGTTTAATTAAGCCTTGGATTTATAAAGGAGTTTTTTTAAACTCAACTCGTAGCAGCATCTATGTTTGTCACTCTTATTTAGAACTTGGCAAGGAAGCAATTCCTGGATTACTTTTGCTGTGTTTGAAAGAGGATAGACGACCTGTCTGGCAAACTGACAATTTTGTAACTAAAGTAGAGCTCCTTTTGTGTTTTATTATTTGTAGAAAAAGGAAGCGTGAAGCCTGAAATGCGGCAAAAGGGGGTCTAATACTTTTGCAACGTACCGTCATATGGGACTGAGATAATGACAAGATGGAAATCCATCCAGGAAAACGGCTCGCCAACAAGGCTGCAACTGAGTAGTAGAAGAGATGATCTAAGGTGTTCTTTTTACTATGGCAGTAGACAGAACAGCAGTTTGGTTCTGAGAATCTGAAAGGAGAGAGCAGAAGTACAGATGAGGATGTGAAAAGGAATGAGAAAAACTGGAATTAATTTAAAGTTTAGAGAAAAAAATTTAATCTGCAGAATAAAAAGATGATTATGAGAAACGATGGACCAGATCGCTTAACAGAGATGGAGGGAATTGTGGATGTCCCTTTTAATGGAAGAATGTTTTTAGGATAAATGGTCCATTAGAGATCGGAAAGGTTTAAAAAAAAAAAAAAAGGCATTTATTTTTCTTTCAAAATAAGTGCAGCACCAACACAGAAAAGTGGGAAGGGGGGAAAAGGCAAGTTGACAAAAAGATCTTCAGCAAACTGAATCGCCTGTAATCAGAGCTTCGACAATGCATTTTTATTTCCGAGTGGTTGGAGAGTGGCAGCATTTTGGAGGAAAATGGTGGATGCAGTACAACCCATCTGGCTAAAGCCACAGAAATAAATGGACCATCACAGTCTGTCCTGTCGCAGTGCAAAAATGCCCATTTCCTTTTCCTTTACAGTCTGAAGTCTCAAGAATTGAAAAACACTTTGACTATTTGACCAGAACAAGAAAAAAACAACTTTTTATTATGGTTTGATAATAAATAAAAAGTTGCTGTTTGCAGGTTGTACATTATAAAAATATTTATCGCATTAATTTAGTCTAAAAATAATGAAAATATCCATGTTTTTTAGGTTTGGTTTTCCTCTTGTCTCCTTTGAAGGAAAAGCTCAGGCTGATATTATGTATTTACTCTGCAAACACAATCAGTGAGGAGTGGCAGGACTGATGAGGCTGCAGCAAAGCCCTGCAGACACACAGTAACACAATCTGTGAGTGAGACTGATGGTGGAAAAGACAATAAGTTGGAAGCACAGTGTTGATTTTAAAAAAGAACAGAAAGATGAGCCTCCAGGTCCCCCTGAGGTACCAGACACCAGGCTTTGTCTGCTATAAATATTCACCGCCTCTCTTTCTCTCTTCCTTATTTTCCTCTTCAGTCTCCTTTTCTTCCTCTTTACTGTATAGTCTCTTTTTTTTTCAGTCTCTGCTTTTATCTCTCCAACATTACAGCGATTCTGCTTCTCAGATAATCCTGTTCCTTTGGTCTTTCTTCCATATTGCCAAGTCTAATTTCAATTCTTTTTTAGAGGCATGTAAACCTTGGTAGGGTTTCCAAATTAAATCCATTCAGATACAAATCTTGTTTTATATAAATTGGAACGAGCTTTCAAAATATCCTTCTTAGATAATGATTAGTTTTGTCTGACCTCTACCTTTATACTGAAAGGGATCCACAGAAACTACTTTAGAAATCTATGTTAGCCAGTATCTGCCTGGGTTTAGGGCCTTGCTATGACAGTGTTGAGGTTATTCAGATGTTTTCTAAAAAATAGGTGTTATCAGATTTCTTGAAAGAGGCCTTTTATGTCCTGCACACGGTCACTAACCTTAAATTGTACCTTTAATTGCTCCCATAGGAGCAGAACGTGAGGAAGAGAATTAGCCAGGATATAAAAAAATGTAACCTCAAAGAGAAAGTTATATTCTATATTGCAGGTGTTAAGGATCAAGATGTTTTTGAAAATATATTATTTACAAATGTACACAAGCAACCCTTCATTCTTTAAGGGTTATTTTTTTTTCCTTTTAGTTTAAAAATGCTATAAAAGGATCTAGCACCAGTTCAATTCAGTTCAGTTTATTTATATAGCGCCAATTCACAACACGTCATCTCAAGGCACTTTACAGTTCAACCAGATCATACAGTCAAATTGATTCAACATTTTTTATCTAAGGAAAACCAGTTGGTTGTGTTGACACATTGACTCAAATGCAATCCTTCACACTAAGCGTGCTTGTAGCGACAGTGGAGAGGAAAAACTCCCTTTTAAGAGGAAGAAATCTCCAGCAGAACCAGACTCAGTGTGAGCGGCCATCTGCTGAGGCCGACTGGGGTTCAAGGAGACAGAAGCAGAAGTTGAACATATTGGCCTAAATATGTTGTAATGTTACGTGATGCAAACCGTAATCAGCCTCTGTTAGAAAGCGGAGCTTTTTGTAGCATAGCTCTCCATTTGGGTTAGCATCTCCTAGCAACTTCTTCAGCCAACTCTTCTCTCTTGCTCCTTTCCGTACTCCTCATCCTCATTGCCTCTTGTGATTTCTACATAGTGATCAGTTTCATCAGTTCAAACTGAAAAGTTTTAATGTTACTCTTTGTTGTTTTGACTGGATGGAGCTAGCGCTACAGGACCTAAGAAATGTCATTTACCCAACACTGCATTATTGCAATATCGTCACACTGCCTTTTCCATGTTCTTTAAATTTATAAAGACTAATTATATATCCCAAAAAATTAGGGATGGGAATCGAAAACTGGTTCCTATTCAGAACTGGTTGTGTGTTCCAATTCCATGGCACCGTTTGCGAGCTCGCTTAAAGATTCTCTTAACAGTCTCAGGCAGCACTGCCTACTGCTTGATAGCATGACTTACGTCACGTTTTTCATGCGAGTTACGCACACAGCATTCGGTAAGCAAGTACGATGTGACCTCGCGTAAGTCTAGAAAAGCAAAACAAAACAAAAAATGGCGTCCCATCGGGTAAACCTATCAAAATTTTATGTAAACTGGCAATAACATCCGCTGGAGGAAATGCATCCAACATGCAGAAACACCTGCGCACACATCATGACATACATTTTAACGAATGCTGTGTTTTTGAAGCTTCCGTACAGAAGCTAAAGTTACAACCACCAGAAGGCAACTCTGGTGGTAAGTAGCTAGTTTTTTTATCACTGGCTGTGCTTAATCTGGTTCCTAGTAAGTCATATGCCATTTCTGGAAATAAACCCATCTCCTACCTCTCTTTGGGGTTATTAAATATGCTACAAAGTTGCTCTACAGTTCAGGGAGCGAGAGAAAGGGGACGCTCGTTTATTTAATCAGGGTGAGATGAGTTTATTTCCTGAAATTATATGGTAATGCTTTTTCATTAAATGGATGCCTTCTCCGTTAGATTTAGATGACTGTGACGAGATGGGTAGCCTGGCTGCTCAGAGGCTTGCAGCTCCCATTCACTGCCTTATGTTTTAGCAGAGGCAGGCAGAAATAGAATGCCCCAGGCGAAGGTAGACTAATGTCACCGTGCATTTACCAAGTTCATTGTGTTACATAATCGATAAGGAAATCGGATTTGTAAAAAAAATCTTATCAATTCTCAACCCTACAAAAAATAAATTGTATTTGTTTTAAGTTGGTTTGCGAAGTCTGTTGTACAATTAGCCATGTTAGCTGACGCTCTGTAGCACAGCTTTCATTAGCACTTATTCACATCTTTCAGCATTTTCTGTTTGTTTGCCTCGTAGGCAGCAGACCTCCAAACAAGGCCTCTGCTATTGCTTCTAAAACTAAAGAGACCATTTAAAACCTGCTGGCTAGAATTTCTTACTAACTTTAGTTTTAAACCTCCTTGCTACTTGCTAACAGGCTCTTTTTAGCACTTCTGTAGGGACTTGCACATCAGCTTTAGAAGATATAAATTGCTCTATATTGTTTCTATCAGAATTAGCCTTTATTAAGATATTTTAATTTCATCCAGAAAGATTGATTTTTCTTTTTTTTTTCCTTTTGGGGCAACACTTATTTATTGTGGCACACCCACTACAAATTTCAAAATAAAAGTCTCCCATTTAGGCTTTAATAAGGCATCTATTGACCTAATAATAGGGAAAACTGTTAACAATTGGAAATGGGTTGTATATCAGGTGTTGTCCATTTCTTAAAGGCAGGAAAGAGGATTCTGTAGTGGAAGATATGTCCAACGGCAGTTTGTGTGTCTTTGAGTCTTGCGCATGCGTCAGTGCCCCCTCTGGGCCCCCTCTGTAGCAAAAGTTCTCTATGCTGGAAACGCCTCTTCCGGTAATTTTGTATTTCGCTTGGAAAAGCCGCAAAATGCCCTGATGCACTTAGCAGGAACACACCGATTTGTTGGTGTGTTCTCTCTGCTGCTGATCCAACTTACTACAGAATTAAACATAATTTACCTGTCCAGCAGAAGTTTTCAGACCAAAGCATCCGTTTTCAGATCCATTTGCTCCTTCAGGGATCGCCATCTCTGAAAAGAATCTCCTAAACACACACTTAGCCGGCTCCGTTCTCTTCCACTTTCTCTCCTCCATTCAACTACATCGAAAAAGGCTTTCTTTTCTGGTTAGGTTTGTCAGGATTCTTTTCAGCCATTGATGCTCCAGTTTACACAAAAGAGTGAACAAATAGCTAAAAAAAAAAAGCTGCAGCAGCAAACAAGAGTACTTCTTCATGCTTCGGCGTAATGGCGGACCTCTAGCCAAGCAGCGCATGAGTTACATTTAGAGCCAAGGTAAATAACATACTTGGGGCACGTACGGAAACACGTAACCAATCCGCTTTCAACAGTAGTTAAAGTAGATTGTCTAAGGTTTTGCAGGCCCCACCACAACCGGATTTTATGAATTCTAATTTAATTTATTTAACTTTATTATTTTTATTGTGGGGTTGCCAGAATGCCAGCCATCAATTAAGCCATTTTAGATTAATCTGGACACTTAATTTCTCAGAGAAATCCTCTTCCATACCCTTAATACCACAACCCTTCTAAACTTTCAAAGTATGACTCCAGGGACTCTACAAAATAAAAGCCTCTAGATGATACACGTATGTTAATTGCAGCATATGGCTAACATTATGACCCAATAATGTCATGCGAAGTGCAGGATGCCCCTCAGTGCTCTAGTGGAAGTACAACCTGATGGCGAATCTTTAGTTTAACAGCAGGTTACTGTGCTGCGACCAGACTAGTCATTTATTTTCACACAACAAGCTTTCATATATGACATGTTCCCTAATTCTTCCTTCCGTTCCACTCCACGCATGCATGAATACACGCGCAGCATTCAGTGTGTCTAACTATAGTCAAACTCAAGGCGACTGACATTACTGGCATGGTATGGCTCATTCACTGAAGCAGCTGCTTTTCCAGAGCTGGCGCTGTTCAATCTGTTGGCCTTGTGCTGCTCTCCCACTCCTCCCTCTCGCTTTCTTTCTCACTTACTCACCAGTTCCCCTCCTCCTCCTCCTGTCCTCTTGTTGAGCTCTTCCAGAGGATGACTTCACGCTCTGGAAGAGAGCAGCAGCACTGAGGGCTTACAGCGTGGTGGCTATAACACGCTAGCATCTGAGCCGTGTGGCTCATAACCAGCAGGGCAGCACAGCTGTAGATCAGAGAGAGGAGAGGAGAGGGGAGGAAGAGTGTGGGAACGAAGCAGGAAATAATCTGGAGGGGAGTGAGTGAGCAGGGAGGAAAAGGCTGAAAGTTTGATATCTTCAGTGATGGGGAGCCGACTGAAAATGCACACGCTCCGGATTTATTAGGATGGTTGAAGAAGCAGGAAAAAAGAAAAAAAGTGGACGAATTGGCCGAGAAAGAAGGGAGACATTAGAGGTCTGCACATCTGCAGAGAGCCGTCAGTGGAAACACATGTTGCTGTGATGAGTCGCCGTGGCAGTGCTGCTCCAAACGTGCTCTGTGTCTGTATGAACCCAGCATGCCTCTTCTGCTGTCAGAGCGTGACGGCTCAGCGCGCATCAACGTTTGATGGGAAGCTTCACGCTGCCATGACTCTGTATCAAGCAGATCTTTCTGGTCAGGAGTCGGATCCTTCCTCTGAGAGCGTTTGCGTGTCGCTGGGGTCACACTGAAGTCAGAAGCACTCGGATATTTTACAGCGCCTCAAGTTTTCTGGCTTGTTTGTTGCACCAGTGAGTATTAAACAAGTCAGATGCACCTTTTGTTCTAAAGCTTTTCTATTTGTGGAGGACCTTTGTGCAAATACATATATTAATGGATGCAGAGCAGAATAGTTGGGTAATTAAAAATCCACTTAATTTAGGAGAGAAACCTTTTACCCTTTAGGTAAGCAACGTTTTTTTTTTTCTATAGTAAAACTTAATTTGCTTGAAAAGAAAAGCTTACATTTGACCAAACTTTCCTTCCTCCAGCAGCAGATAAAAACCCAGATGATGGTCCACCCTCGTCGTTTCCTATTTGTGCTTGATAAACATTGAACAAAGTGCTATAATTTGAGTTCTTCAGTTTGCATAAGCCTAATTTGCATTAAAAGCTACAACCTGTTTTGTTTGCATCCGATTGCTGCTAAGTTATAAAATGTTCCTAATCCTAATGAAATAAAATAAATGAAATCGCTACAAAACAATCATCTGGTGAAGAACAAATATGAAATTCTATAGGATCTTAATTAAAAAAAAAAAAAATCAGAACTAGCATTAAGCTCCTGTAAACAAAAAAATAACTGTTCTTAAAGTTTAACTGAAAGTCTTCCACCAGTGTTTTCGCTCCTCTGTCAGCTCTCCCACGGCCGCCTTTTTTAAATCTTTCCGTATTTGCTGTAGTCGGCATTAATCCTCGCCGCTGTCACCAGAGATGTTTGAAATTAGCATTCGTCAGTTTTATTAACTCTTGCTTGAAGGTATTTCTGTTGGCTTAAACACGAACCACCTGCTGCTGACCTCATTCTTACGCAAACATTTACAGGCGCAGTGTTTCAAAGATGAGGTTATTGTTGCTTATCCTGTTGATTTGAAAAACAGATTGGGGGAAAAAAATAAGATCTTTGGTTTGCTGGCTCTTAACTTCTGACCAAGGGATGATTAAAAACAACCTGTTGGAGCAAGTGCAGAGGTTCTGCATACGGAAAAGCAATCACAGCAACATCTACAGCTTCAGTGGCGGCGAGCCTGTTGCATGCACAAAGATCTCTTCCACTATAGGAAACAAAACCCCCTTACAGGATTTATTTCTTTTAGATTTTCCAGCTAAATTTTTGGTAAGCATATTGCTTTAGGAAGCAGCTGATGAAAAATGTTTGCAGGAATTTTAAGAGTTGACTGATCTGATTCAGGTAAAATGAAAGGTATATTGTTATTAATACTAAAGGAGAAATGTCTGCTCTGTTCTGCAGATACACAGGAAGATCCGGGAGGACTCGGACATGGCGCAGGACTCCCTCCAGTGCCTGGCCCAGCTGGCCTCCATGCACGGCCCCATCTTCCCAGACGAGAGCGCCCAGGTCTCCTATCTGGCTCACATGGTGGAGGGGCTCCTCAGTATGATCAACGGGTGAGTGGGAGGCCTCCAGGCTTTCTGTCGCCGTTCATTTAGAAATAATGTGGCTTCCTTGTCTTTTTAAGCATTAATTGCTGTTGATATTTAATGATGCATTTATATGTTTGTTTTTGCTCATGGTTTGAAATTAGGGTTTTATGCTGTTGTTTTTTGGGAGAAGCACCATGATAACTCCATGCTGTTTCGACTAGAACAGTTTCTTTCTTCGTCAGTGGCTGTTTTACATTAACGGAGCTTAAATAAAGTTTTATTATGCTGTTGATTAGTGTTCATTTAAAGAACATCTGTAGGTTCCTGCTTCAAAATACAGGTGCTGGTCATAAAATTAGAATATCATGAAAAAGTAGATTGATTTCAGTAATTCCATTTAAAAAGTGAAACTTGTATATTATATTCATACATTACATACAAACTCATATATTTCAGATGTTTATTTTGTTTAATTTTGATGATTACAAATGACAACAAATGAAAATCTCAAATTCATCATATCAGAAAATTAGAATATTACTGAAGACCAATAAAAACAAAGGATTTATAGAAATGTTGGCCAACTGAAAAGTATGAACATGAAAAGTATGAGCATGTACAGCACTCAGTATTTAGTTGGGCCTCCTTTGGCCTGTATTACTGCAGCAATGCGGCGTGGCATGGAGTCGATCAGTCTGTGGCACTGCTCAGGTGTTATGATAGCCCAGGTTGCTCTAATAGTGGCTTTTAGCTCTTCTGAATTGTTGGGTCTGGTGTATTGCATCTTCTTCTTCACAATACCCCATAGATTTTCTATGGGGTTAAGGTCAGGAGAGTTTGCTGGCCAATTAAGAACAGGGATACCATGGTCCTTCAACCAGGTACTGGTAGCTTTGGCACTGTGTGCAGGTGCCAAGTCCTGTTGGAAAATGAAATCTGCATCTCCAAAAAGTTGGTCAGCTGCAGGAAGCATGAAGTGCTCTAAAACTTCCTGGTATGTGGCTGCGTTGACCCTGGACCTCAGAAAACACAATGGACCAACACCAGCAGATGACATGGCACCCCAAACCATCACTGACTGTGGAAACTTTACACTGGACTTCAAGCAACGTGGATGAAGTGCCTCTCTTCTTTTCCTCCAGACTCTGGGACCTTGATTTCCAAAGGAAATGCAAAATTTACTTTCATCAGAGAACATGACTTTGGACCACTCACCAGCAGTCCAGTCCTGTTTCTCTTTAGCCCAGGCAAGACGCTTCTGACGCTGTCTGTGGTTCAAGAGTGGCTTGACACAAGGAATGCGACAGCAGAAACCCATGTCTTTCATACGTCTGTGTGTGGTGGTTCTTGAAGCACTCACTCCAGCTGCAGTCCACTCTTTGTGAATCTCCCCCACATTTTTGAAGGGGTTTTGTTTCACAATCCTCTCCAGGGTGCGGTTATCTCTCTTGCTTGTACACTTTTTTCGACCACATCTTTTCCTTCCCTTCGCCTCTCTATTAATGTGCTTGGACACTGAGCTCTGTGAACAGCCAGCCTCTTTAGCGATGACCTTTTGTGTCTTGCCCTCCTTGTGCAAGGTGTCGATGGTCGTCTTTTGGACAACTGTCAAGTCAGCAGTCTTCCCCATGATTGTGTAGCCTATAGAACTAGACTGAAAGACCATTTAAAGGCTTTTGCATGTGGTTTGAGTTAATTAGCTGATTAGAGTGTGGCACCAGGGGCCATCAATTTTGAACCTTTTCACAATATTCTAATTTTCTGATATGATGAATTTGAGATTTTCATTTGTTGTCATTTGTAATCATCAAAATTAAACAAAATAAACATCTGAAATATATGAGTTTGTATGTAATGTATGAATATAATATACAAGTTTCACTTTTTAAATGGAATTACTGAAATCAATCTACTTTTTCATGATATTCTAATTTTATGACCAGCACCTGTAGATGCAGAAATCTTTAAGCCTTTAAGCAGTTTTTGACCAAATACAGGTTTTACATCATTTGTTTTGGGGTGTTTCTGTTTGTTTTTGTTGGTTGTTAGAAAGTTGTTTTCAAACCAAGAAGGAAAAGACAGTGCTATCTTTGAAAAGATAAAAAAAAAAAAGAAAATTATAATATAAACCAATGGAAAAGGAAAAGTTTTTTTTTTTTTTAAATACCATGTCCATGTTGTCATGAGCTTTCCACCTTAACTTTCAGTGTTTGTGGAAGTGGTGTGGCTGCGCCGCGCTTTCTCCCAGGGACACCATTCCACTGCAGTATTTAGGATCTGGCTTTAAATAGAACAATAAATCAGTAAGCTGCTCATTTGTCCTAGCTTAGTAAACTAGCCCCACCCGCCAGCGGCCGAAATCATTGTTGCCTGTGAGTGGTCTAGCCTCGATCAATGCCCCAGGCCCTAGAACTGGCGGGCCAATCACAACGCAGAGATGTGTTTTGAATTTCTGGATGCAAAGCGGGCGGGTTTTTGAGGGCGCGATGACAAAGCTGCATGACCCTGGAGAAAGCACAACAAGGAAGATGGCAACAACTATTGAACAGTTCTCATTTGACTCAGCTTTGGAATTATTTTTGGAAGCATTAGACTTGGGGTTTTCGTTAAAACGTGAGCAGGAAGAGGCTCTACACTCATTCACTTTTAAGAAGGACGTATTCGCCGTTTTACCGACAGGCTGTTTGTTTACTCTCCCCCACCAGCTTTCTGTCACGCTTACTACATCACAGTCAGTTGCGCTCATTGGTCAGAGCGTTGGCCAATAGGCACAGACATGGTTTGAAAAACAACAGGTTGTTGTCATCAACAATCTTCCGATGTCTCATTTATCTGGGCCAGACTAAATTACACATTTAATCTCACATTTAGTCTGGTTTATCAGGCTACATTTCACCAGTACTCCTGTTATCTAATCCCCTTACGTTATTTTTGTTGGATCTGTCATGATCATGAGTTTGTTCTTTCATTTTTTTTACATTTAATGCTCATATTTGACTGTTGACTAACTATCAGCTGTATTTATGACATGAAAGTCCAGAAATTATCCAAATCTGCACTTCTTTAACATGTAAACTGGATCCACTTTGAGTTTCATCAACTGACTTCCCGCTTAAACGTGGAGTCGATGCTGCAAAAATAGAACAGCCGCATGTTTCCGGACAATCGGCCGGCACATTTGGAAAGCTCTAATAGCGTTTGGAATCAAGGGGCCAAAAACTAGACCCTGTTTCTGGACGTCCCAGTCTGGTTTTGTCCAGAGATGTTCGTGATCTAAACACTTTTTTCTGATAAAATGCAGCTTTTTATGACAGAAATCCTGGTTTTATTTTTGATTTTTTCCATTAGTTCCTTAGTTTGAGGAAGCGTTTTAACAGAGAACCGCTGCTTTAATGCAACCTCAAATCTAAAGAGCCACTTTGACCCTTAACCCAGCAAAATTAAACTGGTTTAGAGCCACATTGTTTCATGACCTTTTGAAAAAAGTTTATATCTTTTTTTTTTATATACCGGGTACTCATGAAAATTTTCATCTCTGAAGAGACATGCTTTAGGTTTTAATCTAAAGAACAATAAAAATGAGGAATCGTGCACTTTTTACAATGCAATATCTAAAATGTTTGTAACAAAATAAGTAAAAAATAAGAATCAACCTAATGTCAAAAAAAATAAATGTGAAAAGTTTTATTACTGCAACTTTTTAGTGTTCTGTTGTGCAAAGGTAAATATAATGCGATTGTATCTTGTATTTAATTTAGCCTCTTAACATCCACCGGATCGCTGGCGATCCGTTATGCATATTTACAATAAACACAATACGCTTGATAATAACAATGGTTAAACTTTTATTAATATAGCCATGTTATACATCCTTAGAAAGCTTAGATTCTCCACAATTTAACCTCCAAATTCATTTTATGGACTCTGAGCACCAAAGCACAATTATAAAATATATAGCAGCATGTTAAATCAAAATTTGTAAAATAAACTTTTGACTTCCTACCTTTTGAAGCTATGCTGATGCCATATTATAAATCCAATCTTAGATTGTTTATATTCCATTTGTCCATAAATGGTATACAGATAAAAAGTAATCCAGCATATTCATAATTACAAACATTCCATGATGAGAAAATCGGGTCATAAAATCCATTTTTTACAATCAGACAAGTTTTATCCTTATCTAATTGGCTAATACTAATCGTCTTGCTAATTACCCTAGCTTTCCCAAATATTAACAATCGATGTTTGGTTTGTTTGTTTTCATCACCTTTCAGTCCGGCTGCTATTGGTTAAGCCCACATGCAATGTTTAGCTGTAGCCAATGAAATCACAAGGGCAAGCAGGGCTCATCTGAATAACGCAGACCAGATATATCCCTGGTCGTAGACTCTGCACAAAGACAGAGCCTGGATTGTTGCACATGTTAGAAAATTCGATGGAAAGTTAGAAAAATTTAAAAAGATTTGCTTGAAAAATGCTTTGTGGCCATCAAAATGCTTCAGTATGATTTTTGTTGTTGTTGGGTAGTCAAATTCTTCTTTTAAAAGCTATAAGCACAATCTGGCATTATTTGGAGCATTTTGAGAAGTGCTTTAATGGTATTATGATACAAGTTAGCTCTAATTTGAACATGTTTCTAGATGGATACTGAGCTGAAGTTGAACACTGATCCGCAGAGACCCAGAGCTGCGACTTGCATCGATACCGTTGCTTCTTTTTTACTTTCGAGGTTTTCTTTGACATTTTGACAAGTTGCATTTCTATAAGCAGAAAAGCATCAGCACTGACAGGTGTGGCTGAAGAAACGACCAGCGGGGGCTAATTGAATGCTGCCAGGTGGAGGCAGCCCCCCCATGAAGACCTGAGCTGTTGAACCCTGAATTAGCTTTTCTCTCTAATGTCTGATGCTTTTAAGGTAAAAGCCTTCCTTCTATTGGCTTCCGCCATTAAACCTTCAACAATTACAGTAAGGGCTGATGGAGGTGTATAATGTAATTATTCAATAATGACTTCAGTCTCACAGGCAGCTCAGAAACGGAGGAATTAAAAGTTGATTTTCTTTTTTTTTTTTTTTTCTCTTGGTTTGTTTAGGAGGCTTTTAATGCACTATGCTAAAGACGGTCGCATCCAGACATAGTGGCTTTTCATGACAAGGATTTCATGCTATTTGAATTCAGACTCAACAAGCGTCAGAAGTTAACGTCAACAGTAGGAGGGACACATATTGAACCATTTCAGCTTTATTTACTGAAGGTAATTGGTTGTTGTGTCTCAGTTTTAATGCCCCCCTACTTTTATCATGGGAAACCGTCTTCCAGCTTGGTTACAAATTGAGAACGTAGAGAAACCAGTGATTTATGGTTCCCAGATGCCTCCAAAACCACATTTATGCCACGGTGGATCAGATTATTATTCTCACTGCTTTTAAACAAAACATGATTAAAAACCCACTCTTAGTTTCTTTTAAACATGGGCAGATATTGTTTTGTTTTATATTGAGCAGTAGTAGTCTGTAATAAAGCTGAGGGGATTGTCTCTCAGATCCAGCTGGAGCGCCGCAGACCTGAAGTTTCTTTGGCGTCGCCTGAGGCAGTCCAAGAAGTGCAAACGCTTCCAGGTCTTTTCTGATGTGTTAACCACTCAAGTTTGTTTGTCAAACGGTTACACAGTTTAGTAGAGATAACACGGTTTCAGGATATTTACTCCAAAGTTTAAAACAAATATTTATACAAGATGATTGCTTTGCTTAAAACACAAAATCCACAACTTCTCCTCCTCCTTAAAAAAAAAGAAGAAAAATAGGTAAATTCCACTGGTATTACAGTTATAATCAACACTTTTTATTTTTTGACCCATAAACTAGATGCTTTTTGCTGTGATTTAGGAGTTTCCCAATATAAAATTTATTTTTTAATAGGATGTGATAGCTGTAAGTACAGACAATATGATATCGGCACAAATCAGACATTTTTATTACTTAATTTGTTATGTTGAATGTCAGAAAGGTCTTCAGAAAAACTGTCAAGTTTGAGAACAACTCGGTCATTATTATCATTCAAGTTAAACTAAGCCATAAAAATATTCCACATTTGAATTAAACAAAAAGATAACAGAGTAGAAGACTGTACACTTCTCCATGACAAGTTCTGCTCTCTGCTGCAGCAGTTTGGTTGGACTATCAGTTTCCTTTAAATATGAGATTTTGGTTGCATAACATATGCAATTTAATCTCTTACCAGGTAGTTTGCTGATATCAGGCCTATTCCCTAAATTTATATCTGATCAGGATATCCCTAGTTTTTAAATACCGTATTTTCCGGACTATAGAGCCAGCTCACTATAAGCCGCGCTTACAACATTTTTTGAAAAAGCTTGAAATGTACATATATAAGCCACACCGGGATATAAGCTGTCGATATCTACAGAACTCTCTCCCACCAAACCTGTAGGGGGAGCTCTACATATAGCCCCTGTAGGGACAAAGAAGAAAGCTAGCTCCCGTTAGCTTCCTGGCTCGCAGCAGCAAGAGCTTCGACTGAAGGATGGAGCTTCGTCAGCTCTTCATTCCGGCTCTGTAGGTGTTGAGCCCAGCGTCTTTATTGGTTCGACAGCTTTAATGAAGTAAATCAATGTCTGAATTTGGGAATTATATATATTTTTTTTTTCAATTTTTCAATTCACAAGAATGCGAGTACGAACTTGTGTCCTTGCCAAGTATGTTTCAGAGAAGAACACAGGAAATTTTGGACTCGGGGAGGACGGGACACGCAGCATAAATCTGGGTCAATTGGAACAGAAGCATACTTGTGACGTCACCACACGCTCAGCTTGTTATCAATATTCTCTAAATAATAATAAATTCTAACTTTTTTCATTTAGTGGGGAAATAATAATTAACACAGTCAGATAAACACAAATCAAATGGACATTTTGCCAAATAAAACAATAACCTCGCCAACAGAGCCAGCGGTCCTTCACACACGGCTATGCATAGAGAGGGCTGCTGCCGTTACCCTCGGAGGTCAGCTGGTTGCTGCGGTGCTCTCAACTTGGAACATTTTTTTATTTTTTTATTACGCATTAAATCAGTAAACGGGCCATATAGAGACGCTTAATAATATGTTCTCACATCAAATGATCCTAAAAATTTACTTTTATTGAACAACGGCAAGAGAAAAGAAAACTGTTAACTGTCAATGGAGCGCTCCATTGGAATCTGCTGCTGCCGCAGTGCATGCTGGGACAGCAGTCAATCTCAGGAATAGATAGGTCTGCTCTGATTCATGCTGGGTGAATAGGTAGGGGCGAGAACAACATCCGGAGACTTTGTTCGTTCTCAGTCTGCTGTCCTTTTGAATTGGAACAGCAATAGGGCTGAGGCTGATCTGACATTTCACGAGCACATGAGAACGCACAAGTACATGTACTGAAAAACAGCCTTGTTCACAGTCTTCCTGCTGCTAGCATGTTCTTTAGCTAATGAAAATTAGCTCCTTATTCTTTTATTTCCAACTTTGACTTCCCCCTCTGGCGGTTAGCAAAAATCAACAGAAAAGTTTCACCTTTTTTAAACTGCATGCTTCAAAGCGTGGGAAAAAACTAGCAGCTTATAGTCTGGAAAATATAGTAGATGCACTTTGTTTAGAGGCCAAATCTATTTTTGCTGCTCTGTTCTTTATAAAGCAACAAGACAAGCTAATGTTAGCTGGTTAGCTAGTCGTACCTTGGTTTCTGCCCTTTCTTAACCATATAGGTGGCCTATCTATATTTTTCACTCACCGTCTTTGTTTTTTGTTTAGTTATTGAAGATAAAAAGCTTGTTGGAAAATTTAAATGTGAGAAAAATTAAAATAAAGTAGCCGGAGGAACCAGCATTCAATCTCTCTATGCCCCAAACAGTCGGAGGGAGCTTGCTTCTCTCTGGTTCGTCCCTGGCTTCTTGTTTAACTTTAAGAAACCGTAGGAAAGACTCTTACTGCTTTTAAAAGTTTATCTTCTTAAAACCTTTTTATAATGCTCATAACCAACACAAACAGTGCAGTTTTATAGGTTTTTCTATGTAAAATAAGGTTTCCCATTAAGTAAGAAGCTGTGGACACGAATATCTTGTATTTATTCCTGATCGTTTCCAAGCAGCTTTGTAAAGTCTGTGAGCCTAATGCTTCCCAGAAACTATTGATTCCTACTGCGTCAAATGCAGCCAGTAAATGTTGTGGGTCAGAAGGGAACATGGCTTCTCTTTTAGCATCAGGCTGTTTCTGTACTAGAAAAACAGTTTCTGAACAAGAGTGAGAAGAAACTTCAGACCGAGGCGATTATTTGGAAACGCTTTTCTAGACAAAAGATTGTAGCCATTTATTATGGAGATAATTCTTAAATTAATTAGTTAGATATTGAAGGTTTTCAAAGCAGAAAAAGGAAAATCAAACTTTTCTTCTGAAAGGATTTGACTTGGGTAAAAATTTGTATTTTGTAAAGAATCTAGAAGAAATAAAAAACTGCTCAATCTTTGGCTCTGCTACAAACAATCTCTTGATGACCTTTTGACCATTCTGTTGCCATTTAGGTAATCTTAATAAACTTTAGTGCAGATCACTACAGTTATAACTGCAGCTACAAAAGCTATAATAAGAGACGCACTGATCAGGTTATGGCAGTCTTTGATTTTTATGCTTCATTTTATCTTATTGTGATTTCTCTTTAATGAATCAGTGTTCAGTCTTCCCTTAAGCTGCCATTAATAATCCATATTGGGAGTAGAGCTGACATCAAACCATGTGTTTGATGAGTTGGTTTTATGCCTAACAATTATGGAGTTGACGTTTTAAAACTTTTAAAAGTGTCACGTTCACCAGCTTTGCATGATTTTAGAATTTAGTAAATGTTAGTATTAAGGTTTCCAAAAGGCTCTTAACATGTTTGGATTCAGCATGGATTTGGAAGTGATCGAGGTGAAAAGTAAATTGTCCACACCTTTAGTTTTACTAATGTTCTTAAGTTTAAATCATTTTGATCTTCTGCCAATAGGAAAAACTTTGTTGAGCTTCTGAAAAGCTAATTTCCTGTGGCAGACATCATCTTTATGCCCTGAAAACACTGTTGCTAAATAACAGTAACCAATAAAATCCAGCTCCCTGCCTTGAAAGCCTCTTGCATCTGCTTATTTTGAGGTTGTTTATAATACAGAAAATAGTGAGCATCGACCTGTCTTCCCTCAGTGACTTCCACACTGAAGACTGTAGCGCTTACGTAATGGAAACTTGAATATTTTCCAACCTGTTTTTCACCCATCAAGCTGACATTCAGGGTTCTAGTAGCTGGTGTTTCATTAAAAATGTGCAGCAAACAATTTTCTGCTATTGTTAAAAAAACAAAACAATTTTGTTGTTTCCAATAAATATGAAATACAATACAGATCGTTGTTTACACTACCTCATTAATCTGGTTGTCGATCATGTGACGTGTTGAGGAAAAGCTGTTTCCATTGCACTTTTGTGAAATATGTTAATTTCAAAATGCCTCAAATAAAACAGCTTTATCCTAGTGCAGACATGTTTAAAAACTGTTTCCATTAAGCAGATTTATTTTGCCATTTACAACATAAGCACTTTGGTGGTTAATGGAGACACAGCTACTGTTTCTCAGAAGTTCTGCGTGACATAAATAATTACAGGACCTTCAGCTTCTGTCTTTTCCATTATTAAGTTTCAGATTAGGTTTTCTTAGATCGTTTTCCAGACCAAGGACCCCCAAACTGATGGCAAGATGGAGCGGGGACCCCCTAATTATATATATTGGATGAAATTGTATTATATTAAACTGGTCCTATAGTCGCTCTATTACAGATGGAGGAATGTAACTAAAGTAATTTCCTTCTGGGATTATTAAAGTATTTCTGATTTTGATTCTTGGTTGATGGGACAGGTGTTGTGAATGAAACGGTGCCCAGCTTGAAAGAGCTCCTGTGTGTCGCTGCATGTGTTCATTGATGACTGAAAGACATCTTCTGCCTCCATTTATCTGTTAACTACATTGTGTTGAATTCATGTTAATGTGGATTTAAAGACATTTCATTAGTAGAAACAATTGCAGGGGGGAATATTAAAAAAAGTCTAATCAACCAAAACTTTTGCGACCCCCATGCAGTACCTCCATGGACCCCCCCAGGGGTCACGGACCCCCTTGTTGAAGACCTCCATCTTAGATGGAGCATTTCAACTATTTTACTTATGGTTTTAATCCTACTTTACATCAGAGATCACTATCACAAGTGGCATTCCCCAAAGGTCCATCTTAAGGCCCCTTATTTATTATTATTTACATCCTCCCCCTAACTCTGTTTTTACTAAACATCTGTATTAGTTACCATAACATGTAGATGACACACAGCTTTACATTACGATGTCACCCAATGACTGGATGTGCATGGATGCACCATTTTTTCAGCTGAATCAAAACAAAACTGAAGTAATAGTTCTTGAACCCGGAAATGTGTGTGTAAAAGTTACACACTGCTTCAGTTAAATCAGCAAGATAATAAGGATCTAAATCTGGGTGTAGAGATGGACTCGGACCTGAACCATCAGAGGCTCATAAAGACGGTAACAAAGTCAGCCTAAAGATTATCCGAATTTTAATGTCTAATGTCTCATTAGGACCTTGAAGAACTACTTAATGCATTTGACTTTAGTAGAATTGATTACTGCAGTGGTATCTTTACAGGTCTACCTAAAATGTGGATCACACAGCTGCAGCTGGTCAGGAATGCTGCAGCCAGCATTTTCACTAAAACTAAGAAAGTGGAGCATATTATCCCAGTGCTAATCCCAGAGAATAGACTTTAAAGGAATAGTACACCCAAAACATGATTAGCCTTCATTTTCTACTCACCCCCATGCTGAACAAAACTCTGGAGTACTTTTTTGATATCTCAAATGCATCTGGAGATCTGGGAGGCTTCTTGCTGTCTGCTGACATTCAAATAATGGAGGTCTATGGCGCCCGAGACAGAAAGGTCCACAAAAGTCCACAAAAACGTGTCAATATTCCTCCATACTGCTCGTCCAATGTAATCCAAGTGTCCTGAGTGGGTAGCATCCAGAATTTACTCGAAACGAAGTCATTTAGAACGTTTTAGAGCCTAAACAGTAGTGTATAGGATTTCCTAATAGCGCCCCCATGCGCGCTCACGATTCTACGGAAGCCGGCAGACCAAACCGGAAGAAAGTGCACATTCAGCTTCTGCTCTGCCGATAATGCAAGCGTAGAAGAAGAAATGTGCTGTTTACCTGTGCAAAGAAAGAAACAACGAAAGAAAAATGTCTGAGGACTTCAGTGTTGAGGAAGAGCATGAGTTCTTTGCCGAGCTGAATGCGCTGGTTTGGTCTGCCGGCTTCCGTAGAATCGTGAGCGCGCATGGGGGCGCTATTAGGAAATCCTATACACTACTGTTTAGGCTCTAAAACGTTCTAAATGACTTTGTTTCGAGTAAATTATGGACGCTACCCACTCAGGACACTTGGATTACATTGGACGAGCAGTATGGAGGAATATTGACACGTTTTTATGGACTTTTATGGACCTTTCTGCCTCGGGCGCCATAGACCTACATTATTTGAATGTCAGCAGACAGCAAGAAGCCTCCCAGATCTCCAGATGCATTTGAGATATCAAAAAAGTACTCCAGAGTTTTGTTCAGCATGGGGGTGAGTAGAAAATGAAGGCTAATCATGTTTTGGGTGTACTATTCCTTTAATGTACTCCTGCCGCAGATTCATGCTCTCAAAGCTAGTGATAAATCTGGTAAAGCTCGCCGTTTAATGCAACACTGAATGATTATAAAACAGATCTAAGATATTCTGGTGAAAAGAGAGACGTTAATACCATGCAATGATTGCTGTATAATTACTAACAAATAACCTGTAGATAGATGCATGAGTCTAAAGGCAAGGCAAGGCAAATTTATTTGTATAGCACAATTCAGTACAAAGACAATGCAAAGTGCTTTACATGATTAAAATACAGGAAGAAAGTAGAAAACAATAATGTTGTACACTTCAGTGTTCACTGCAAGTCACACCATCAACTTTTACCCACATAGTCACATGTGTCCTGGTATCTCTCAGCCCATAATGGATGTAAAGCAGAGTATTTAGGTGCTTTGTTGCCTTCAGACTTCTAAGTGGACCACAGCACTAACAAAGGTCTCCGCTGAAGGTAGTGTCAGTCAGTAGAAGTGGTCTGACAGCACATTCTTCTGGTCTGTGGTTGTTTTATTGGATGCATACTTTAGCTTTTGTGAAACTAAACACATTGGTTTTTAAAAAAAGCAGTAAAATCTTTGATGTTCATGTAGAATTGTGCAATAATTCTTATGCAAGTAACAAAGGAAAAAAAGGATAATTAGACATTAGTTCTCAGCTTTTTTCACAGATGCCTTTGATTCTTAGCAAAGGTTTTATCTGTTGATTTTTTCTTACTAAATTGAGATAAATGGCTACAGTTAAAATTGTACAAATGATGAACTCACACAGCGACATAGAGCCTCTTTTTCTCTCCTTCCTCTCTCGTCCCTCTCCTCTCCTGCTATGTCTTTAATCACCTATTCTTGGAGCTTTTTTCCACTTGCCTCATCGGAAAGCCATGCAGAGAGGGACGGCCGATCTGCATTGAACAGTCCTGCACGCAATTTAGCTACATCTGATAGGGTTTAGTTCAGCTTCTCGCACACTGTTGCTCTTTCACTTGCATAGACTGGGGGAAGATTGTCACTTTAATCAATTGACCACACAACTAAAGAAGCTTCAGATGGTTTTGCTTTTTATTTTGTTTTTCCTTTTTATTTGCTTTATTCTTCTGTAGTTTTGTTTTCTTTTTAATAACTCCCTCTTTTACATATCAGAACACAAACAGAATCATTAGGACTTTGGCAGATTAAATGTAACCTACATCTAATGTCAGATCCTCAAAAACACTTTAGATTCTTGCCTTGTTCCCTATATCAAATCCAAATAATCCAACACATCCTTTCCGCTAAAATGCATAAATCGACTGAAAGCAGCAGTCAGATCTTACTAATCAGATGCTAACCCTTAAAGACAGCTAGTAATCTGCCTTCTTAGGAGTTGATTATCCATCAAATTCACTTAAGAGTCAGATTATGTAACACTTAGAAGTTGCAAAATTCCCAGGAGCTGCAGGTTAAATTTTTTCGGCGGTGCAATTGGAGAAAGACTGGCCCTTCAGGAGAAAGCCTCTTTGTTCCAATAAGAATATGACAGCTGGAGTTAGACTAAGAAATGTTTCCCAAAAGAAATGCAAGACTTGTTCCCATGTATTCATTGAACAGATGAGGTTCAAAATTAGAATGTTTGACAAAAACCATACATGGCCGATCGGCACAAGCACCTTCTAAAGGCGGATTTATACTCAGAAACCAGTTCGTCTGCGTGTCACAGTGAATGCAAATATGCCCCTTCCACCTACACTCTGCTACACCTCTTCCAAATTGTAGGTGAACGCAGACATAGCTGCAGACAGGAGGCCTCTGATTGGTCAAATCGTATTTCCTGTGTGGTACCTTACAGGCTTTTTTTGTTTGTATGACCGCCATTGTGGAAAACGACTCATGAAGATGGACCAGCTAGAAAAGCGAGGTGCGCGAGAACGCTGGAACCCTTTTTCCACCTGGATCCCTGCTCTTTTTCGCCCTCATGTCCTTCAGTTGTCGCACAAACTTGCCTGTCCAATTTTTCCACTTCCTCACTGCCTCAGCCATATCTTTACCCACAGGTAGTTCGTGATCGTACATCTTGCGTTGTGGCGTGGAATAACAGCACAGACCATGCTTCAATATTGGGCATAAATCAAAAATACCTGTTGCAAGCTACCTGCGACACACTGCTGCCGGAGGATAACCCGCCCTTCAGTTTCTCTGTAAGCAATCTGTTGTAGAGTCACATTTGTGGCGCATTTATACTCCGCCTGAAGCTAAATGGGTCAGGGGACAACATGACAATGTGAACCTCAGCAAAAACATTAAAAAGGAAAAAATGATGTGGTAGGGCGTTAAGAATATTGTGCAGAAATGTTCGAGAAAGACCTAAAGATCAATGGATACCGTGTTTTTAGGCCCATACCGATTATTCTGACTTTCTAAGCAACTCCTGATGTGCTGGGCTAAGTTTGTTTTTTTTTAGGACGATTGTTCTTCCTCAGTTTAAATGATAAAACATGACAATGATAGAAAATGTTACATTTGTCTCAATTTTTGCATAGCATTTATTAGTAAAACCAAAACATTATCAATGGATAGCAAATGGAGAGAGCAGTGATGCAACTTAAAGGCAAAAAATCTGTGAATTATCGGGCAATAACTAACCAAACAAAAAAGAATGCTAATATCAACTTGTATATCATTCTGAATACAATGAAGTGAAGAAACGTAAAGACAAATGTGACCTGATCCCTAAAATACGTTAGTCAAATGAAAAATAGATGAGATCTACCAAGTTCAATTTATTCATGTGTTTTTAGAGATTTACCTGTGTTTATTTCATACATTTCACTCAATCCCCAATTTATTCAATAGAAGCTGAATATAAAGTTTCGTCTATCCTTTGATGGAACATGTAAATGTTAATGACTAGTCTTACTGCATTTGTTCAGCACATTTAGTGCTTTAACCTCTCATAAAGTGTGTACAACTAATAACTCGGAATGCATGAAAATTCCACCAGTAAAATGTTTACCAATATAGACATGTTAGACATCGTTGGAAAGCTTAGATTCTCAAGAATTCAACCACCAAACTCATTTTATGGACACAGCGAGCACCAAAGCACAATTAACACAGATATAGCAGCATATTAAAATGTAAACATGACAAAGCAACCACAACAAGCAAGAATCTGTGTTTTACACAGCTTGGGATGTGTTTTACTCACCCAATTTTCATATATATTTAGAAACTAGAAGGGGTTAGCTTTCAAATAATGTATCACACATGTTATTTGGTCTATTGGTTCCTAAGTTATTTGCTTTTCCATTTGGGTTCGCAAAAAATAGGCGAGAATTTCCTAAAATAAGGTGGATTTTATTAAAGTTGTAGAAAAATCATATTTAAATGTCAAATCATTCTGGCTTAAACATGTATATAAATGTACTCTTTATCAGACGATATTGTCCAAAAATGTAGAAAATTTCTGTTAAGAAAAAAAAAAAATCCTATCTTAAAATCTGTTTTTTTTTTTGTTTTTTTTTCTTCCCGTTATTTAATGCAGGCCAATTATACGTCAGCTTGTACGCCTAAATTCGGCCAATCACATATCAAATTTTTTCGGTCATAGGATCTTGATTCATATGTCACAGCTAATATACACTACGGTTGAAATAAGAATAATTTCCTTTCCCATTGAGTTCCGTCCCAGTGTTCACGGGGATGGATGTCTGTGTCTTCAGCAGGCGTAGAGCTAACAGAACTGGCAGCGTTGCGAGGCGAGGGCTCAAACATTACATTTGTCAAACTTAACAAAAGTTGTTGGTCATTTTGCTTCATGCTGGCTTTGAATCTTAACAGATCAGTTTCACACCTACCTTATTGTAGGTATGAAATGAGGCCGTCCGATCCTTCATATATATGTCATCTTCTTCACCATCAATCTGGTGATTTCTCAAGATAAGAGCACATTTAAAAAATATTAAGACTAATAATAATAAATAAAAAAAGAGTAAGATTGAATGACATATTTGGAGAATATCTAAGATGAATATTTGAAGGACATCACTGATTCCTGAAAGTTTTTTTTTTTATGGTAATGGACCTTTTAGATAGTATGTCATCCCAGTCCAAATAACATTAGAAATCCATAAATTGTATGGAAAGCCGCATAATATTGCAATTTGACTTTGTCCAAATTTGGAACCCTGTCATATTTTACATCTCTTAATTTTGGGGGTTCGAACAATTCTCTATTAATACGAAGTTTCTACAATATTTTCATAATGTTCTTAATTCAGACATCTGTATCTATTAGAACTCAGTTCACCTTTCCTACATTGGGTCTCGTTGGTGCCCCAAAACTTAATGGTTCCCAAACTGGGGGCGCCCCCTAAGGGTGGCTTAGTGCAATTACAAGTGGAGCCTGGTAGAATTAAACGAATAAATTACCAATTTCAAATCTTTTTATGTATCTATTGTTTGAAGTAATATCAAATTGTCTATTGTAAAACAAACTGTAACACATGAAATAAAAACACTTCAAAATGGATTATACTTTATTTTAATGCAATATTAGTTTTTACCCTTTTTTGTGTGTTTTCTAGACTTTTAAAAAAATAATAATAATAATAATCCACTGGACTTTGTTTCCAAGTTTGAAGACGTTTCACTTCTCATCCAGGAAGCTTTTTCAATTCAAAAAGCGTTTTGCTTCCTGGACGGGAAGCGAAACGTCTTCAAACTTGGAAACAAAGTTCAGTGTTTTATTTTTTTTACTTTTTGAAATAACTATGACCTGGATGACTGTGAATCTTCACCAGCATTTCTGGACTTTTCTTTGTTCAACGGTTGAAAAGGTCAGAGATGAAAACATCCATCCATTTTCTCCCACTTAGTCCTTGTCAGGGACGCGGTGGGGCCGGTGCCTATCTCTGGCAGTCTACGGGCGAGAGGCGGGCACCCTGGACAAGTCGCCAGTCTGTCGCAGGGCATCACAGAGACACACAAACACAACCATGCACACACCCACTCCTAAGGAAAATGTAGAGAAGCCAGTTAATCTAGCAGTCATGATTTTTGGACTGTGGGAGGAAGCCAGTTTAACCAGAAAGAAGCAATGAAAACATCTCAGAAGCAAAATTGGTGGAGTTGTGGAATCATTACCTTAAACTAATGGTTGTTATTGGTATTTGACACCTACACAAAGTACTGCATACCTGTAAAGTGGATGAAAAAGGATGTTTAGTTTTAAAAAGGACAATAAAGTGATGCAGGTTAAAATGTGGAAGTTCTGTGATACTTCCAGAGTCCGTTTGCTAAAGAGTTATGCCTCCCTGTTTCAGGCCAGCTTAACATTAAGCTGTGGAAAAACTCAGGAGGGTTGAGTTTTAGTAAGAGACTGATTATTATTTTACGTTATTTTTTATTATTTTTTTTTAATATAGTTTTCATTGTCACAAGTGGGTAAAGTGGGAAAACTTTGGTCTGGATCCTGACCTTCCTCAGACCAAAAGAGAATTTGAACTATAAACCAAATAAAGATGCTTTTTTTTCCTCTACTATTTTCTTTTATAAAAAGAAAGGGCAGTTCTTTGCATGTAAATAAAATCCTGCTAGCAGATGGCTGCTTGTTAAAGCAGCCATCTGATATTAAATATCCATGTCTGTTTTTTGGTTGGTTCAGATAGTGAATGGTCTGTATCTTCTCTGTGCTGTCAGGATTGAGATCGAGGACTCTGAAGCGGTGGGCATCTCCAACATCATCTCCAATCTGATCACCATGTTCCCCCGCAGTATTTTAACCGCTCTGCCCAGCGAGCTCTTCACCTCCTTCATCAACTGCCTCACGCTGCTCACCTGCTCGTTTGGACGCAGCGCCGCCCTAGAGGAGGTGGTGAGTCCCTCCTCATCTTGTGTTGCATAATTAGACCAGTCTTAGTAAAACGGAGTAGGTTAAATTCAAGCGAGCGCTGATTAAATGAGAGCTGTGTTGTCACCCTGGGTCACCTGTTCCACAATCTTCTAGCAGGTCAGCTATATTTAAACCTCATAAATCTAAAAGCGTCCCGGGGGCCGTTTGGGGCCCATGGAGTGATAATGTTGGTAATGAATGGGTTAAATCTTGAATGACAGGATTTTCATTGATGGTGGAAAATCTTTTCCACTCAGTTTTTGGCTTTTAATGATTTTAAAATGCTTTCTTTAAAGATCCCTTTTCCACAAGAACATCTGAATTTCTTCTTTTTTATTATAAGATGAAATATTTTATCATTTAAACAATAAAAACTAAGCAGAAATCGTAATTTAAAATGAAAACCTGGTTGCTGCTTAATTGATCTCTTTCATTTCCTCGTCCCGTCAGCTGGATAAAGACGACATGGTTTACATGGAGGCCTACGATAAGCTGCTGGAGTCCTGGCTAACGCTCGTCCAGGACGAGGAACACTTCCCCCGCGGCTGCTTCGTACAGCCGGCCATCCAGGTTTTCAACTCGTACATTCAGTGTCATCTGGCCGCCCCCGATGGCACGCGGAATCTGGTGAGACTCTTTAAATACAACGCCGTTGATCTGGTTTTCTTTGCCGCTCCTGATCTCTTGTTTTAAATGTTCCCGACGGAGCAGTCTGTTAACGGCATAGCGTCACACGAGGAGGAGGAGATCAATGAGCTGCAGGAGGACGACAGGGAGCTGTTCTCTGACCAGCTGTCCAGTATTGGCATGTTGGGACGTGTCGCTGCAGACCACTGCATCCCCCTGCTCACCAGGTAGAAAAAAACAACCCTGCTAAATCAAGAGAAATGAACCCTGCTGCAGTAACCTGATCCTCATGCAGGCTCTAAATGTTGCTTAAACTTTTCCCCCATTTTCTGACCTTATAGTCGCACAGTTCAATGTATTTTATTTTGATTTAGGTTGATAGGCGGGCAGAAATGATTGTAGAACTAAGAGAGGGGAAAAGAAAAAAAATGCTTAGGTTACCAAGATTTTTTTCTTATTTAAAAAAAAAAATCTATAGTTAAATGTACATTTATTTTCAAAATGTCCAATTTTGGGGTGGCTTAAATAATTTAGTCTAATTTAAAAAACAGAATTGAAGTTTCTATCCTACATACAAACTGCTATAGAAAACTAAAACCTAAAACCAGTGGCGGCTGGTGGAGTTTTCTCCAGGGGGGGCTATAAATTCAAAATAGACGTATACCAAAAATCAAATGTATACTAAGTCATCACACCAGTATATTTATATGAATGCCAACAACAAAAAACATTATAAAAACACTTTATGGAAGAAAAAAAAAACATAATTTCATGAATAGCTTTACTTTTTGTACATAAATCTTGCCCTTCTGAGGCTTTGTGAAGATAAATGTGTGTTTTGCGTGGTAAAAAAAAACAATGTGCCAGTTTATTAATAGAGAAGCTATTGGTCAGCTTTATACTTTTTTAAATATATAAAAACTATTTCCTGAGAGTCTTTATTTATGAGCAACTATGCAAATTAACAACCATCTAGAAAAAGTTCACTATATTATATTATTTTCCATGTGAATCCCAAATTATTGATTCTTCTTTGCCTTTTCTAAAAAGTGCTTTAAATCAGTACTAGTTGTCTTTATCCATGCTGGGTCAGAACCTGGCATTTGGAAAAGGAGGCAGGGAAAGCAGAATAAAGCTACATGCTGCTAGCCAAGACTTCTTGCTAAACCAGGTCCTGGAAAAGATTTTTCTTACGCCATTTCTCTCATTCTCCCTCTCTGTCATCAATCCGATAAAAAAATGGAATGACGCTTTACTAGTCATTAAAAGATTAAATATATGTTTTGCATATCTAAACAATAAATATAGATATATTTCAAAATATTTGATAATTTAAAATGAAATTATAAATTTAAAATAATAATAAAAAAAATGTATGTCTTAATCAGGGTCATTGAGTGTTGGGCGGCGCCCCAGCACCCTCTATTGGCCAGCCGCCACTGCCTAAAACTCTGTCAGGGTTCTCACAGTTTTTATTGAACTTACTTTATGCTATTTTCTCTTTGCTAATTAAGCTACTTTTTCTTTCCATCTTTTCTCTGCGTTTGACACAATGTTTAGATCTCCCCTTAATATGTTGCAGACATCAGACTGATCTAGAAACGTTGCTCTGATCCACCTGCAGCCACAGTCTGCCGGCTACACACCAGCGCAGCAAAGCTGCTTTTTAGTGGATAGAAGAAAAATACTACACTGGTCGGTTGGGCTTGACAGACCCGCTGTTTGGCAGTCCATCTGAACCTCCGAACCTCACCCCTATCCCAAAGCTGGCTCCTTTTCTGCCTGCGGGGCGGTAGAGCAGGTATTCACCTGCTGCAAGGACTTAGGATGTTGCTGACATTTTTCACAGCGCGTTTAACAGCTATATGTAAATAAGGAGGTAAACGTGTTTAAAAATAAAAAACACTGTTTGCACTCATTTAATGTCAACCTAATTTCGATGCAGTTTTGACTACTTTCACCGTTTGTGCTGAAGAGAGCACTGGAGGAGGGAGCCCAGATGCAATCAAAGAGTTGATACGCTCAAAAAAAAAAAAAAAGCATCTCAGCCTGAATTTCAGCGTAGCTGGGACACATTTCCGACTCCTAATATTAACCAAAACACACCATCCACACTGAGAAACATGCTGGTGACTGCGTTACTAAATGCCTTTATTTATTAGAGGCTTGTAAGCGATAACAGATGTGGAAAAGTCCTAAAAGAAAACATGGCTGACTGTGTGCAGGTTCACCTCATACAGAGAGAGACCCTGAGCATAAATATTCAATGCTAGCAGAATAGCAGGCTTCTTAGTGGCGCAGTGGGTAGCACTGCTGCCTTCTAGCAAGAAGGATCTGGGTTTGAATCCCGGCTCGGAGTGTTTCTGCAATGTTATCCCTGAGCATGCATGGGTTCTCTCTGGGTACTCTGGCTTCCTCCCACAGTCCAAAACCATGACTGTTAGGTTAATTGGCTTCTCTAAATTCTCCTTAGATGTGGATCTGAATGGTTGTTTTTCCTGTGTCTCTCTGTGTTGCCCTGTGATGGACTGGCAACCTGTCCAGGGTGTTCCCCGCCTCTCACCTGTAGACAGCTGGAGATAGGCACCAGCACCCCTTGCGACCCCGCTTGGAATAAGCGTGACGGGAATTAGATGGAATTGGTGCTTCAGATGTTGATGTGTTATCATGGCCTTCTCAAAGTCCTGATCTAAATCCAGCTGTGAACCTTTTGTAGGACTTTAAATTGTGTTTACCTCTCTATCTAATCTGATGGGACTTTTAGTTACTTTGTATTTTCAATATATAGATCAGCAAAACTGGCAGAGACCTAATCAGAGGGTGTAACTGCAGAAGAATGCTTGGTTTTCCACACTTTTAAGATTTTCAGCATTGTGTTGATGTACTAGTTATTATTATTAGAATAAACTATATGTGATTCACAAAATATGGGGAAAAAAGCTCTTTTTCTGTTGAAAGCTATTGGAGATATCACCATATTTTTCTTTTTTTTACAGTCTGCTGGAGGACCGAGTGAACAGGTTACATGGCCAGCTCCAAAGAACCCAGCAGCACCTTATGGCCTCATCCGACCCGGCATCCGTCGATCGTAAAGTCCTTGATGACCTGTATGAGGACATCCACTGGCTCATACTGGTCTCAGGTCAGCGTCGGTTCTACCTTTTTGAATAACCTTGCTTTGGTTTTTAGTCACGCTTGGATCAAAAGTGGTTTTAGCAATCCGATCTAGACTGGAGTCACTGAGCACACTTTAACAAGAAGTCATGTAAGGGAGATATACAATAGAAATGTTTTATTAAAGTCAGAAATGACTTTTCCAGTGGGGTTTATTAAAGTTTACTGGCTGTATTTATAACGCAGAGAAACCACACCGGGCTGCGGCTTTCTGACATGCTGTCTGCGTCCTTCTATCGTCTCAAAGCTTTACTGAGGTTTACAGCCAATTAACTTACACTCTAGACGGGGCGTGCCCTCTTTAAAGGAGATACTTTTTAATTGTTTTTATAGAGTTGAACTCTATATCTGAGTGGTTGGAAAAATTATTACCCAACGTTCAAACATAATGACTTCATAGGCTACTAGTCTTATTTATTGTGTTAATTTGAGGTTTTAATATTTTAATAACAGGGAAAAAAGTTATTTTATTGTTTGCTTAAGTTGTGTGATGCAGTTTTAAATGGTTTAGAAAGTTATTTAGAGTTTAAAATAAAACAGCTATTTCTTAAATAGCTAATAGTTTTGGTAAACAGTAGCACTTTTATGAGCTTCTATCGCTCTCTCTCCAGGTTATCTCCTGGCAGACGATCCTCAGGGCGAAACCCCTCTCATCCCCTCTGAGGTGATGGAGTTCTCCATCAAACACTCAACAGAAGTCGACATCAACACAACGCTACAGATCCTGGGCTCTCCGGGGGAAAAAGCCTCCTCCATACCGGGATGCAACCGCACAGACTCCGTCATCAGGTGCCGTTTCTGGGTCAGACGGGTTGTTGTTTGTAAATTGTGTTGGAAAAGTGTCACATATGTTCCTCACAGTTGCTATTGGGCTTTAACAGCTCAGTTTGAGAGTAAATTAAAACTACATCTCACTGGAATCTAGAGCAACAGGTTCCCAAATTGTTCACAATCATTGAATATGAAGTATAAGGATGGCCAAAATGCATCATAGTGTACATCGAAGTGAATGATGCAATAAAATGTAACATTTATTTATCTAATGCAGGGTTCCTTCAGATCCTTAAAAAGTCTTAAAAGGCTCTGAATTTATAAATAAAGAAAATAAGGCCTTCATTGGTAATAAATGCATTAAATAATGCATTAAAATTGTTTCTTATTAATTAAAATTTACCTGTTGATAATAACTACTATAAATGTTTTGCCATATACAGCTTCTGACGGCTTGTTAAAGCTTTCACATTCACATTTCCTGTTTTTAAGTATTCGAAGAAATGGTATGATTTTAAAAAAGCCAAATGGAAAGTAGAGGAAGTATAATATACCTTAATTCTAAAGCAGTTTTAACCCTAAAAATAAAATAAAGTTGCATTTATGTGTTGCCATGATTTGCTTTTTGTTCTCCTTGGATTAATTCAGTTTCAAACTAAAAGAAAATGAAATAAATTAGATTTAAAATGTGTATTTTTACTGCTGTTATTTAAAGGTATAGTGGAGGGTGTTCTTTTTCCGGGTGGATCATCTAAATAAGTGGTCCTCCTATTTGTCAATTATTCTGTATGTTTACGTAAGGCCGTTCTTACGTGCTCGTCCCCATTTCCACCTGCCGGTGGTGAGCCTGACATTGTGGAAAAAGTGCAAATCTTCTTTTGGAAAGTAAGCTTGTATGAACGATGAAAACAGCAACTTTTAATCAGAGCGTGCACGAGGAGAAATGGGCTTGTGCACGCTCTCTCACACGTTTGATAGGCGTTCCCTCTGTGGAGCAGGTACAGGGAAGTGAATGTGCATTTGCATATAAAGTAGGGAGGGCGGATCTTCTGAAAAATTTGTGAAAGTCCTCCACTATACCTTTGTATAAAAGCTGCAAACCCTGTTTATTTTACTTATCTTGGAAAGTAATAAAATAGCATTTCATTGATTTAAACTTAATTTCCTGTTTTTGTTTTTTTAAATAAGAGACAAAAATATGCAACATTATAACATATAATACAAAATAGAACATTTAGCCAATGTATTTATTTATATATATATATATATATATATATATATATATATATATATATATATATATATATATATATATTTATTTTTTTTCAAGAGGATACACAAACTTATATTTAAGAAAAATCATTTTATAGTAAATATTTAAATTATTATTTCTTGAAGGTCTTGCAATGCTTTGTTGTTTTTGGTTAAAAAAATGTATCTTTATTCGATAGGCATTAAAACTATGAAACATTGATTAATTAGGTTGTTTAAAATAATAGATAAACTTGGTTACAGTTTTAACATTTTCTGAATTTAATAATTAATGGTTCAATGAAAATAACCCCTCAGATCCGATTATCGGTTTCATTTGCTCAGCTTAAAATAAATTGTTTTATCTAAGAAACCTGTTTTTATTATTGTGCATCTATCTAATATTAACCATCTGCCAACAGACACATTAATGTTTAAATGTGTTTACCAAACAGGCTGATATAAATCCTGAAATGAGGCTGAAGCCTAATTCAACAGATCCAAACATGGACAGTTGGGCTCTAGTGTTCTTGTTATGGGTCAGATTTATTGTTTCTGTGTCGTTAGCGGTGCAGAATGTGGCGTATGAGCGCTCGTCCTGCTCAGGGATTTTGGCAGGCGCTCTGGATGCTCTTCTAATAATCGCCGTGACAACAATAGACGGTCCAGGCATCCAGCTTTATTGTCTGTTGAAGGTCATTGTTCTGCTGGGTCTTGTTGATTGGTCATTAAATGGAGAAGTGTGGGGGTGTGCGATGACAGAGGATTGCGCCCACCAGCGACTGAAAGCATCAGGTTTCCAGTTGGAGGATAGCCGACCTTTGGCCTCGTAAATGTCAGCGCGGTCTTTGTTTTCTGCAGACGATGTGAAACTGCAGGCCGTCCTCAGGGTGAGGAAGAAGGAGCAGTGAGCTCTAAGCTTTCCGTCCAGTATGGGGGGGGGGGCTAAATGTACGCAGATAAACGCAGAGAACGACACGATGACAGCAGCCTGAGGTTTGGACATTTATTGTCTGGTTGGAATGCCTTTCTCTTGCTAACAGTCATTGAAACAAGAAGCTTCATAAAAACTCATCCCCCATTTTGGAGGTTGATCTTTCCTCAATTGTTTTTTTTAGCATCCATTAAAATCTGTGTTTGATAAATGTCATGAACACAAAACATTCAGTACAAATGCCTCCTACAATTACACAGTAAAACTACAACTTTTTATTTGCTTTAACAAGTGTTTTGAGGACTTTTAAATATTGACAGACATATTTTTTTTTTATCTTAAATACAAAATGTTTGTATATTTTTTTATAATCTTGATATAATTACTGCTCTAAATGAGTCGCTCTTTCAGCTAAAGGCATGTTTTACAGTTTCTATACTCCAGTTAATATTCCAGATTAATCGATTATTAAATTAGTTCTTTATCTGATTAATTATTTCAGCTTTAGGATGTATAGATATACATCATAACCTCTGCCCTGGCCTGTCTGGCTCTAAAAGGAGGAGGGGAGGCATCCCAAACCTTCCCCAATTTTTTTTTTTTCAGCTATATGAGCATAATTAAGCCCTGAACACACCGAATATAATTTTGCGCTCATTGCGAATATAGTTTAGCGCTCATTGAAAGTCAATGTGATGAACACACCAAACCCTATATCCTGAGAGGGGGCTGCGTAGCTCCAACACAGATGGACCCCATGTCTATTTTGTTGTGACTACGCAGCAGATCAGCTGCATTATAATGGGTCTGACTGGAACAGAGACGCTATTATTAGGAAGAGACTTCGAAGCATTGGATGCAGGTCCGGCAGATTCCACAACAGCTTCTTCCCACTGCCATTAGACTGCTGAATGTTTTGTAAAATGGGTTATTGTATTGTATTTATTATATTTTATCATTATATATAAAAAAAAAAACAAAAAAAAAAAACATTAGAACTGAATGTATTTATTCTTTTCTTAGTATTTTTCAAGGCTGAATTTTTAAAAAATTATGAAATTGTCCAGAAATTACACTTGTGTAAACAAAATGACATAAAAATCTGTCTAAGTTATAAAGTAAAACATTCACTTTGGGGGGGAAAAAACAAATAAAATCTATCAATCACAAGGGAAAACTGCTGGATTTACAATGTTTGGAATCACAGAGTGCAGGCAGCCTCTTTCATGCAGTAAGATCTTGTATATCTCTCATCCAGAGTTGATCAGTGGGGTTTGTGTCACTAGAACACCAGAAAAAAAATCTTTATCAATAAACTAGATCTCCGCTTCATAGTGCTTGTTCAGCCTCATTGCAGTGGAAGCCATTACAGCTTAACCATTAGGAAGGAGTGAAATCTGCGTTTGGAAAAAAGGCAATAATGTCACTGGTTATGTCTCTTGGCAGAGGAACATGGAGCCGTCGGCTGATAAGCACATTGTTTTGTTTGATTCTTAACCTCTTTGTTTCGTCTGTTCTCTTTCCCTCAGACTGCTGTCTGCGGTGCTGAGGACGTCAGAAGTGGAGTCACGGGCGACCAGAGCGAGCTTGACGGAGCTTCTGAGTCCGCAAATGGGCAAAGACATTGTGTGGTTCCTCAGACGGTGGGCTAAGTCGTACCTACTGGTGGATGAGAAGCTCTATGAGCAGGTGGGTCTGATTCACCGCACCTCTATTGCATCCTCCTCCTTTCTTCTGTTTAAATGTTTCTCCTCCTTCTCCTCAGATCAGCATGCCTCTAAGCACAGCGTTTGGTGCAGACACAGAGGGAGCCCAGTGGATTGTGGGATACCTGCTGGAGAAAGTTATTAATAATCTGTCGGTGTGGAGCTCGGAGATGGAGCTAGCGAACGACACGGTCGAGCTGCTGGTGACGCTGGTAGAGAAGAGGGAGAGGTGAGCCCTGCTTTCCAGAGCATCAGCTTCCCTTAAGGTGCTTCTGAGGCTCACTGTGCTCCCTCTGACCCATCAGGGCGAACATCGTGGTGCAGTGCGAGAGCTGGTGGAACCTGGCGAAGCAGTTCGCCAGCCGCAGCCCGCCTCTCCACCTGCTGTCCAGCTCGGTGCAGAGGTCCCTGATGAAAGCTCTGGTTCTGGGAGGCTTCGCCAACATGGACTCTGAAACCAAGCAGCAGTACTGGGCTGAGGTGACCCACATATTCACACGCCCTCAATCTCATTGTGGAGCGAGATTTCAGTTTATTCTAATCTAGCTAAACTGATCAACTGTAGATCTCAAATGTTTCATAGTGAGTAAAATCCCTTGATGGGTGAGAACATTCCTCCGCTGGGTGTTCCTGTTGACTAATGTAGCTCCTGATCCCGGAGATCTTCATCCAAATGCGCCGTTAGCTTTAAATGCGGCCGTAAAGCCCCCCTGACTCCAAAGCAATTATCTAAATGAGTCAGCTGCTGCTGGTTCCTGCAGCTGCTGTCTGAACTCTGAGGAGCCACCTGACAACAAATCACACATTTTAAACATTTGGCCTGCTGAGTAGTTTAGGATTGATTATGAAAACCTGTTTAATTTAATGTTGTAGATAACGCCGTAACTATGAATATGTTGAATATGTTTATGCATGTAGCAACTAACAAAACTGTTTTAGTTATCAATATGACAATAGTGATGCTGAAAGCAACTTCAATGTCACAAAATTAAACAATCTGTTTTTTTTACAACCTGATCTTAGATTGAGAAGTCATGAAGTTTGTTGTAAAGATGAGGAAAGAACTTAGATCTCAACTTAACAGAACAGCTTCTGGTTTAACCAGAATGCTCAAATATAACCTCAAAAGCCTTCCTAGTGGAGTTTATGCTTTTTAAGACTCATTTTGGAGTCAAGCATCATGTGTGTGAAGTGACTCTATTGTTGCTTTGGTTGATTTGTAGTAAATATGCTTTTTTTTTACTCATTGAAATCCACGAAACAAGCCCTGATCTGATGTGAATGATCTGTCTGATCTCTAAAGCAGTTATAGTGGCACAAATTTTGCAAAAACTAATTTTTATCTGGATAAAATGTTTTTAAAAATCTCCTATTTATCCAGAAGCTCTGTATGTAACACATTATCATGTGAAAGCAGCTTCTCAACCGTCTTTTTGTCTCCAGGTGCTTCATCCTCTGCAGCAGCGTTTCCTCAACCTCATCAACCAGGAGAATTTCGCTCAGATCAGCCAGGAAGAGGCCGTCAAACAGGAAATAGTCGCCACACTGGAGGCGCTGTGCGGCATCGCCGAGGCGACGCAAATAGACAACGTGGCTTCGCTCTTCTCCTTCCTCATGGACTTTCTGTCCAGCTGCATCGGCTTAATGGAGGTGAGGGAAGGCGGAGGGTTTCTATGTAAAGCATTGATCCTGGGTGCTCAGTTCCAAACTCTAAAGTGCTCCAATTTCGGTGTTGTATTTTGTAGTAAATATATATATATTAATATATATATATATAAAAAAGAAACATGTTTATTGTTGATTTTAATAACTGCTGCAAACTAAATATTTTTTAGAAATTATTTCATCCCTGCCACTAGGTGGCGGTGGTGTTTATTTATTAATCTCAGATGAGAAGTGGGTCTGGATTTAAAATGAGTTTAAACCAATCACTGTCTTTGTTTCCCAGGTTTACAGCAACACGCCTGAAACGATCAACCTCATCATAGAGGTTTTTGTGGAAGTGGCTCACAAACAGATCTGCTATCTGGGAGAGGTAAGGCTCTTAGGACACGTTCACACCGCAGCCTAAAGTGACCCAAAGCCGAATTTTTTGGCCCAAACGCGACCTGGATCTGATCTTTTCCTGACCGTCTGAACAACACAGATCAGATTTTTTTCCAAAGCAACCCAGGCCGCTTGGCTATGTGGTCCTGAATCCGATATGAATCTGATCTTTTCAAATGCGATGAATTCAGTTCAGTAGTTGTTAAAAATATTTTTGTTATTTGTTTGTTTTTAGCTTTCTTCCTATATGGAAAGTTTTTCAAAATTTTAAACATATTTACGGCGCCAGAAAATAATGATTTATGTTAAAATAAACATTTGGGGTAAATTTGTTGCTACCAGGTTTTTCTTGTGTTTATTGTGTTTATTAAGTTGGTCTTAAATTTTTATTTTAAGTGGCATTAAAAAGTCTTTAAAAGTCTTCAATTTAACTTGCCTTATTCTGTAGGAACCCTAATATAAGCGTTTGACAGGATCAGGTCATTCATGATGCTGATGTACAACGTGACTTATTTTCATTTTCATGATTAGCAGCTAATCGCCCAGGTTAGCTAGTACCAGAATTTTGTTGTTTTGCAATCTTATTACATTTCAATCTGATCATTAAATGTTGTCCATGTAAACATAGCTACTGATGGTTAAAATAAATATAAATAACAATTTTCACAATAGTGAAACCCCTGATAAATAAGTAAACAGTATAACAGACAGGAGATCCCCTAAAAAAAAAAAAAAAAAAAAAAAAAAAAACTGGATTACTTCATCATGTATTTATGTACGAATATCAGATAAGGGAATTACATTTAAGGTATTTTTTTAAAAGGTCATTTCAATATTTTATAGTAAAATTTACAATTTTATATTTGTTTACATAATATATTTTAAATAAATAAATGTTACATCGACATATTTCATTGATTATTTCTGTATTTCATTATAGAGCCTCCATATACCTCAGGGATCACATCACAGTCATTATGAAAACCATCCGGTCTAAAGTTTTTATTTTTTACTGTTATTAATCCGTAAATCTTAAAGTAGCAAATGCAAAAATTTGCAAATTGATGTCTTTATTGTTGAGCTCATGCCTGACTTAGTATTCCAGTCAGATACAGAGTTTAAGTAGGGATACTTTTTGGAGCATCAGTATTTTTTACTACTTTAGATTACTTCTACTCCTCTGGGTCTAACCTGCTGCTCCTCACCTGAGCAATGATGATGATCCTCCTCTTCCTCCTCTGCTTCCTCAGACCAAGTCCATGAAGCTGTATGAAGCCTGCTTGACGCTGCTGCAGGTCTACTCCAAAAACAACCAAAGCCGGAAGCGGAGCGACGCCACGGCCGAAGAGGACCAGTACCAGGACCTGCTGCTCATCATGGAGCTGCTAACAAACCTGCTGTCCAAGGAGTTCATAGACTTCAGCGACAATGGTGAGTCATCTGAAAGTTTCAGTGGAGAAGATGAATCCATCCCCCCCTCCTCCTTAATCCACTCTGCTTCCAGATGAGGTGTTTCGGAACCAAGAGCAGGGGACGCCGGCGTCAAACCGCACGGTCTCTGCCGCAGACGTCGTTCTCTACGGAGTCAACATCGTTCTTCCGCTCATGTCTCAGGACCTGTTGAAGGTGAAACCACCAACGTGGATGTTTTAAACGTGTGGCAGTGACTCTAGAGAACTTCTGCTGACAGTTTTCTATCCTTTCTGCAGTTTCCGTCTCTGTGTAATCAGTACTACAAGCTGATCACCTTCATCTGTGAGATCTTTCCAGAAAAGATCCCCCAGCTGCCGGAGGACCTTTTTAAGAGCCTCATGTTCTCACTGGAGCTGGGAATGACCTCGTATCCTCTCACAGAGTCCAGATTAGGCTCCAGTCTATTTATTTGACCACGTGTTTCATACAGAACTCAGTAAATATGTGGAGGTAAATACGTGAATCTCCTTAACGCCCCTCCTTAGAATGAGCTCAGAAGTCAGTCAGCTGTGTCTGGAGGCTCTGTCTCCTCTGGCTGAACAATGCGCCAAAAACCAGGAGAAAGACTCACCGCTCTTCATCGCCACGCGCCACTTCCTGAAGGTATGAGACACGACAACATGCTGCCTCTTTATGGACATTTCAAACTATTACTAATATTTTCGGGGCAATAGGGTTTAATTATAAAATTCTAAAGCTTAAATTATATTTGATCATTTCTGCTGCTGCTTCGGTGGCCGATCACGACGGGTTAGAGATTTATGCAGATTAAGATTTCTGTTTGCCTCAGATTGTTTCATTTTATTCTGGCAGAATGAACCTGATTCTGATCCTCATTTATTTGCTTTAAAATCTGAGAGTTTATTGTACTAATTAGCCGTTTATTTGCTTGGACTTTGATTTGCGTCCTGCACAACATAGGTGGAAAAAAAAGTTTTTTCCAGTTTGATCTTTTGTTCATGGGGCCACAGAATATATCAGTGAGCTGCTGAACCAGGAGCTGTTTGTGGTTCTGCAGATAAAATGAATGAAAACTGTGATCCTATATTAAAACGAACAACGCTAAAAGAGCAACAACTTTACTTTTAAATCATTGTTAAAATGAAATGTTATAGGTACAAAACGAAATGGGTTCAAATTGGTGGGTTCTTTTTTCTGAGTTCTGTCATCATTAGAAATAAATATCTTTACTAAAGGGCCTAGACTAGTTCTAAAGGGGCCCCCGTTGGCCCCTACTGACCCCTGTTAAGAGGCACCTATTTAACAACAATATCATTAACTTAAATAAATATTTTACATTGATTTCTTTTGTTTTTTTTTTATCTATTTATTTTCTCCCTCTTGTGCTATTAGTTATTTTTTATGTTGAGTATTAATCTAAGAATTTATAATTTATAGACATTTAACTTGGTTGAAAAAAATGTATTTAAATTATACTTAATTAATCCCCGAAGGTCAATTCAGTTTTGTTACAGCCCGTCCAAAAAGATGAAAACAGAAAGGCATCACAATGGGTGAGGGGAGGGAAAAGAAAATCATATTTTATCTTTAGCAGGATACAGTTTGCAGAAAACCTCAGCAGAGAAGAAACACAAATACAGCAGGAAAAACATTATTTTCCATTTTGGGAAACAGAATCGTATGTTTTGCTTGGAACGGCTCAGGTTAAAGCGACATGTTAATGGGTTGTTTTGGTTTTTTTTGTCTGCAGTTGGTGTTTGACATGCTGGTGCTACAGAAACACAACACAGAGATGACGGTGGCGGCGGGAGAAGCCCTCTACACCCTCGTGTGCCTACATCAGGTGAGAAAGCAACACATGTACAAGCATGCTGATTTAAAGGCTTAGAAAGTCTGAACCTGCAGCTTTGATTTCATGAATCAAATGTTGTGGTTTTCTGATTAGACTGGCCGTTCCACCAGGGAGCACAATGGAGACTCAAACAAACATACTAGAATCAAATTGCTCTGAGCTTTGCCATGTGGAATCAAATAAATATTTAAAAACAGACTTAAGAGCAAAGCAGAAACTGGAAAATGGGTTTGTTTTTGCTTTAAGGTTGGATGGAGGCTTTAATTTCTCTAACAGCACGTTTGCCTCGTGGCGGGAATGTCCCAGGGTTGAAACCAAGCTTCGGGTGTTCCTGTAGATCTCTAGCAAAGTCAGGACTTTTTGTACCAAAGTGAGAACAATTTGCTGGTTCTCACTTGTTTGTGTTTTTTTTTTTTTTTTACCAACAATAAGGTCTAAGTTTGAGTTCAGGTTCAGGTTGAGGGAACAAAGAGGTTAATTAAGGAGAGTGGCGGCCTAGTGGTTAGGGCAGAGAGGTTGTGATTTTAAAACTCTGGGTCCCTGAGCAAGACCCTTAGATGCAGAGGTAAATATCTCCAATGCGAGATGATCAATAAAGTTCAATAATTATTTTTATTAGTTCCAGGTTCATGTCTCCTTTGTGCGACTCTAACATAGCCTAGTAAACTAGCCCCACCCGCCAGCCGCTAAAATCATTTTTGCCTGCGAGTGGTCTAGCTTTGATCAATGCCCCACGCCCCAGAACTGGCGGGCCAATCACAACGCAGAGATGCATTTTGAATTTTTGGATGCAAAGCAGCCAGTGTTTTGAGGGCGTGATGACAAAGCTGCACGACGCTGGAGAAAGCACAACAATGAGGATGGGAACAACTATTGAACAGTTCTTGTTCGACTCAGCTTTGGAATCAGTTTTGGAAGGATTAGACTAGCAGGAAGAGGCTCTACGCTCATTAATTTTTAAGAAGGACGTATTCACCGTTTTACCGACAGGCTGTTTGTTTACACTCCCCCATCAGCTTTCTGTCGCACTAACTACGTCACAGTCAGTTGAGCTCATTGGTCAGAGCGTTGGCCAGTAGGCACAGACATGGTTTGAAAAACACGGGTTGTTGTCATCAACAATCTTCCAATGACTCATTCATAGGGGGCCAGACTAAATTACACATTTAATCTCACATTTAGTCTGGTTTATCAGGCTAGCTCTAACAGACACATATAGAGGATGGGAGTCAACAAACCCTTAATGAACTTCCAGGTTTTAAAAACTTAAAGAAAAACAAGTTATAGCCTGTTAAAGGTAAAAATATAAAGTTATAAAACATCTATTTGCTTTATTTTATAACAAACAAAAAACATGATCACATCTACAGAACTGTATAGCAGAATAATTGAATTAATTCATTATTTATAAACATTTTATCTTTCATAATTTCAGTTGCAATTAAATTTAAAGTTCCAAAAAATAAAGTTAGATTCTTCAACATTTAGGATCAACAAGACTACTCTGCAGTAACTAAGTTACTGTTTCATTGTAATCAAGACTGATTACTTTTTTAAACTAACATAAAGTAAAAAAAACTGATTATATTCCAACATAAATTTATAAAACTTCTAACCAATCAGCTTCAGATTCCAAGAGTTTATTAAAACATTTAAAAAAAGAAACATAAGACTTAAATCTGGTTTGTTAAAAAAGGATGATATATTAGGGTTTAGTTTTGAGGTTTTTTTTAATTTTTTTAAACATTTCACTTCATAAATGAATGCTTTACTAGATAGACGGTGTGAAAATCACAGATTTAGAGATGGGATCCATCCATTATGGAGAATATGAAGCAAAGCTGGTTTAGGAAACTGATCAATGAGGTCCAACCCCCTAACGCTGCTCTGTTCTGATATATTTCTGCTTTCCAAAGAGTAACGGCTTCCCTATCATTTCATCTGACCCTCGTCTTTCAGGCGGAGTACTCTGAGCTGGTGGAGACGCTGCTGTCCTCTCAGAGAGACGCCATCATCTACCAGCGGCTGGCCGACGCCTTCAACAAGCTGACGGCCAGCAGCACGCCGCCCACCATGGACCGCAAGCAGAAGGTGGCCTTCCTGAAGAGCCTGGAGGAGTTTGTGGCCAACGTGGGCGGCCTCCTCTGCGTAAAGTAACCACTAAGAACCAGCATGGGCCTGAGTACGCGATTATTCTGGGGAAAAAAAGCAACCAATCATAGACGCCATCTGTGCCCCGCCCCCTTCTCTGCATCACACCATAGAGCTACGACCGACAGACGGTTGGAGGCTCTAATCCTCCTGGGATCATCTCCCAGTAAATGTTTACCCTTTTTTTATTTTCTGCCTGGGATTTCTTCTTAATCGTTTTCGCCCGCCTCCTTCGCACATTAAAGTCACGGCGCCTCATGAGTCGTTGAAGTGATGTGTTAAAACCGGACTGCAGCGCAGACGGTGGCGGGTTAGCAGCGACGGCCACCTCGGAGATGAGGCTGGCGTTCTCCTATTTAAAGGCTTCTGGAATGTAAACACAGACGCGCACTAAGGCTGAGACCTGACGCCATTAATCAGACCCCGCCCAGTCCTTCCCAGAGTGCCTTTGGTTTTCTTGCTTGTCCATCGTGCGTATGAATGGATCCTGTCATACATAAAGTCAAACTATAAAGACGGTGCCTACCTTCTGCCAAGAGTACAACACTTCCACTCTGACATGCATGCACAACAGGCGTTGCCAGGACAACGGGTGTGCGGCCAGCCCCGGCCGTCTTTGAGGTTGCTGAACGACGCAGCACAAGGGAGCGTTTGTTTGATGGCGACCACAGAGAAACCAAAATAAAGAAGCTGTGTGTATATATAAATATGGATATATATATATACAGTAAACCTATAAATGTACGACGTTTTTAGCCAGGAAACCTTGGAAATGTTCATTTAAATAAATAAAGATGACTGAAATGTTTTTATATGCCAGTAGAGACGGCAAGTAGGAGTTCAACTTAAGAGGGAGCAACTTCCGCCATCTTGACCTTAGCGGTTTGGTAGTTTGTTTGTTTTTTTTCTATTTGGATTAAAGGCGACCTGTCTGGGCCCATCTGCCTGCTCTGTGGGAGCAGCTTATTTTTCTACAGCAGCACATCCACGGGACGACTCCTCAAACACTGGATTATAGCAGAGACTGTTGGAAGCGAAGGACAGCAATAACTTACCAAATAAAAAGGAGCAGAGCCACTTGTGGAAGCATTATGTCGGAGACAGAATCCTCCTCCCTAAGAGCACTATCTCTGTTATTGTAGATGGCTGTTTTTGTTAATGAAGTGTAAAAGTGTACATAAAGTTGTTGTATTAAACCTTCTGGTCTCTAGTAGTTTTATTTTTTTTTCCCCCAGTGTTTGGTGTATTTTTTTTATCCACCTCTGTTGTATAAATGGTTGCAGATTAAGATGGACTCATACAAGGAAGCTATCAGAATGACGGAGGAGAAAGCTGTTCCCACGGTGATGATGGTTAAAAGACGACAGGTAAATTAAGTTTAGCAGCTTGAGCTTCTGTATGGCGGGTGTTCATATAGAAAAGTTGGGTTAAACTACTGTAGTCTTGCAAGTACTGTAAGTTTACTGTTCAGTATATAGAATATGATGATTCCAAAAAATATGAAGTTGTTTGATGTTATTTTATTGGACAGCCAATTATGACAGATGGTAATTAATTACAGGTCAAATTTAAGATGGAGTAATAAATTACAGGGGGAAAAAAATCCTTTCCTTTAATCAGCAGATTGATTTTTTTTTTCTGATGCAGGAATAGCATTTATATAGTTATTTCCTTCTAGATTCTTATTTTTTATTTTTGAAGTATTGACACAGGTTAAATATATTATTTTAGGACTCATAAAGCATGTTTAATAAGTTCTGAGATGTCTAAAAGAGATTATTGTTCTTTAACTTCATTATATAATAATAGGGGAAAAACCTTGAATTAAATTTTTAAAAATTAGAAGGTATCTCAGTAAATTCTGAGTATCATTTGCCTCTAATGTCCTCTCTAATTTTTTTTAGTATTCAAAATGTACTCGCCTAATATGACACCATATGTAAAAACTAAAGTTCCACGTTTCATTTGTTTTTGGAGCCTATAAAGTACGGCTTTGATTTATGCAACTTAAAACAAGTAAGCCAAGAAATGTGTCTTAATCATTTCCATGTGGACCAGTCTTCCTAAGCTGCTTGATGTCGTCATTCTGAAACCAGGATGGCTTCTATGTTTAACTAAGCTAATGTTGAGGAGGAATAAGGAGACGAAGCAGAGTGTAGAAACAGCCATACTTGATAAATATACTGGAAAAACATTACCGATATGTGTAATTTATTCAAAACTATTAAATAATGGTAGTTTGACAATATTACTCAGTGGTGAAGATGTAAGGTGGGGATAGGAGGGGGGATCTGCATACCCCTTAGAAAGTGTGCAGTTGCACCCCTGATAAAATGTAAGATTTTATCTCTCCAAACGAAACAGTCACTAGTACTGAAAAGCGAAAGATGACTGCTGAACATTTCGAACAATGCCAGCCACCCTCTGCACACTGTCTGCATCACTGAGGAGCCTGATCAGTAGGAGATTGCTGCTGCTGTCCAAATGCAGGACCAACAGATTGCTGAACTCCTTTGTTCTCCAACCATCAGCTGTACAACTCCTCACCCTGGGGGAAGGATGAGGAGGGGATAAGAAGAGGGACCCCCCACCTGGACATCTTATGCAAAATATTACCTATTGTCACTCATGTGCAATATTCTTCTCTCTCTGTGCAATAACACATGCCAACTACTGTGTAGTCTGTATTTTTTTTACATATTTATAAGGTCAGTACATCTCTGCAGTGCAATGCAATAACTCAAGTTAATTACTGTGGTTTTCCTTTAGCTCTCTACTGTGCAGATGTGTTTTTTTTCATAAGGGAAATATATTCCAGGACATTACAACTACTTTGTTTTTTATGCCGTTTTTTGCTAAATACACTCTTTTTATATTGTCTGTTGTATTTTTATCTTTAATGGCATCTTGCTTTAACTCTTTGTACTCTATATGAGCTACTGAATTTCCCTGAAGGATTAATCCCAGGTCTAAAATCTGATCACATTTTTATAGTTTGCAGTTGGTTGAAAGTATTTCTATCAGGTTTCTTGTGCAAATGTCTTAAAATATAACGGATACTGGAGCTTGACTGGGATAGTAGGATGGTTCGCTTTAGATGTCTTCAAATGTCCTTATTTTCAAATCCCAAACTTGACAGGTTCTCCGAAAGCAAAGAACGACTGAATTGACCCTCTGCGGTAGCCGTAGTTTTGAACTACGTCATCTTCCGGCGACTTTTTCACGTGTTAATAACAGAACAGCGGGAGTAGAAGAGGTGGTTTTAATCAGGTATGTTTCTATGAGATGAATGAGGTCAGATGTCACCGTTTTTAACTTTATATTCAGCGCCTTTGGCCAGGATCGCAATAATCACTGCGGTCAGAGGATCAGGACATTCAAACATCACCGGGGTAACTAGAAAGTTTGTGAGGAAAGGAAATATAAATTTCATATTTTATTTAGTTCCTTTTAAATATTAACCCAACGAAACTAATATTTTTATTGTGAGCTGCGGATCATTTGTTTTATTGAAATTATTTACAGACCAACATGCTTTTATTTTGAAGGTTACTGCCTTTTTAATTGTTTAAACTCATTAGGAATATTAAAACACAATTCTGGAATAAAATATGAAAATTAACCCAATTTGTTTTCTTTCAAATACTCTGCATAAAGATGCGGATCTACTGTCACTCAGTGATCAGGCTGATTGATTATTAGTGACACCTTTTAGCCAGAAACTGCAGTAAATGTCCACAGTGATTTAAAAAGGAAGCTGATCAGGTTTCTTTAGGAAGATGTTTCAGAGGAGAGAAGAACAGGGATTGAATGGAACCTTTATCTTGTTTAGCTCTGGTCCTGTGAACTTAGACTTACTGGTGACTTCAGAGGAAAACATACTTCATGTTTAATAAACCACCTCTGAATCAGTTTGCCTCAGATTATTCAGTGCTCCGTAAACCAAAAGAAAAAATGAAAACATTTTCTGTGAGGAGACAAGAACAGCAAGTACCAATTAGAGGCAAAGGATAAGAAACAGAAATTTAACTTTCTCTAATCTTAGGCTCATTTAATGGGTTTGAATCTGTTTTTTGTTTTTATTTAATCTTCTTTCCAAAGATCTACATCTTTTTCTTATTTGGTTCTAAACAGCAGAGGAACACCTGGTGTTCATGGAAACATCAGATTTCACTTTATGAGTCTCGAGTTCATGAACCGTTTATTTCAATTTTTTTTATTTATATAGCGCCAATTTACAACACATGTCGTCTCAAGGAACTTTGCAGAGACAATTCAACCAGATCATCCAGTCAGATCAGTTCAAAGTTTTCTATCTAAGGAAAACCAGTTCATTGCACCAACTCATTGACTCGAAGGCAATCCCTCACACTAAGCATGCTTGTAGCGACAGTGGAGAGGAAAAACTCCCTTTTAACAGGAAGAAACCTCAAGAGAACCAGACTCAGTGGCCATCTGCTGAGGCCAACTGGGGTTCAAGGAGACAGAAACAAATATACAGAAAGAAGCAGAGATTCAAAAGGCAACTGTAAACCAGCTCCACAGGCGGCCCGTCTAGGAAACAATATAATAGGAGAATAGAGAGAGAATGATCTCTAGGAGAGATATGATCTCTCTTTTTAATTTTCATCAGAACTCTGGCTGCAGCATTTTGGATTAGCTAAAGGTTTTTAACTACAGTTAAGGCTTGGCTCTCAGAGCAAACAGTTAATGTTTGGAGCAAATTATGTGAGGCCAATCCTCAGTATAATAACAGAAAAATAAACACCTTGATCAGCGGACACAGTCTCACCGAGGTGGATTTTTTTCAGGAGGCTTCCTTGTCTTTTCCTTTTCCTTGTGTCGTTTCCTGTATCCTTTAACTTAGATTATAGATTCTAAACATCCTGAGATGTTTTCTTCCTCTCAGGCCTGTTTCAGGATCTCCTCTCTCTGACCTTAGCAGAGGATTTCTACCCAGCTGCTCATCTTCATCATCGTCCTTTGCCCCGGCAGCCATGAGCGACAGCGATGACGACGTTCCCACACTGTCCGCCCACACTCTGGCTGCCCTGCAGGAGTTCTACAACGAGACCAGGACCGGTCCCGATCCGGATGGGACGGCGTCGGACCCGTTTGCTGTGGGAGCAGTAGAGGAGGACTGGGTGAGTTAGTTCATAACCACCTCTGTGTGCGCCTGATCTTCTATAAGCTTTTTGTTCCTCCTTCCTTTGACTTAGATCCTGTTCAGATGTTCATCATGGAGTTTCTGAGAGATTCAGTTCTGGAATCTTTCCAAACCTTTAAGTTTTTGTGAGGCTGAATATAATGTGTCCTCTTAGGGCTGTGCTACCGTTATAAAGATTAAACAAATAAAAAAGCTCCTCATTGATGCATTCTCGTAGTTCTTAGGTTGTTTTATACCTGCAATCATGGCGCCACGATCAGAAACACTCTGGAAATAATGGACCGTTTTAAAATAGGCTCCTTCAGGACAACATTTATATAAAAAAGTTTGATTTCTATCATTAAACATCCTGCAGTAACCACTTTTAATCATATTCTCTGTATTTGCCAATGCCTCAAGGAAAAAAAATGAATGAAAGGAAGAAAAATAAGAAGGAAAAAAATATTTAAAAAGACTCAATATTCACCCAAATTCAAATTTATTTGTTTAGACAATTAATAAAAAACGTTATCATGTCTAGAATGTGTCGCAATAAACGATTGGATAAATGCCCAATCCTAAAAGGACTAAAATATTTGACCAAAACGCTAAATTCTGATTATTTTCAGCAGATATTGTGTTTTATGTCTGTTTTCTTTTGGCCTAACTGCAAACATGTAGTTTTTGGACCGCTACTGGTTTTTTAGTTTTTCATGGCCTTGAAATGTCGTTTGTCTCTTCCCCTCCATGTTGCGACAAACTACGGTGGCCGGGAGGAGCAAACCAACATTACAAAATCTAAAAAACTTTTACAAGTTCCGAAAACAAATTAGTATTTCAGGAAACAAATTTACATTTAAAAAATAAATTACTAAGCAAAACACTTTTAAAAATTCAAATCAAATAGCATTTTAAGAAAACATTCGAAACACTTTTACAAGTCCAGAAATAAATGACCATTTCAGGAATTCAACCATAAAGGGTGGGTACTAACTCCGAGGCTGAACTGGTCTTGTGCAAAATTCTGTTTCTCTCCCTGTGTCGGGAGCGTGCATTGCAGCCAGAGAGGCATCATTTCATTCTCTTTTAATTATGACAAATAAAGAGTAAATATGACCAAATGCACGGGATTTGTTGTTGATGGTCAGAGGAATAAGCACAGTTAAAGACCTGCAGGAACACTAATTTCTTCTCATGTTATGGAGGGAACAGATGATTTCAGTCAGCTGAAACATCCATTCTCTCCTCTCCTCCTCCCATGGAGGGAAATAAAGAGCAACTGTTTCCAATTTCTCTAAAATTGATATGTGTGATATGTTATACTAAAAATGTCCTTACTTGAGCAATCTGTCATGTTTTGCATGAGAAGGGGATTAACCAGAAATTCTACTCTCATCTTCGCAGGACGTCTTCATTTGTGTGCCCCCTGCTATCAGCCAGTTTCCATCCTCAAATATCAGCAATGAAAAATGAAAAATACACTACGTGTTGGAAATCTGTGTCTGGTGACTGACATTTATTTCTGTCAGGCTGAAGGGACAAAAGTTGGAGAAATACTGACGAGTAATTTCCCTCTGGGATTATTTAAGTATTTCTGATTCTGATTCTAATTCTGATTCTCTTGGCGTTTAATTAAAAAAAACACAAATCAGTGTAAGAAGACCTCGTTAATGTATTTATTTTACAAATTAGTAAAAAGAGCAACCGATTAAACTGAATGTTAGAAAGTTGATATGATTATATGAGCTGTTTTCAGCGAGAAATTATCAGGAGCGCCGTGAAAATGGTCAGATCCGCCTCTCTGGCCGCAATGCGCGCTCCCGACACAGGGGGGAAAGAAACGAGATTTGCACAAGACCGGTTCAGCCTCAGAGTTAGTTCCCACCCTTTCCGGTTGAATTCCTGAAATGCTAATTTGTTTTGGAACTTGTAAAAGTGTTTTATATTTTGTAATGTTGGTTTGCACCTGCCGGCCACATAACAAACCCACTTTAAGCACATTACCACCATTAAAAGGCTGGAGGGAGAAATTTAATTTCTTACTCAAGTTAATTATGTGACCAGAATTGTGCGTCTCTGCGATTTTAAAATAGTGATTAAATTGCAAAATGATTTGCCCAGCTGTACCCCTATAAATGTATCTGTATATAAAATGAATCTGGTGGCGCATGCACTTCTAAACCCAGGTTATGCTCCGTTTTTAGTTTTTTCTGTTTTGTTTTTTATTAAAAATTCTGTGTTCTAGTTTGTTTTGTGGCTATATTGCAGTATTTGTGGCCGATCAGGAAAAGCTGGAGCCTGAGCGTTTATGATGAAGGGAGGGAATTAGATAAACTGGAGGCAAATTCTAAATAAAGGGGGAGCGATTTATAGAGTTTGTGTTGATACTGATAATAACTGTTGTTTTTTTTTTGCCCAGAGGATGAGTCAGTTCTGGTACAGTGATGAGACGGCGGCGCTGTTAGCAGAGGAGGTCGTACGGGAAGCCGGAGAGGGAGGCAGGTAAAGGATTGGTCGCACACACACATCCTTATAACCAGCTTCCAGCCAAACAAACTTCTCTTCATGCTTAAATCCAGGAAAGGGAAACACAGAGTCTAGATGTTACAGCTGGTCTCTCCAGGATCCGCTGTACAGAAATTCAACACAAACTAATCAGGAAAAAGATGAATTAGTCCTTTTTTACTCATACAGAGAGGAAAGATGGAGGTTGATGGTGATGATCTGAAACGGGTGAAAAATAAGAGGAAGGTTCTGAATTACTGCCGATGAAATAAACCAGTTTAACTCAGTAAATATATTTCTAGAGGCACCAATGACTTAACGTTTTCACCAGATGTTAACAATCCACTCATACAAAGAAATCAAACCATAGACGTCCATCAGAGTTAAGTTATGTGTAATAATGTAGAATATTACAGTAAAAAGTATTACAAATATTCATTAGAATGTATTTAATACTTTGTACAAAAGCCTTTGTTTCCTATAAAAGCTTGAGGACGCCTCCTCTATGGAGAAATTAGCAGCATGCATTGCTCAGGTGGGATTTTGGCCCATTCTTCCACACAAACAGTCTTCAAATCCTGAAGGTTTCGTGGGGATCTTCTTTAGTTGTTTCCATAGATGTTCTATTATGGCTGGGCTAATCTAGCAGCTTTATTTCCTTTCTCTGAAACCAAAGGAGAGTTTCCTTTGCTGTGTGTTTGGGGTCATCGTCTTGCTGAAATGTTCCCCAGCGTTTCATCTTTATCATCCTGGTAGATAGCAGCTGATTTTTATCAAGAAGGTCTCAGTACATTTTTCCATTCATCCTTCCTTCAATTATTTGAAGTTCGCCAGTACAATATGCTGAAAAACAGCCCCACACCATGAAGTTCCCACCTCCAAACTTCACTGTTGCTATGGTGTGTTTGGAGTGACGTGCAGAGCCATTTGACCTCCTAACATGATGTGTATTATAGCATCCAAAGAGTTCAGTTTTAGTCTCATCTGACCAGACTATATTCTCCCAGTATTGCACGGGCTTCTCTAAATGTTGTGCAGCAAACTTTAAACGAGCTCCAACATGCTTTTCCTTCAGCAGTGGAGTCTTGTGTGGTGAGCGTTCATACAGGTCATGGAGGCTAAATGCATTACTAATTGTTTTCTTCTTCTTTCTGAAGTTCTCCATAAGTGGCATTTGGCTCTTGGACAACTCTTGTGATAATTCTCTTCACTCTGTCAGAAATCTTGCGAGGAGCACCTGGTCATGGTCAATTTGTGGTGAAATTATATTCTTTCTACTTCTGGTTTATTGCCCCAACAGCGTCACTAGAACATTCAGAGTTTTAGAAATCCTTCTGTAAGCAATGCCATCATTTTTTGCAGAAATAATGTTGTGAAGGTCTTCAGAAAGACCTTTGCTTTTCACCCATCTTGAGGAGTTTCTTGTGTGATACCAGAGACACCTATTTGTAGGCCATTATTTGGGACTGAACCATGGATCCATCCATTTTCCATCAAGCTTATCCCAAGTGGGGTGGTGAGGAGGTGATCATCTCCAGCCCTGGACAGAACGCCAGTCCATCGCAGGGCAACACAGAGACAGACAGAACAAACAACCATTCACACACACTCACACCTAAGGAGAATCTAGAGAAGCCAATTAACCTCAAAGTCATGTTTTTGGACTGTGGGAGGAAGCCGGAGTACCCAGAGAGAACCCACGCATACTTAGGGAGAACATGCAAACTTGCAGAAAGTAGGCCAGGAATTGAACCCAGAACCTTCTTGCTACAAGGCAGCACTGAACGCACCAACTGATTTTAATTTTTTACTGACAAGGGGCAGGATTGCTTTCTAATCACTGAGATTTGGCTTGTCTTGGCTTTCCAGGCCTTTTCACCCCCTCTCTTTCTTCAGGTGTGACTTTTTCCCTCTGTCATTCCACATTATTACACATAAGTTCATTTCTGGGCATCTATGGTTTGATTTCTCTGTATGAGTGGATTGCATGGGTTGTTATGAACAATGTGAAAATCACATGTCAAAAGCACCTCAAGCAAATGTATTTACTGAGATAAATGGAATGTTCTACACTTATTTAACTGTCTGTATTAACATTAGCTGTGTGATCAGAACAGTCTGGTTTTCTCCTTTGATTACAAAGCAGGACATTGGAGTTTTATATTGATTTAAATATTGAATTTATCTAAAATGAAGATCATTGTGTTTTTGGAGCCAATGTTGTTTCTCCAAAAAGACCAAATAAACTGACATCATTCTCCAATACTGATGAAACTTCAAGGCTTTCTGTTTATTTATTTTTTTTTACCAATTCATTCCTTTCATCTTTCTTTCTGCAGATCAGAGCCATTATTTTATTTTTTATCTTTAAAAGTCCCACTCTGTCGTGTTTTAGACGGGTCTCTGATTCAAATGGTTTCCTTTCCTGCTGAGCCATCAGTTGCTGCAGCTTTAGGTCAGGCTGTTTATCCCTTCGTCTGTTTTGGCATTCATGGATGCTTCAGGATTTCACGTTTTGAAGGCGTTAGTCTCTGCTCCCAACCACTGCTTTAGCTGATGACGACCATCTGTTTAGAGGATGAGATGTTTGACCAGGTGATGCTGCCTCCATCATGAGGCACGAAGCGGCGGGGGTCAGGTTGAGGAGCAGACATGGTTTACAGTGAAAGGAAAGCTCTGCAGAGCTTCGATTGAGCTGTATTACAGACAGATTTGGTTTGAAGAAGCAGCAGGATTGGTGTTGAACCTTTTTTGCCAATGAAAGGTTCTCTTTCATTTGGATTTTTCTTTTGTTTCAACCTTCCTTTCCTCGTTCCCTTCAGGGTAGCGTGTGTTTGCGCTCCCAGCGTGTACCAGAAGTTGAAGCAGGGCGTGTTGGACGGGTCAGACAAGGTGTCAGCTGTGGTGTTGGAGTACGACCGCCGCTTCTCCACCTACGGGGACGACTTCATCTACTACGACTACAACGAGCCGCTGTCGCTGCCCTGCGGCGTGGCCCCTCAGAGCTTCGACGTGGTCCTGGCCGACCCGCCCTACCTGTCCGAGGAGTGCCTGAGCAAAGTGGCCCAAACCATCCAGTACCTGAGCAAAGGCAAAGTGCTGCTCTGCACTGGTGAGTAAAGAGCAGCTCAGAGGGAGAGATCAGTGACATTTCTAAATGATCAGGAGGGCTTCTGGTTGTGTCTGCAGGAGCCATCATGGAGGGCGTCGCCAAAGAGCTATTGGGGGTAAAAATGTGCTCCTTTTTGCCCAAACACAACAGAAACTTGTCCAACGAGTTCCGCTGCTTCATCAACTATCCGTCCCGCCTGCTGTCGAGCTGAGGAACCGACGGGTTAAAAGACGAGCGGCGGGTTTGGGAAGCAGAGGAAGATCCATTACCAGAACCTGCATCTGTAATCCAGTTAGAAACCACTGACTGGTTATTTGATCATTTCAGGAAGAAATATGAACAGTTTCCAGCTTTTATCTTGAAAAATGCTGAGGCTTTTTTTTTATTTGTCTTTGCCGTTTTCCTGCTGCTCTCATTGGACCAACGGCTAAAGAGAAGTTCAGACATTTCATCCATTCATTAACAAGTTATTTATGTTCTTTACGTAATTGATGCCTGAAAATTTGCTTATTTCAACAAATTCTGATTAACATAATTTCCAGGTTATGGTAGGTTTTGAATCACACATAATCTTTCCCCAGTGATGCATTTTTTGGGTGAATGTTACTACAAACCCGAGTAAGTTAATCAAAGTCAGAATTTAAAATGGAGTCAATTAAATCCAACTTTTTATGTAAGGAAGTACAACAAAAAATAAACATTTTGTGTATTAAAGGTTTGTAAGTTAGATTTATTTTGGAAAAGTAAACTTTATTATTTAAAGTTTATCATTTCTATTCAATGTTTATGTTGTTTTTCAGTCCAGGTTACTCTAAGCAATACTTAACCAATCATAAAATAATTTATTTTATGATTTAGTTTTTATTAAATAAAAACAAAAAGTAATGATTGAGTCCAGTAGATGCTTGTTCAGCCCAGCTGACTTATAAGACAATTTAGGTTTTAAACGATTCACAAAATGCTTTCAGATTATACTGAGTTATATTGAACCATACTGCAACATTAAGCACAGGAAGTCTTATTAGACTCAATACTTACAACCAGCGAAGATCTTTTTACTCAACTATCAAGGATTTTGTTTTTCCTCCAGCAGTTTAATCTACATATTTAAGATGAGTATCAACAAGTTGAGGGGAATTGTATTCTGTTCTCTTTAAATCTTTTAGGATATTGAATGTTGCGAGTGAAGATACTCCATCATCCAGGTCATAGTCATATCAAAAAAGTTAAAAAACAATCAACTGGACTTTGTATCCAAGTTTGAAGAAGTTTCGCTTACCATCCAGGAATAATGAGATTTGGAATTGAAAATGTTTCCTGGATGGGAAGCGAAACGTCTTCAAACTTGAAAACAAAGTCCAGTGGATTGTTGTTGTTTTTTTTACTTTTTGGAATGAGATACTGAATGTTGACTTCTACAATGTAAATGTATTTTACTGAATAAACTTAAAGAAATGTAAAGAATCTACGCAACGACTTCAGTGGACGTGTGTTTGGATCCAGAATAAACCGTCAAACACAACTGAAATAAAAAAAACTGATGCATTATGGGAAATGGGAGATGAATCTAACCTGTGGCTCTTTAGACACTCGGCGACAGCTCTTCATCACTTTGGTTGAAAAATGAAGCTAATATTTGTCAAAATGTATACACTAATAAATACTTTTTATGTTTTTTAAATGGGAAAAATAGTTTTTTTAAGTTCAGAAATCCTTAAAAAATATATTTCTTGTTTTTTTGCAAGTTTATTCCTTCATTTAAAACCCAAAAATAAAAGCATGGTGATTATTTTAAAAAGGACAAATTTGTGGTAGGTATTTATTAAATATCACTTATCTTTTTCTCCCATTTTAAAAAGATCAGTGTTTGATGCTCTATATGAGTTTTATAAGCTGGACTGAATTTAAAGTAGCTCAGACCTGTTTTAGACGTGTACTTTTTGTTTTAGAAAATTATTAATATTCTTCACAGAACTGTGTTGATCTTGTGTTACTATGATACGACATTACGGTTGTGATGGATGTTGACAAATAGTGATGGCTTCTATATGGAGAAGCAGAGGCAGAGGAAGGGTCTCCAACCCCGAGGCGCTTCCAGGCCAGCTGAGAAACATAGTCCCTCCATCGTGTCCTGGGTCTCCCCCTGGGCCTCCTCCACAGTGAAGAGGGAGCTGTGGGATTCTGTGCTTCAGGGCAGACTGGCAAAGTAAAAGCCATATCTGAGACTGGCCAATAAAAGAAAAAGATTGAGATGGGCAAAAGAACACAGACATTGGACAGAGGAAGACTGGAAAAAAGTGTTGTGGATGAATGAGTCCAAGTTTGAGGTGTTTGGATCACAAAGAAGAACGTTTGTGAGACGCAGAACAAATTAAACGATGCTAGAAGAATGCCTGACGCCATCTGTTAAGCATGGTGGAGGTAATGTGATGGTCTGGGGTTGCTTTGGTGCTGGTAAGGTGGGAGCTTTGTACAGGGTAAAAGGGATTCTGAATAAGGAAGGCTATCACTCCATTTTGCAACGCTTGATTGGAGCCAATTTCATCCTACAACAGGACAATGACCCTAAATACACCTCCAAATTGTGGAAGAAGTATTTAGAGCAGAAGCAGGCAGCTGCTAGCGGTAATGGAATGACCAGCGCAATCTCCAGATCTGTAACCCATGGAGCTGTTGTGGGAGCAGCTTCACCGTATGGTACGCAAGAAGTGCCCATCCAACCAATCCAAATTGTGGGAGCTGCTTCTGGAAGCGTGGGGTGATATTTCTCCAGATTACCTCAACAAATTAACAGCTAGAATGCCAAAGGTCTGCAATGCTGTAATTGCTGCAAATGGAGGATTCTTTGATGAAAGCAAAGTTTGATGTAAAAAAGATCTTATTTCAAATACAAATCAATATTTCTAACCTTGTCAATGTCTTGACTCCATTTTCTATTCATTTCACAACGTATGGTGGTGAATAAGTGTGACTTTTCAGGAAAACACAAAATTGTTTGGGCTGACCCCAAACTTTTGAACGGTAGTGTATGTATCCTATATAACCGGGTTGTAGTCTTTTTTTTTTTTTTTTGCCAGTAGATGGCAGCATTGAAGCAGGTATCCCTATATGCAGTTCAATGCAGTGAGAAATGCTTTGATTTATATATTAGAGAAGCCAAACAACCTCTCCACAGATGCATGGCTCAACACAGAAGAGCGACCTCCTCCGGACAAGACTCTGCACCTAATGGACAAAGGACATTCTTTTGAGGACCAGAATGTTCAAATTTTGTACAAAGAAGACAGGTGGTATCAAAGAGGTGTGAATTTATCCCATTTATGTTACGAAAGAAAAACCAACCTTAAACAGAGGGGGTGCACTCAGGTTCCAGGTCTCAAAAACCTACAACACAGCGATAGAGTTGGTTCCTTCCCACTATCACTTTAACCCCCCACCCCCATGCAGGGGACCAAACATCTCACCTGAGCAGCCAAGCCAACAGTTGCTCCTAATTACCCCCCTTTTAAAGACATAGCCAGGTATCGGGTAATGCAGGCTAACGAAGAACCCAATACGACTCTTCATTCCTAAGGATGTTCTTCTGGTTCAATTTGCATGTTTTCCAAGCTAAAACAAGTTTTTGGGCTACTCTATAAAGCTTCAAACTCAGAACTAATTCTGACAGTTTGATTTGAAAAAGCTTCCTGAATGGGAAGGCAAACGTCTTCAAAGTTGGAAACAAAGTGCATTGTTTTTTTTTTACTTTTTTGGAATAGATATTCCTGTGGTTTTGATCGTTTGAACTGGGGTGGATTCTGCAGAGATTTGGTCTCAGATCTCTGGGGAAATGCAGGTTTGGGTAAAATATTACTTATTTCCCAAAATTGTAAGAAAAAAAACAAGATCAGGCACCATGTTTAGACAATTACTTTAAAAATCTTTTTTTTAATAGAATCCCTTTTACTGTGATGTTCCAAAATAAAACCTGTCAACCAGTTGGGTCGGAATTAATAAATATAGTCCTCCTGGGTGTATTTATGATGTCCAATAATTGAGTTTAGAGTATGTTGAGTTGAACAGAAGTCAAGTACCATTACTTTAAAAAGCATGTCCATCAAAGGACTGATGCTCTCCTTCAGGCCTTTTTCCCAGCAGAGAAAATCTGTCTAGCTTTGGGCTTTGGTCCCTCTAGGCTCCTGTTGCTGCTCTGACCGTCTCGTTTCTTCTCCATCATTGGCACGCAGGTGCATCCCACGGCCACAGAGACGTAGATCTCAGAGTAGGAGTGGCGTCCACCGACGCAGGAGCCGGATCTCCTGAGGATGACGGTGGGAGCGTAGACGGGAACGCTGCGGTACTGCTGGCTCTCCTCCCTGTACGGCCCAAACAGGCAGCCTTTACACAGGCAGTAGGCCTCAGGGATGTAGCGGGGATATCGGTTCGGTTCATAGGAGAGCCTGAAAAACAGATTCAGAGCAGAAATTTTGGTGTTTTTTGTTTGCAAAGCTAATAGTATTAATTCTCTTTTCACTGAGTTTGCTAAAACATCAGGAAATATGGCTCCACAGCAACAATAGACAATGCTGAAGGTGCTCCCTGATTCTTGTCCAGTGATCCATTTTCTTTTGGATCAAAAGGAGGGCATGTGACGTTTAAAAGGGGGGCCATGCTTCGATGGCGCAGTGGTTAGTGAACACGACCCATGTATGGAGGCCTAAAGGGCTGGTTATCCTCCCGCAGCAGTGTGTCGCAGTGAGCTTGTTGCAGATATTTTTGATTTATGCCCAAAATTTAAGCGTGGTCTGCGCTATGTTATTCCACGCCACAATGCAAGAGGGACAATCAGGAACTAGCTGTGGTTATAGATACGGCCGAGGCGGTGAGGAGAAGGGGGCAAGTTTGTGTGACAACGGAGGGACAATGAGGGCAAAAAGAGCAGGAATCCAGGTGGTAAAACGGTTCCAGCGTTCTTGCGCACCTCGCTCTTCTAGCTGGTTGTTTTCCACAATGGTGGTCATAAAAACAAAACAAGCCAGTAAGGTGTCAAACAGGAAATCTGCATAGAGTAGAGCGGATGTAGATTTGACCAATCAGAGGCCTCCTGTCTGCAGTCACCTACAATTTAGGAGAGGTGCAGCAGAGTGTCTGCGGAAGGGGTGCGGACACATTTTACTGTGACACACATGCAGATGACCTGGTTTCTGAGCCATGACCCTCCTGACCTCGCATCTAGCTCCGCCTCTGGGTGCAAACAAGACAAGTCTCCAGTATAAGATTACTGAGTCATTTCAGTCATTTTAAGATATAAACTATCTACTGTTTGAATTCACTGGCTGCATGCAATACTTATCAAAATAATACTGGCATAGATAGCTTTTTCTGGACGATTCCTCTCTAAACAGAGATTATTTTGTCAAAATAAATACAGAAAACCGATTTGAAGGACGACAGCACTGCCTAAAAAACTCTGTTAATGCTTTTATTAAACCAGCACCATGTTTGGACAGAGAACTGATCCAAACTGTGTTGGTTTTGATATTGGAACAGAGGCAGAGCCAGGAAATATTCCTACAGGTGGCAAAGCAAGAACAATGTGCACTTATTTATGATTGATGTCTAAAAAAAAATCATCATATACATAATAATCTAATGTAATTACAATATGAATTAAATGGGTTTAACAGTTCTTTAATTATATATAGGAAAATACAAGCTGGCCTACAGAGAAATAACTTTCCCTTCTTCCTATTAAAACACAAAAACTTTCTCTGAAAAGAGTTAAATCTTTTTTATACATATCTTTAGGTCAGTTTATGGCCATTACACTAATATTTAAAATATTTAGTTAGTAATTAATAATGAGGACATTCCACTTGAGAGTATCACTGCTGCCCCCTCTGGTTTACAGGGGAACTGCTTGTTCCAGTGGTGTTGAATTGGCCTACCACCCCTTTAGTTCCACCCGAGGATCTTATCTTTGGCCGCCGCCGCTGGTGTCTCAGTGGGTTTTCCCCAGGTACTCTGACTTCCCCTAACCCGTATGTTAGGTTAATGAGCTCCTAAATCGCTTTCAGGCCTGAGCTTTAGTTCTCCGATGGACTAGAAACGGACCAAATTCATGAAATCTGCTGATTTCCAAGACTTTTTTTTTTCTATCAAATTATTTTAGGACTCACTTGAACTTTAATGTGGATAAAACAGGAGACTGATTATAAATGTAGGCTATATAAATCTGATGTTCATGCAGTTCTGAATTTGTATTGCTAAGTAAATGTAGTTTTTACCGTTGCCATTTTCTGGCCTCAATACCGACACCTGGCTGTGCAGCATTGACTGACTGATACCATTCCATCCATCCATTATCCGACACACTTGTCCCAAGTGGGGTCCCAAGGGGTGCTGTTGCCTATCTCCAGCAGTCAATAGGCAGGGTACACCCTGGACAGGTCGCCAGTCCATTGCAGGGCAACACAGAGACACAACCATTCACACACACAATCACACCTAAGGACAATTTAGAGACTGTGGGAGGAAGCTGGAGTACCTGCAGAGAACCCACACATACTCAGGGAGAACATGCAGAAAGACCTTGGGCCAGGAATCGAACCCAAAACCTTCTTGTTGAAAGGCACTACCCACTGTTCAACTGAGCAGCCAAACTGAACCAACTGATTTTAATTTTTCACTGACAAGGGGCAGGATTGCTTTCTAATCGCTGAGAGATTTGGCGTGTCTTGGCATGTCAGAACTGCATACTACTTGGATGTAAAATAATTGCCATCATGGCTTTCTAAAGCTGCTGCCTACCTTTGTAAAACAGGATGAAGACGAATACAAAGTGAATCCAGTGGAAGTTTTTATAGCCTACCTGGAATGAGTGACAACAGTTGAATAAACTTTTGGCTCTGGAAATGGTATCGGTGTCCTATTTGTTGGTACTCGCCGATACCGATACTATGGATCAGGCCCCATGTGATACTGGTATCGGGTGCAACACTAGATTTTACCTCCATTTTGTGTGTGATATGTTTTATTTTTATTTTTTTTAATCATACCAAAGCACCAACAGGTAGCTAAGTAAAATCTCCAGCAATAAGTCTGTTTCTGCATTCCTACCTGTAAGCCCAGGGGGAGATGCTCCGCAGGTTGGCCGGGAGGCGCTTGTTGCTATCGGTTCTCCTCAGCGCTGCTGTCGGGCACGTGAGGTTGAGTTTCCCGCGGGGCTCCAGCTCCAGCGCGTGGTGGAAGGCCCCCATCACTCCCACAGAAAGCCGCCCGAACATCTGCTCCAGGATCTCCTCCGGCAGGTCCAGACAAGGCCGGCTCTTAGTGGTTTTCTTCCGAACCCTGGTGGTCTCTGCTGGCCCGGCTGGTACCAGAACCAGATGCAGCAGCAGCAGGACGCAGATCCGACGCCGCATCTCTGCGCGCTTTGCGTTCTGTTGCGCCAGAAATGAACCCAGGTGGCGCACAGCTTGGAGACCTCGTTCTTCCTGCGATCTGAGCTCAGCAGCAGTTTTTTAAGCTGTTTCAGTCCCAGGAGCCATTTGTTATGTGTTCACAGACTGTTGATGCGACTTGGAGTCTGGCGCAGACAAACACACCGAGGCGCGCAGCCAGGAAAACTACATCTGGCTCATCACATCCATGAGGTCTCCAGGATTAAAACCAACCACAAAACATTAAGTGCCGATTATATTCGAAGATCTCATCATTTCTGGTGAAATATAGCCAATTAGTTTTTTTATTTTATTTTACAAAAAGCGAGCTTATCTTCTTTGGTGTGTGCGCATTAACTCCACTGTGCGCTCCGTTCCGCACGATTCCAGCAGGATCTAAATCAAACCGAAGCGATGACAGAGAAAAAGTCCCCATCGAAAAAACACAGAGCCATGATAGGAAAAAAAAAAAAACATTCCTGGATTCATGAGAACAACTGAGGCTGGTTTGCTGCGTCTGTGCGCACTGCTCCATAATCCCTGTAAACACTGGAACCAGTCACTTTATTCACCCTGATCTGGAAACCAATAGCCAGTGGCGGTTCTATATTTTCTAGGGGAGCCAGGGTGTTTTCACACAAAAGCATGAAAAAAAAAATTTAAAAAATAATTCATCATATATATCAAGAGAGCTGCAGAACCAAAGAGATACTTTACGGAATGAAGTGAGATTTCCACATCATTTGGATTAATTTAAATGTTATGTCGCAAATGAAATGTTTTTAATTAACATTTTTTTGCCTAATCTGCTTTGGACCTCTTTTGATTGATTGACTTTATTTATCTCACATTGGAGAAATGAACGTGTTACATCAGCTCAAATAGTTAATTAAAAGAAGAAGCCAAAAGTAATTGTCCATGGGGTATATACAGTGCGTCCACATATAGATATGATATATAAGACTTTTTTTGCTTATAGAAAGCTGCTCCTGAAAGCTTTACTGATCTTTTCATCTTTCACTTTCAATCATTGAACAGTGTAACATATGTAGTAAATCCACATGATGCTCCTCATCAGAGTTGCAGCAGGTCATACAGTCAGAATTTAAACAAGGAGTTTTTAATTTATAAACTTTCAGAGTGAAGTTTTTGAGTATTCATAGAGTTTGTATTTCACAATACATACTTTAAAAATTTTTTTTTATTCTGTAATTTTGCTTGCTGTCCAGCTGAGCGCAATCCTTGCAGCCGCCTGTGTCACCTGTTGGTGAAGCCGGCCCTGTTTTTCGCTTTGAAAATGTAAATTTTACTTAACCTAAAATTAAAAATTATTTACAATGGGGAAAAAAAACAAGCTAAAATAATTAGTTGCTAAATAAATAACTCCTTAATGATAAATTGTATTTTACTTTATACAATGTACTGTATTGCGAACAGAGGCCAACACAGAGGAACTGGCCCCTGTCTGCCCATGCTAATAAGAACCGCTTTTCTATTTTTGTCCCCTTACGGTAATTGTTGGTTTAATCTAATTCACATTTTACTAAAAATATGTCCCATTTTTAACTTCAACAAACCCTAAAAGAAAGCTAAAAATATACTGAGCTACATGAAGTATCTCATCCTGTCTGGGTTAAAACCAGTAGTTTAAAGTCATTGATAGCTGTCCTGGAATAAAAGAAGGATAATAAGTGTTGGTCTGGCCTTAGTTTAGGATCTCTCCAAGTATTCATGAAACCCTATGAGAACAGTAACTTTTAAACGGAGTGTGCACGAGGAGAAATGGGCTCATGATGCTTTTAATAGGCATTCCCTGTCGGGAGCAGGTACAGGGTTGTGCATGAGCTTTTCAAAAATACACAAAAATCCTCAAAAAAAAGAAAATTTGTCAGCCAGTTTAATTTCAAAGAAACCAACTCTCACTTTTGTCTTAAGCAGGAAAACAGATTTTATTACAAATTTAATTAAACTTAAAAAGAGAATGAATAAATAGCAATAAGTTCAACAACAAAGTTCAGTCTGCTGAGAAATGTTCTGTGTTTATAGTTACATATTATTCACACATAATAAAAAATTTTATTCTGCAGATCCATCACAGGAGAACCTTCAGCTCTTCTTCCTCCTCAGCTTTGATGGGGGTGATGAAGAACTCCCATTATGAGCAGATTATAAAGATTCTGATTTCAGAAGGTAGTCGATGCCTCTACTCCGGTAGCAGCTCATCCACCAGCTCCTCATCTGCAAAGTCATCGTCATCCACCAGCCTCTTGACCCCCGTCTTTGGTCTTTCCATCTGAGGCCCCAGCGGATCAACGTATGATGCATCTACACACAAGATCAACCAACGATCTTACAGATTGATGTCATGAGTTCCTGATCAAACCACAACTTCCCTAAAAATGTCTTCAACGTCTCAGGATTCCTGTTAACTAAGAATCACGTCATCAACCATGAGATAGATCAGAGTTGGAGAGGAATACCATCAAACTCACTGCAGTTTTTTTTTTTTTTCCAGAATTATATGGAAACTAAGGAGTCCTCACCAAGTTCTTTAGGGCTGCTGGCTTCATAAGGCTCATTGGAACCAGGAAGTGACCTCATCTTGGCGCTCAGACGCTCTCCTTTGGAGCCGCTGCTGCTGCGGCCGCTGTCTGCATCAAACACACACAGATCCTTAATCAGGAGCTTTGAACAGCATCAGTAGAAAAGGGCTCTAATATTTTAAACAGATTTCAAACTAATGTTAAACCTCATCGTTTGATGTGCGGTTCTCAGGAATCTGCACCATTAAAAGATGTGGATTTATGAGGGAACTTCACTGCTTTCTTTAACACCAAACCGATTGCCCACACAGCTGCTGAGATATTTTAGTAAAATACATTTTTCTTGTGAATAAAACTCAACAAGTTACCGTGAGAATTTTAAAGCAAAAATCCCCTCAATTCAATTCAGTTTATTTCTATAGCGCCAAGTCACAACACATGTCATCTCAAGGCACTTTACAATTCACCAGATCATACATCTAAACTGATTCAAAGTTTTCTATCTAAGGAAAACCAGTTGATTGCATCGACTCATTGACTGAAATGCAATCAATGCAATTTCATCCTCATGGATGAAAGAAATATGCTGCCTCCAAATTTGGCCTTCCTGCTGTAGATTGATTAAAAAGCTTAATAATCAGGTGTCAAATAACGAAGCATAAATACTTAGTATTTTTGCAGTATCTGTTCTTTAAGTATTTATTTTTCCTTTTACTACATTTGAACACAGATATCTGTAGTTTCTTCTCATTTTCTCAGAAGTAGCTCGTTAGTTTTATACAGTTTGATAATGACAGAACAGTAACAGACACACAAAAAAAGGAGGGAAGATAAAAATTGCTTTGAAAGTCTGTGCAGTTGGAGTCCAGTTAGTTTAAGGAAAAACGCTGATAGATGGGGAGAGGCAGCTGGGAAACATTGCAAATAACGATCAGATCTGTTCCCCATTTATTAGAGTTTATATTAACCAATTGACGCCATGTTTTTTCCCCCAGTGTCAGGTTATACACACTCAGTGTTGCACCTAGGAACCTTTAGCATTCTCTTGTTTCCATTACAACTGGTTCCTAACAGTGTATTTTTTCTTTGACCGTTATAAATGTTGTCAGAAATTTGTCAAATTTTCTGTTTATTTTTCAATTAATATAAAGTTTACAAATTTAAATTTGGAAACTATTTAAAGGCAAAGAAATCTATAGTTTATAAATCTGATCTTCAAGGAGTGAAATCTTGATTATTGAATTATTGATGTTAGCATATTTGAGGTTTAATTCTGTTCTCAGCAACTGTAACGGCATTTCAAGCTCTGGCATCTGTGAATGCCAGAGCTTGAAATGTGTTCAGCAGCTAATGAAGGACTTCTGTTTGGTTCAATCTAAACCAGAGGTCTTCAACGTTTTCCAGGCCAAGGACCGCCAAACTGATGATGAGATGGAGCAGGGACCCCCTAATTACATATACTGTATGAAATTGTGTTATATATATCAAACTAGCCCGATAGTCACTCTATTACAGATGGAGTAATTTAACAAAAGTAATTTCTCCCTGGGATTCTCAAAGTATTTCTGATTCTGATTCCTGGTTGATGGGACAGGTGTTGTGAATGATAGGGGTGTGCAAAATAATCGTCATGACGATGCATCGCGATTCTAATTTTTATGATCTGCTGCATCGATTCTTGATGCCAAGTATCGATTCTTAATTAACAAAAAGGAATAAATAAAATACATGAGTGGTTGGCACACATCAGCCAAAAACAAGTGGAATAAAACTTTCAGTCCAGCAGATGTCGCTGCGGATACTGCGATGAGTCATTTATAAACAAAACATCGAGGAGACTGAGATAATTTGCACAGCTCCATCACATTCCAAGTGAGATGTTTGGATGCATTTTGGCTTTAAAAACAAAGAATGTAAAAACTAAATAAATATAACGCATGTAATTTGCAAAAGGGGAAATGTTTTCATTTCATTGGTTTAAAGGACCACTGAGGCCATGTAAACGGCACTGTTTAAGTTTTATAAATCCTAAGCACTTTTTGTCAGTGTGTCCACTCCAGTAATAGTAATATTTGTGTCCAGTATTTGTTTTCATTGCGACACCTTCGATAGTCGTTTCAATAAATACAGCTATGTATGAATTCAGTTGCTTTCAGTTATGGATCAATTAAAGACACTATCCAGATCATACACAGCCAGTCAGCCACTGGTAAGGGCTGTATTTTTTTCTTACAGTGTTCAGTGAAAATATCGCAATGCATCGCAATATTTCAAGTATCGCGATGCATCTTAATAGAATCGCATCGTGGCATGTGAACCATGATTTGGATCGAATCGTGACTTATTTGGCAATACCCACCCCTAGTGAATAAAACGGTGTCCAGCTTGAAGGAGCTCCTGTGTGTCGCTGAATGTGTGCATTGATGACTGAAAGACATCTTCTGCCTACATTTATCTGTTTCCTACAGTGTGTTAAATTCATGTTAATGTGGATTTAAAGAAATTTCAATAAGTGGAAAAAATTGCAGGGGGAATATAAAAAAAAAAGTCTAATCAGCCAAAACTTTCGCGACCCCCATGCAATACCTTCGAGGACCCCCTAGGGGTCACGGACCCTTGTTGAAGACCTCTGATCTATACTTTCCAGTCGGAAGTTTTAATTCAGAACTAAACTAGACTGAGTCTGTTATTTATTTTCCTTTTCTTTTCTTTTTTCCTCTACAAGCACTGTGATCAAAAGGGGAAAATTAACTTTTTTTTCTGTTCATAGATTTGTTTTTTATGAAAGATGTAAGTTTAAATATTTAAGTAGCTTTTTTCAGTCTGTTCTTCACTTGAGTATTTATTTTTACTTTTACTTACTACATTTGGATAGAAATAGCTAAATAGCGCATAAATATGTTTGCGACTTAAAAAAAAAAGAGTTTTTAATAAACCCAGAGGGGTCCAGACGCTCACTCACTCCTGCTCTCCATGACAGTCAGGTAAATAAGGTAAATTATCTATTTAGTTTCATCAGACATATGAAGAAAACACCTCTAAACATCTGCTTTAATCAAATGTCCTGTTCTGTTATTTTGTAAAATAAACAGCTTTTTTTTCATATCAGATTAAAATTCTAAACTGAACAGAGGTATTGAAAGCTATAAACCTAATAGTTTTTTCTTTTCCAGGCTAAAAATAATTCAGCAAAATTTCGAGTCAGTGTTGGTTGTCACGTGTGATAACATTATTATTTTTGCAGTTTAACTTGAAATAGCCGCACGTTAAGTCTGAGAAGATGGCAGCAACAGATTATTTTGGTGGATTTATGGAAAGAAATCAGAACTTCTCAGTTCGAAACCCCTCAAGCTACATGTTTAGCATGGAGCAGTTTGAATGTAAATGAATAGGAGGATTTTATTGCGATTTAACATGTTTTTCAATTTTAAAGGAGCTTAATTCCATGAATGTGTTGCATCAGTAAATTAAAATGATATTAAACATTTACAATTTAAAATGACATGGGGACAACAAACTCCATATTTTGTTGATTTGATTTAGTGATAAAAAAAGATACAGAATAATAAGTAAATGGTTTTACCAACCCAGGATAAGCTTTGTCCTGACATAAAAATGACTTTTTAAACTATTTTATTTTTTGTTTTTTATGAATTTAGATACTTGTAAGAAAAAAAGTGATAAACATTACCAGGGTCACCTACTCTACTATATCTGAGCTTTGGGCTCAGGACAGACTGAAGGACAGACATGAACAAAGGCTGCCCAGTAACCTTGGAAACCAAAGAAAGCTGGAAAACAGAAAGGAGGCCTGATATTCCACTTTCACTCACAAAACCCAAATATCTCACATGAGGCCTTCCAAACTAACAGGCAACTGAAACTTCTGCTGGAATTTATTTATTTTTCCTCCCTCTTTTTTTGGACGGAGAAGCATTTCCTCTTGGAAGGCAACAAGCTGAAAACGGTCTGGCTTTTCTGACTCACATTGTTCTTTAAAAAATTTTAAACTTAAAACATGTCCAACATTCTCTTATTTTTGTAAATATTATCACACAAATATTACATAAATGCATGGAGAACACATCCACCAAAGACCAAGATCACAGTTTGGATTGTTAAGCATTTAGATGGATTTGTGCAGAACTGATGGATTTCATAGAAAAGATGGAGGATTCTCAGGAGCACATTAGATTTTCCTAAATATTTGAGGAATCTCTGCTTCTTAACATGTCTTTCTGAGTTCTCTGAGTGCAAACATTACCTCCACCTTAACATCTCAGCTGCCTGTCAAATGACTAATGGTTTTCCTAAGAAGTTTGTCCAAAGTTAAAAACTCCTGCTGTGAGTTTAAATCAGATAATTTTTTTAACATCTACTTTTAAAACAGGTTTCCTTTTGATATTTTTTTTTCATGATCAGCATTGAATTGAATGTACAAAATATAATTTTTTCATCTTTTTTTATGCATGCACCCATAACTCACTCACAAACTACAGCGTCCTAATGGCATAGTATTTGTTATTTAAACTTTATTTTAGCTAGATATAATATTTCTGTGTATATTTACCAAAACATCATGTGATTAGGATTATGCTGCTGTGCATGGGTACAACTGATTAATAATCAAAAGAAATGAGGCTAACAAGTCTGGAAACTCCCATGGTATAGGAGAAACAAACAAAAAGTTCAAGATCAAGTGTAAAAAGAGCAAAGAAGTTGCTTGATTCCAAAGAACTGAGAAAACAGTCTGACTGTTGGCGTTTACCAAAGCTGTAGCTAAAGATCAGGAAGCATTCTGATGTTGCAAATGAAGGTGATAGATATGCGAGCACATTTTTTTGCAAATAGTGCTACTGTTGTTAACAAAGTTTTAAGCACCATCCTCTGAGCTGCCAGTTTTCTGCGAGGCATTCCTGCAGAGTCAGGACTTATTTAGAAGCTGTATCAATGGCCAACATCTGGTCTTCTGGTAGTTCATTAATAATGTCACCAGCTCTTTTAATGTCCACTCATCATGCTGGGGTTCTATTTGGGCTCAAAAATGACAACCAAAACACTATTATGACGGAGAGTTTTTAATATAAAGCCTCAACTGGATTTGGTTCTTTTTGGAATAGGCATATGACGCCACTATGAACCTTTGAGTGATTTAACAGCCTGAGCCCAAAACATCCAACTGAACTGATGCAGTGACATCCTACAGCTTGTAAACGTACATACCTCGCTCTGGGTCCAACAGAGGGTTGGACTGTTTGGGGTCCGGCGGAGATTCTGAACGGCAGACGGGGAAACGGAGGAAAGAACACAGGCAAGCCAAAGAAAGGGAGGAAAAGATGAGAAGACGATGGACAGAGAGAATAAGGGGTTTTCTTTCTACTCTTCACTGGTTTTGATCGTATCTGGTGAGCCATTAGAAAACACAAATCATCAAATGAAGGAAGTTTCAGGTAAACAAAACCAGAACATCTAAGGCTTAATAAGATCCACTTACATGTTCTGGGTCTACAAAATAAAAAAAACTAGGACCTCTAATCTAATCTATCAAAACACAGAAGTTTAATGGACATCTTGGCATGAAGCAGCGTACATATTATTGACTCAGAGCTTGTTGTATATTTAAATAACTACACAGGAGGATCCCAAAGGAGACAGCTGCAGAGCAGGACAGAGCTTGGCCTGCTTACGGCTGCAGGCAGTGCTGCTTTGTCTGGACTACATTTAAAACTGTGTGATCAGCCAGGTTTCCAGTATCTGAGGCATTGTACACGTTTCTGTTTTTTGTTGTTGTTGGTTTCTGAAAGTGTGCTGAAGGAGAGCTAAATGACGTGTGTCCTCTGCTGAACAGGAAGCATACAACAGTGATTAATAAACTCTACCCGTAATGCTGGACTTCTTCGGAGAAGCGAGGACAGATCTGGAGAGGACCGCTACCAGAGAGCAGTGGTGACACAAAAGGAAATAGAAAATGTCAGAAAAGATGTGTTAAAGTTTTAAATGCTTGATTTCAGATTTGAAAAAAAGCCATGAAGTCATTTCAGTATATTAAGATGCACTAAGTTGCATTTTGAAATCCAAAGCTTGTGCTAAAGAACCTCCTTGTTAGCACAACTTTCACTCACTAACTAACTTGAAAAGCCAAACCACACTCAAACTCATAACACAAGCCTGTTGGGTTAAATCCTAACAACATTGATCTGTACTTATCAGTCTGGTTAAATAAAAAATGACAGGTTTATTCATTTTTTAACCTGGTAGTCCCCCAGCTTAGTCCTCTCGTGTTGGGTTGCTTCCATACTGCCATTTGGCCGATAGGCCAAAACAACAGCCAGGGGGGGGGGGGGGGGGGGGGGGGGGGTCTCTGGCTGTTGTTTTGGCCTATGGGTCAAATGGCAGAATGGAGCACCAGGCCTTCTTCCTACCGAGCAAAAATTGGAAACATCAGTGTGCCCATGGAGGGAAGCGATCGGTAGGAATGGACCCCCAGCTCTGAACCAGAGTGTTTTTTCATTATTGGACTAATGTGCAAGTGAAAGATTGTACATAATGAAGACCTAGTTCGAGCATAAGGATGTCCATTAATGCACCTGGCACCAGGACGCCCCATGCCAGAGGTCAACGATCGACTTTGTAGTTTTATCTTCTGTAGTTTTTATCTTCTAATGTCAATGGGATCTGGAGGAGATCCACCCTGAGTACCTTAGAGCTTTGGAGGTCGGAAATAGTGCCCATGGATTGGCAGACTAGGGTGGTAGTTCCTCTACACAAGAAGGCGGACCAGAGGGAGAGATCCAACTATAGGGGGAAGCACACGTCTCAGCCTCCCCAGGAAGGACTGTTTCTGGATGCTGGAGAGGAGAGTCTGGCTGATAGTACCTCGGCTTCAGGAGGAGCAGTGTGGTTTTTGTCCTGGCCTGGGAACAGTGGACCAGCTCCACACTCTGTAAGGTACTCAAGGTGTCATGGGAGTTTGCCCAAGCAGTCCAGGTGTATTTTTCTGGACCTGGAGAAGGAATTTGACTGGGTTTCAGGAGTACGGAGTCCGAGGCCCTATACTAGATCCCATTTGGTCTCTGTACAAGCAGAGCAGGCGTCTGGTCCACATTGGCATTAAATAGGAACTGCTCCCACGGCATGTTGGACTCCGACAGGGCTGTCCTCTGTCACCGGTCCTGTTCATAACCTTTATGGACAGGATTTTAGCGGCAGCCAAAGACTGGAGGGGATCTGGTTGGCAGACCAGCGGATCTCGTCCCTACTGTGAGAGGATGCTGTGGTTCTGCTGGCTCCCTCCTGCTAAGACCTACAGCATGTGCTGAGACGGTTTGAAGCAGAGCGTCAAGGTGGCCAAGGTTCTCAAACGGAAAAAGGTGGCTGTCTGTCGTTGTTCAGAGTGAAAGGCAAACCGCTTAATTTACTGGATGGTCTACATTCCCTCATCTATGGTCATGAAATCTGAATCGTGGCCGACAGTGGTTAGCAATGTTGCCTTGCAGTAAGAAGGTTGCGATTACGATTCCCCGCCCGGGGTCTTTCTGCATGGAGTTTGCATGTTCTCCCTGAGCATGTATAGGTTCTCTCTGGGTACTCTGGCTTCCTCCCACAATCCAAAAACATGACTGTTCGGTTAATTGGCTGCTCTAAATTCTCCATAGGTATGAGAGTGTGCGTGAATGGTTGTTTGTTCTGAGTCACGGGTTCGTTGCAAAAATACAAAAAAAATGATGGCCCAGCCGGAAAAAATATTGTTTGTGCTTTTTTCTTTTATTGCTCCCCAGGTGGAAATAGTGAAACAGTGACGATATTTACAGTGAAGCGAGAAAACAAAAACAAGTATTTACAGGACAACTTACTTGGACAGCCAACTCTACCATCAGATCCAGTACTCCCCCTCAAATGAGCTCAGCTCCCCTTTAAATACCCCTTTAGCCCCTCCCCCGGGTAAACCAAAATACAAATTAAGGGGTTTTTAAGGATAAAAACAAAATAACCAAATAACAAAACTCAAAACTCAGTTTCCTGCATAGAAACTAAAAATTAACCAAAATGACTCCATACAATGTTCAAAATGTCAGGAACATAAACAATATAAAAATACAAAACAAAACACCCAAAATGGTTGAGTCCTTCGTCACGTGACTGGCAAAGCGCGCCACTCTGCGCTATTTCCAGCGTGACGCGGAAGTGCTCCGGTTTGGCCCCTTAACCAGGAACAGCGGGACTGAAGCAGAGATGAGAGGTGAGTGTTTGTGGAACTCGGCGCCGAGTGTGCACCCTCAGACGCGCGCGATGACCGGTTCAGACGGGGGGGGAATGTTCGTTGGGACTGTGCAGGACCGCGGGACAGAGGTGCGGGCCTGCACGCAGCTGTTTGCCGGGCAGCGCACTCACGTGGGAGAGCTTTCTCCCCGTGCGCGTGCTCCTGGCACCGCGCTCCCCTGGGCCAGAGGAAGCACGGATACTTAGAGTCTGTGATGGACGCTTAGTGGCGCTCCATCACATTATCCGCCTCCTCCCCGAGGTTGACGACGTGCGGCAACCTGGAGAGATAATCTGCCACAATATTAGTTTTCCCCGCCCGATGGCGGATTTGGCATCGGAAGGGTTGGAGAGGGAGATACCAGCGGGTGAGTCGACTGTTGTGATCCTTCATAGAGTTCATCCATATCAGGGCACGATGGTCGGTCTCCAGGTCGAACTCTCTCCCCAGAAGGTAATATCTCAGGCTCTCCAGAGCCCACTTGATGGCCAGGCCCTCCTTCTCTACAGCTGAGTACCTGGTCTCTCGGGGAAGCAGCTTGCGGCTTAGGTACAGCACAGGGCGTTCTTCTCCTGGATCTCCCTGTGCCAGGACAGCCCCGAGACCCACTGCAGAGGCGTCGGTCTGGACCAAGAACCGCTGATTGAAGTCCGGACTCCGCAGCACCGGCGACGAGCAGAGACAGGTCTTGAGGGTCTGGAAGGCGGTCTCACAGTCCTCACTCCAGACGACAGGGTTCCGCTGAGCCTTTCCCGTCAGTGCGGTCAAAGGAGCGGCGATGGTGGCAAACTGTGGCACGAACCTCCGATACCAGCCGGCCAAACCCAAGAAGGACCTCACCTCCTTCTTCGTGCGAGGCCGTGGGCAGCTGCGGATCGCCTCCACCTTGTCGACCTGCGGACGGACCTCACCTCGACCCAGCCGATAGCCAAGGTATTGCGCCTCCTCCTTGGCCCACTGACACTTGGCAGGATTCAGCGTCAGTCCCGCCTGCTCGATCTTGCCAAGGACCCTCTCCAGATGCTGCAAGTGCTGCTCCCAAGTGTCGCTGAAGATTACTACATCGTCCAGGTAAGCAGCACTGCAGTCACTGCAACCCTGTAAAACACGGTCCATTAGCCTCTGAAAGGTTGCGGGGGCCCCATGGAGACCAAACGGCATCACCGTAAACTGGAACAATCCTGCAGGGGTCTGGAACGCCGTGTAGGGACGACTGGACGGCTCCAGAGGCACCTGCCAGTAGCCCTTGCAGAGATCGAGGGTGGTGATGAACCGGGCCCGGCCGATCTTCTCCAGTAGGTCGTCGATCCGGGGCATCGGGTAGGCGTCGAACTCCGACAGGGCGTTGAGCTTCCGGAAGTCAATGCAGATGCGGAGCGACCCATCCTTCTTCACCACGATGACCACTGGGCTGCACCACTCGGACGTTGACGGCTCAATCACCCCCAGACGCTGCATCTCCTCCACCTCCTTCAGTAGCTGCGCCACCAGATGCTGAGGGACCCGGTAGGACCGCTGGCGAATGGGCCCCTTGTCCTTCAGGCGGATGACGTGCTCGATCAAGACAGTCCTCCCCGGGTTGGCAGCAAACAGATTGGAGACCCTCCGGAAGACCTCGTTGAGCTGGCTGGACTGGGTGATAGAGAGATGGTCGAGAGTGGGTGGAGGCGGCTGGTGGAGGTCAACAAGAGGCAGCTCCTCGTCACCCTCGCTGTCGACCTCAGCCACGAGAAGAGACAACACAGGAGCAGAGACTGGGACGGCCTCTCTCCACTCTTTCAGTAGGTTGACGTGGTAAGTCTGTTTGGCTTTCTTCTTGTCAGGGTGGTGTATTTCGTAAGTAACAGGGCCCATCTTCCTCAGGACAGAGTACGGACCCTGCCACTTGGCCAACAGCTTGCTGGTGGAGGATGGCAGCAAGAGCAGGACCCTCTGGCCAGGCTGGAGCTCTCGATGTCTGGCCTGTCTGTCGTACCAGGCCTTCTGTGTCTGCTGGGCCTCTCGCAGGTTGACCTCAGCCTCCTCCCGATACTTGGCCAGGCGCTCTCTCATCTCCAGCACGAACTGCACCACACTCCAATCACTAGTAGCCGTGGTGGGAGCCTCCCAGACCTTCAGCAGCAAGTCCAATGGGCCCTGGACGTCCCAGCCATACAGCAGCTCGAACGGGGAGAATCCGGTGGATGCCTGCGGCACCTCTCGGTAGGCGAACAGCACAAAGGGCAGCCACTGGTCCCAGTCACGTCCAGTGTCGTCCACGAACTTCTGCAGCATCTTCTTCAGGGTCTGGTTAAACCGCTCGACCAAGCCGTCCGTCTGCGGGTGATACGGAGTGGTCTTGATCGCCGAGATCCCCAGCTGGCGGTGGAAGAGCTGCATGAGTCGGGAAGTGAAGTTGGTCCCCTGGTCCGTCACGATCTCATCCGGCACACCGACCCTGGAAAAAAGTTGCACAAGACAACGCAGCACAGCAGGGGCAGTGACGGTGCGCAAGGGGAACGCCTCGGGGTACCGTGTTGCGTAGTCTGAGATCACCAGGATGTACTGGTAGCCCCCACTACTTCGCACGAGCGGGCCCACAATGTCCATGGCTATGCGCCGGAATGGGGTGGAGATGACAGGTAGAGGTTGGAGGCAAGCACGGTCAGATTGGCGGACAAAGCAGGTTTTTTGACAGGTGGGACAGGTTTTGCAGTAAGTTTGAACATCAGAGTACATGGAGGGCCAATAGAAACGGGAAGCGATGTGCATGTATGTTTTGTTGCGACCCAGATGACCAGCCCAAGGCAAGGTGTGAGCCAAGTGCATGATCCTTTGGCGGCAAGACGAGGGAACAACGAGGCGCTTGACACCGTCTGACACTAAATACAGAACATTCTTTTCATCGATAACATAGCTCTCTCTGTTCCCCTTGGCACTGTCCAGCCCCCCAACCACTTTGGCAAACACTGGTTTCAGAGTCTCATCCTGTCTCTGCACAGCCCCAATGTCCCCAGGTACCTCCCACAAGTCTTTGTCCAGCCCCTGACAGACTGGCTCCCTTAACTTCAGGCCCCTCTCGAACCTCCGCTGGCTATATGGTTTCCTTGGACCCTTTTTACCCCCCTCAGACAGGTCACTGTCCAATTTGGAAAAAGGTTCAGGCTCCGGCTCCGTCTGCTGCTTTGTACTGGGTGCCTCCCCTGCCCGGAACTGAGCCCGGGTTAACACAGGACCAGCCAAACCCTTGTCACAGTCACTCTCCTCAGCCCCCTCCTCCCGCAATAAATCCAGGAGTACAGGTAAGTCCCAGCCTAAGATAGCGGCTACCGGTAACTTCTCCACCACCCCCACAGTAAGTAAATATGGTTGGTCATCCACCATCACCGTCATGTCCGCCGTGGGGTAAGAATGTCTGTCCCCGTGTATACAACAAATGTCCTCCTGCTTACTGTAATCCAACAAGCCCGTTGGCACAATGTCCCTCCGCACAAGAGTCATGAAGCTCCCTGAGTCCACCAGAGCAGTCACAGGTTCCCCATTAATGCACACCTCTTTGAACCACTGTTTTCTCCCTACCCCTTGCATGTCCTCAGCCCGTGGGGTGTAACATGCCCCGGTAAGCTTAGCCTTTCTGATTGGGCACAGGGCAGCTTTGTGTCCTGACTGCTGACAATAAAAACAGATGAGCTCCTAACCAGGACCACGTTGGCTGGGTGCAGGCCCGGGATCTCTAGGTGGGTGGAAGCTGGCTCTGGGTTGTGACGACGGCTGACGAACATCCTGGTAAGCAGCTGGGCCTCCCCTCCGTGCGTTGCGGTACTGCAGCGCGAGCTTGGCTGCGGCTAGCCCCTCTGTCGGCTCATGCTCCTTCACCCAGGTGCGAACGTCTGCCGGGAGGACGCGAAGAAGCTGCTCCAGGATAATCTGCTCCCCGATCTGCTCCTTGGAGTGTTGCTCCGGCCGGATCCAGCGCCGGTACAGCCCCTTCAGACGGTGGTAGGTCTCGGTCGAGCTCTCTCCGGGTGGCACAGACATGGACCTGAACTGCTGTCTGTAGGTCTCCGGTGAAACATCAAACTTGATCAGCAGTGCAGCTTTCAAGTCTGGGTAGGAGTGCGCCAACTCCTCATCCATGGCTGTGTAAGCTTCCAACGCCTTCCCGGTGAGTAAGGGCACCAGCCGACATGCCCACTCACCTTCTGGCCAACCCCAAGTTCTTGCGATGCGCTCAAAGCGTAGCAGGTAGTTTTCAATGTCCTCCCCTGAGACATATTGAGGGATCTTGGGGTCGCCGTAGAGCCGGCCCTCATGTCTGGAGGGTTCAGCTCTCTCCATGCTGATCCTTGGGGGCTCCTCGGAGAAACCGCGGCGCTGCCGAGGAGCTGGCGTGGGGAGGTCCACCCGGAGACTCGGTGTTGACTCCTCGGGTGGTGATGCAGGTCCTGACACAGGGACAGACCACTGTGGGGCTGGGAAGGTGGCCCGAAGCCCTCTCAGCTCCGCCAAAAACCCCTCGTCCCTCCGCTCCTGTCCTTTTAAAAATGTCCTCATGACCTCCACAAGCTCCTCACTTGCACTTGGTGCAGGCTGCGTGATTGAGGCAGCAGCGCCACCTTCCTCATCTTCAGTTGCCCAGCCTCCATCGTCCACAGGTAAGTCCTGCTTCACTTTTTGTGAGCGCAGCCCTGTACGCTTCACTGTAGGGTGCTTCCGTCGACCGGCCATCCCACTTCTGACACCAAATGTCACGGGTTCCTTGCAAAAATACAAAAAAATGATGGCCCAGCCGGAAAAAATATTGTTTGTGCTTTTTTCTTTTATTGCTCCCCAGGTGGAAATAGTGAAACAGTGACGATATTTACAGTGAAGCGAGAAAACAAAAACAAGTATTTACAGGACAACTTACTTGGACAGCCAACTCTACCATCAGATCCAGTACTCCCCCTCAAATGAGCTCAGCTCCCCTTTAAATACCCCTTTAGCCCCTCCCCCGGGTAAACCAAAATACAAATTAAGGGGTTTTTAAGGATAAAAACAAAATAACCAAATAACAAAACTCAAAACTCAGTTTCCTGCATAGAAACTAAAAATTAACCAAAATGACTCCATACAATGTTCAAAATGTCAGGAACATAAACAATATAAAAATACAAAACAAAACACCCAAAATGGTTGAGTCCTTCGTCACGTGACTGGCAAAGCGCGCCACTCCGCGCTATTTCCGTGACGCGGAAGTGCTCTGGTTTGGCCCCTTAACCAGGAACAGCGGGACTGAAGCAGAGATGAGAGGTGAGTGTTTGTGGAACTCGGCGCCGAGTGTGCACCCTCAGACGCGCGCGATGACCGGTTCAGACGGGGGGGGAATGTTCGTTGGGACTGTGCAGGACCGCGGGACAGAGGTGCGGGCCTGCACGCAGCTGTTTGCCGGGCAGCGCACTCACGTGGGAGAGCTTTCTCCCCGTGCGCGCGCTCCTGGCACCGCGCTCCCCTGGGCCAGAGGAAGCACGGATACTTAGAGTCTGGGATGGACGCTTAGTGGCGCTCCATCACATTCTGTTTGTCTCTGTGTTGCCCTGCAATAGACTGGCAACGTGTCCCAGGGTGTACCCTGCCTCTCGCCCGTAGACAGCTGGAGAGGGGCACCAACACCCCTTGTAACCCTGATTGGGATAAGCTTGACGGAAAATTGATGGATGCATGGCGGCTCGGGTCTCCCTAAGAGATAGGGAAGTCTTGGAAGTCTAAAACTCTCTGCTGCGATTGACCCCCCACCCCGGTCCCAGATGGGAGAGGTTGAGTTAAAATACAGAGGAAAGAATTTTCCAAATTTTTTTTGTTAAGTGCTCAGGTCTAACTTATCACATCGGGTTATGGTAACACTTTCATTTTCTAATTGGCATATAGATTCTACATTAGATGTCTAACTTAGTCCTTCTATTGTTCACATATTCATTACTGCAAATGGATTATAGTCATGCATTCTTAACTTAAATTATATTTTAGTAACTTCTCTATAAAACATTGAAAACATAAAAAATAAGGAAAAATATGCTATGAGATGTCTGAATATTTATTTTAAAATGCCCTTAGTTTCATGTTTTCCCCCTTGCATTTTGATCCAGCTGGACTTATTCCCCCCACATGTTGTTGTATGTTCTGAGTGTTTTTTAATAAACCTGTCGTCACTTAAGATATGTCTTGCACACAGTTAATCATCGTGTTTGATTTCCCTTGTTTATTTTGTAAATAAGGTAAACCATAAAAAAAAACAAAAAGTAAGCTCCAGTGCCTGTGTTGAGAAAACTTGTTTTCAGTAGTAATTTTTGAAATAGTTTGTATTTTACTGTACATGGAGGAACACTTATTGCAGTTTAGAAATATATTTTGTAGCAGTAACATCACAAAAACATGGATATGTTCTGTCACTTTCAATGTCTACATTACAATGTGGGGAGAAATTACTATCCCAGTTCTCCAGACTTTGCGTGCTTGTGACCTGCACACTCAAAAGCTTAAGTGCACTTCCTCCAGGTGCACACTTCATAGAGGGGCTTAGTGTTTTATGTGAGTGTTGAGACTGGGCCATGGGCCATGGAGAAGTTTGTCATCAGATTAAAAAAAAAAATGGAGGGGTTTCGAGAAATGGAGGAGAACATAAAATCCAAAATATGATAATCCTTCCTTACCGTTGGACTCATCATTAATACAGTGGAAAATTATGAAAGACATGTCGATAGCACAAAAGCAAGCAAACTGAGACACAACCTGGAGACTGCACCCCAGTTATACCAGTAAATAATTGGACTTATTTCTTTTAACCTTTCATGAATCAATGATGGCATCACCTCCTCAGTAGCCATAAAGTGCTGCAGAGGCCTTATGTTTATGGAGATAAGGTGTGTGGAGGCAGGAAAATGTTTCAAACATTTATGTTTGAAATTATTTAAATGATAAAACAAGCAGGTCCTGAGGACCAGCCTTACAGAGCACTGATGTAGAGAAATGCAAATATTATGTAGTTGAACCTTTTTTACTGAGTGAAAGGGAAAGCGCTGATGAGACAAAGGTTTAATGTGCTTCCAGAAAAAAAAAAAAAAAAAAACAATATTGAAAGTTCTACAAAAATGCACTTCCTACTGATTCATTAACTCTTAATATATAAGAAAATCATTATCAGGTAATCAATTTAAGGGGGTAGTATGAACAAATGTCTGCCCCTGTGGGAGGGGGGGTTATGATACAAAAAATTCAGACACTGCACCATAGAGTGGCTGGAATGAGACTATTCAAGTGAGGGTTAGACAAGAGTCGCTGCTCCTCTACATGAAGAAGATTCAGCTGAGGTGTTTCCAACCTAGGGGAGATCAATGTGTGTGACTCACCAGCACTCCCAGCGCCGCCTTCCCTGCCTTCTCTGCGACCCCTGGCACTGCTCTCTCTGCCTGACTTCACCCTCTGCCACAGAAACAATGGATGAAAAAATGAGGAAGATTTCACACAAAAAAATACATAAATATTAATAGTTCAGACAACCTGGTTTGGCTCTGAATTAATTTATTGTAAATACAACAGAGATTTTTAACTCAAGTACATTTCTAAATCTGATGTTGAAGACAATCAATTTACTTGACCTTAAAATAACTAGCAGTGTGTGTTTAACGGGTTTCAAACAACGACCATAGGAGATATTAGCTCACCTTCATGCTGATAATACAGAGTGATAAAAAACACAGGTTGTGTTAGAATACATCCAGTCAAATTGATTCAAAGTTTTCTATCTAAGGAAAACCAGTTGATTGCATCGACTCATTGACTCTTCAGTAATCCCTCACACTAAGCATGCTTGTAGCGACAGTGGAGAGGAAAAACTCCCTTTTGACAGGAAGAAACCTCCAGCAGAACTGTCCATTTCACTGAAATCACAGATTTAGAACCAACTGTATGTGGTTTGATAAACTCGTCCTCCTGAATGAATCCTTAAGGTCTCCTGTGTTACCAGCAAGTGATGGAACATTGGAGGCTCCTTCCCTTCTGCTGTGTATTTACAGCGAATGGAGAGAAGATCTTAAAGGAAAATACCATTCCTGAACAAGGGTCTAAATGTTCTCCTGGATGTCAGAGTTTTAACTCAATTCCAAGAAGGTTTCTAAGCAGCTGGCTTGCAGTTGTGCAACATCTCTTTGTAGCTGCTTTGAGAGATGATTAAAAAACAAACCGTATCAGGAAGACCAAGAAAAACAGCATACGGGGTGGGAACAATAACAAAGAGGAGCTCCAAGATTATTATTTTTTTACCAAAAAACAAAAAATTGAAAACATTTTACTTTACAATTATGCAGTATGTCATGTTGATCGATCCCAAAAAATCCCTAAAGAACGGATCGCGGTTTGTGGTTTTGACATGATGAAATGTGGGAAAAATGAAGGGATAAAAATAGTTTTATGAAGCACAGAAAATTATTATTTCAGGCATCGCTGAAATAACTCCCTTTGGTTCCAATCTGAAAACCTCCACATAAACTAAATTGTGTTAGAGGCTTAGGTTACCGACAGCCAGGCATTAAACAGCTGTTCAGCATCTGCTCTCCTGTCGACACAATCCGGTTCACGGAAAACAGCAGAGAAAATCATCTGGTCTCCACTTGTTTCCAGTAAAAAAAAATTTGCAGCAAAAAAGGGACACAAGCCTGTTTTCACTCAGCATGTTCAAGGTTAAAGCACAGACAAGACGACAACACCATAAAATAATTAATGAAAGGGCAGGACGTAATTAAAAAACACAAGACAACAATTAAATACCACAGGTTATGGTGTTTTAAATTATCAAGAATCCAACAGAAGATTAGATATTTGGGAAAACGGTTACAAAATTTAAAACCTACATTTTCACTAAATCCTACACTATATTAACAGGTAATCAAAGGGATTCCCCATTCCAGCATTCTAAATTTCTTGCTACTATTATCTCTACTTTGCAAAAGTATTTAAACACACAAAGTTGTATGGTGTTAAAAGTCCTTTTATCAGGATTTCCTAAACATGTGGTATTGTATAACTGTACAGTGAGAGAAAAGTTATACTTTTAACATAAAGCGTCCTTTTTTTAGTTGAACATATAACCATTCTAGATGCCCTCCCAGCTGCAAGAACGCCTGTGAACATCAGTTTACAACGCTGTATGGTTAGGGGTTGTTTGCTTTGTTTTTTTCTGATGAACGCTAGACTTCAGACTCAGACTAGAGTCTTTTAGATCCTTCAACGGGTTCAAGGATTGGCCTGTAAATCAGTGACCAGACTAAACTTCATTCACACAAACTCCCTCATCTGTTAAAGCTCTGTTGTGTCCCCAATAGAAGCTGCTCTAAACCATTTCCAGCCACTGTTAAAAACTTAGTGACTTCTCCCTCTTTAATTAGGGACTTTTTCTACCCTGCTATCGACAAAAAATAAATAAATCAAATCCAGTAAAAATTGACTGAGTTTCATGGCACTCAGGGTTTCTGCAAACTCCTCCAAACATCTGACAGTCAGATAGACTCTCCTCTGTTTCCCATTTAAAATGAGTTACACAAAGCTTCCACTGATCCCCCCTCCAACATTGGAAATGCATAAAACATCCATAAAAACATGCTTTTTTTTCTTCTGTTGCACTAAAATACAGCCGCTCTACATTCAATTCAAACATAGCTTCATCCACTGTGTGGCTTTGCTAACTATGTTTACATTTAATTTGATAACATAGGATTGATTTATGTAGCTTTGATTCAGATAAATAACTTAGAATTATGGTTATATTATGGTTATTTTTAGTCTTAATCATAGTGTTTATAATAATTTTCTGTCTTGTAGGAGTTAATTTTCCTTACCCCTGTGGCTGGATCAAAGTATTACCAAATATGCAAATTATTTGATGATGTCACCTAGTAAAATCTAGCAATTATGAGTCCATTAGAGTTGGTTAAAGTGTTCCCAGCGGCTCTGTGGCACCGCGGCATGAAAGGCAGTCCCCCCACCTTCATTCCTGAGAAATATGGATTGAGTCCATTTTTAGTGGCTAATGGAGCAAAACATATCAGTAGCTGAGTTCAAAATCATGAGATGCGTCTTGCGAAGGCCAGATTTGTAGAGTGCTTACGTCATAGCGTGGCACCGAGGTCTGTTCGAATTGGAAGACTCCTCGGTATGCAGATGACAAATGCATCTGTCTTTTTGCCCACTTTGAAGGACGGCTTCAGTGTATCCTACATTGCGAGTCCAAGCAAGCCAGCATCTCCGTGCTCAGTGAAATAAAGGTACTTGGTGCTGAACAGTGGTGAATATTGGAAGTTCAATTAACCATAATACAAGTATGTGAATTGTTCCATCTGAAAATACTACGAAAAATACTTGTTTTAAACGGTTATTGAGTCAGAAATGTGGTGGGTAATGTTTGGTTTATTGAAAGGTTTTTATCTGTCCCTGTGTAAATGGGTTTGGCTAATATTTAAGCATGGATTCTAATATAGCTGCAGTGCTGGGGACTATTAATCTGATACGATGCAGCTGTTAAAGCTTCTCAAAAATGTTATTAACACCCAGAAAAGCAGTGAGAAGTTCGGTATTCATTCTTTTCCTGCTTTGTGTGTCAATTGTCACGGTTGACAGTTGATACACAAAGAAGGTGACAGAGCGTACGGCGGTAAAAGCTGCAGAAGGCTAGACCTGTTTGAATTAAAAACCAAAACTCTTCCGGTCTCCTTATTTTTACAGACCTCGAAGGATCTAGTCCAGATAGACCGTGTTCTTGGAAGACACAGCCTTTAAAATCGAACACACCCTACGTCAGAAAACCAAATGAGCCAGACAGGAAGTCAAACACTGGGAGAGAGAAGCAGCACATTTCAGAATAAAAGGAAATACATAGAAGGAACCCAAGCGTTTAGGCCGTGGATTGCCATGCAGCACATTTTGTGAGGGATGAGAAGGTATGATGGGGCAAACATAAGAGCCTAGGGAAGACTTTCCCATGGAAAAGAATTAAACTGCATAATGGTCATATTTCCTTTCATACTTCTCTATTCTGTCAGCTCATGTGGATCCTGTCGTTGTGACATTCTCTCTCTCTAGAAGAGCTTGGGGAGGTCTTGTGTTCTAACCCTTCCTTGCGTTATACCAACACTATGTAACTTTTGTCCCAAATAATGTCTTAATTTGAGGTCCTTTAAAATATTCTTCAGGTTTCAGCACTTGGTGCGTATTGATGCTTCATAAAGGGGCCAGTTCCGTCATTTAATGGGTCATGTGAGCCCAAATGTTGCTTTATGACAGTTTTATCTCCTCTTAAAACACGGAGCTAACTAAGCTAAAAAGTTACTGTTAGTCAGGAAAACTGGTCAAACATAATTTTGGTTTTCGGATGCAAGATTTAAATTTGTCCTCTATGACATCTCACTCTGCTGCCCCACAGCAGTCACTGCATGAAAAGTGAGATTTTCGTCCCCGTAAACCCCCGTAAACTCCCGCAGATCTGCCTGATTTTCGTCAGCTTCCGACAATTTGCAAACCGTGCTTGTCCGCGTTTGTCGTGCCACAAATTGTCGGAAACGTACCATGACGTATGTGGAGAGCGATCAGCTGTACTAATGGCCCTAATTAGCATATGAATGCAGCAAACCCGCGCGGCTGGCCAAGTATGGCTTGAATAACCTTCTCAGTATTGGCTGAAACCACTATTCTCAAACAAGTGAAATCGCTCGTGATTGGCAGCAAAACCACACGTGGCCACGCCAGGCTTTAATTTTCTTTCTGAGTATTGGACGGAACCACTTCTTTTTAAACAAGTAAAGTCGCTCGTGATTGGTTGGCATATATATATATATTTACATATAAATTTACATATATATATTTATTCATATATATATATATATTTATTTATTCATTCATATATTTATTCATTCATATATTTATTCATTCATATGGTGTGTATTTATGTTATCCTACACTACTACACAATTAGTATGCTACCATCAAGGACATGAATGAATTTATACAGGAAATGAAGATTTGCCAGGAAGCTTTTTATGCAAAGAAAGAGCTTTATTAAAACACACACAACTATATACAACGCGTATCCAAACACATGCGTTTCTAAAAATTAAAAGTCCGTGAACGGTCCGTTTGCTTCCTCGGGGTTGGAGGTAACTGGCAGCATTCCCTCCGAGGCAGGTCCGATGTGCAGACGCCTACTGTGCGTGGCCCTGTACTTTGGCATCGCTTCTAACCGGGACTGCAGCTTAACACATAGTTCAGTGAGATCCGGCCTACGAAATGGCGGCGACCGCACAATCCATCCAGAGACACCGCCGAGGAAGGCGGACTTCCAGTGTTCCACTTCCTCATCTGCCAGCACACTCTGCCTCGCTTTCAGCAGCTGAAAAAAAAACAATGAATCAGCGCACTGCGTATGGACACAACACATCTATCAATGCACCTGAAAAATAGTCACCAAATAAAGTCTTACCCTCTTTCTTCTGGCCCGACTCCGAGCAGATAGCCTCCGCACGCAGCGTGTTGACTGGCTGCGTATATCTGAAGCTCCTGCGTACCGTCTGAAAATACGTCTTACAGGCAGCTGGAAAACAATTAAATGAGAGTGGTATAAATAAAAAATCAAACGCAAGTCACAGTAACAAGGAAGGAGAAAACATTAAAACAAGTCACTTACACACAATGTTGTCTTTATCAACATCGTGCAAATCTGGACTTGCCGAGATGGCTCCGAGCAAATAGGAGGCCTGTGAAAACAAAATGTAAAGCTATGATCGGTATCCATTACCTTTTACCGCAGAATGAAAGCATATTCTTTAAATCTTACCCTTGCTCCGGTTCATAGCGCCTGCAATTAGTCTCCGAGTTGTGAAGACGGCGTACTGCTTCCTGTAAATCACAAAAAATACACTTTAATAATGCTTGTTCTTGCAAGGCTACTATTAGCCGCTATTAGCCGTAGCTCAGGCTAGGCCGCTTTTAGCTTAGCAGGCAGTAATCGAACATATATTTACCGCTAGCATCTCTTCTTTGAGTTCGTCTTGTTCGATGCAGAGTCGCCATCGCGTCCAAGAGGAGTTTTACCCCGAAATCCCCCATACTCCGCTCCAGACCGCCTGCACAAAGCAAAGCATCCATCCTCCACTGTGGATCCAGCCGCGCCGCTCTGAGTTTCTTGGAGATCGTACAGAGCATGCGCGAGATGAACCAGGGTGTCCGCGGATCAATAAAAATAATTAAAAAATCATTCTTTTTTTTTTTTTTATCAAGGCCTTAATTGGCACTAAAATTATTTAAATATGTTATATAGCTAGAGGATATATATATACGTATATATGTGTATGTGTTTACATACATACAGGAGTCATGGAACTGTGCTTGCAGCTCCTTCATATTTCATGTACACTAATAACTTGTGTACATGGTTCTTGTTGATGGCATTAAAATCATTTCAAATAGCATTAAAATAGCATTAAATTAGAGTCACTCATTCGTGTATGAACCCTGTGAGCGCTTAATTTAATATGACATATTAAAAAAATCCCACCATCATCCAGCCTATGTTCAGTTTCTGCCCAAATATATATATATATTTTTGTAGATTTTTGTAACGGGGATAAGGATAATTCAAAACTGCTTTTTTTTTAATGAACTTGTTCACTACTTCCAAACTCAGCATCTCTTTTCATTCCTGTAATAAGAAGTTTCTTTTGAATGGATTTGATTAAAGTTTAAGTCCCTCGGTATAAAATAAATATTTTGATGGAGATGAGAAATCTGCTTCCTCGTTGGTGAATAACCAATAGTTTGGATCCAATCATTTAAATAAACGGTGTTAGTTTTTTTTTTTTTTATATATATATATAAGAATTGTGTTATAATTTCTAGTCAACGATCTGTTGCTGCTATATTTTAATTTGACGAACCGGAATTTGTCGATGTTCTTTTTCCTGTTTGGTGCGATAACAATTGCGGATCTTGACCTGGCCAGACCTTATGACCACAGTGTACCAATCTTCTCATGGCTACTTCCAACAGGATAATGCGCCATGTTATAAAGTAAATCATCTCAGACTCATTTCTTGAAACTTTTCCACTTAAGTAATTGTGAATTGAGCATATTGACAGACAACATTTTATTTTTTATCTTAAATGCAAATTTTTTTTTTTATAATTACTGCTCTAAATGTATTGCTCTGTCAGCTAAAGATCTGTTTTGGTCTCTATACTTTAATTAAATAAATCAATTCAAGCTAAAATGTAAGAGGCTATACTGAGCCTGATCTCTTTGTATCAGAGATTTTCTTACCCAGAAAGATGTCACTTGGGGTAAAACCCCCCCTGCAACCCTGGTTTGCATTTGTATAGCTCACAGCATGTTCATTTACATGTTAAAGCCTCCCCTAGAATTCCATGGGGGGGAGGCATGGGGGGAACACTGCCTAAGAGAGTCCACGTCAATTTCTGACAATTTACGGGAGTTTTCGGCGAAGCCTGCAAATTGTCGTAAACTGCCGCTAACCTGAAGTTCCACGACAATCTACAGTGCCGCATATTGACGAAAATCCCACTTTTCATGCAGTGAGTCTGTCTGTTATTAGATTCAAAAAACACAAAAGGAGACTGGTTAATTTAGTGTAACTGCAGTGTGGTCAGAAGCTTTCAGGGAGGAAAACCTGGAAGTTACAGGTCTAGAACTCCTAGTGGCTAAAAATTACAGCTGGCTAGCTCAAGTGGTAAGTCACAGGACTAACCAGCTAGCTCAAGTGGTAAGTCACGGGACTAACCAGCTAGCTCAAGTGGTAAGTCACAAGCCAAGGCTTCCTGCACACCTGGGTGCTGGCAGCTCATTCCCTCCCAGCTGGAGGGAATGAGCTGCCAGCGTGGGTCCTTAAGCAAGACCCTTGACGCTAATGCTTGCTTTGGGGAGTGGCGACCCTAGTGGCTAGGGCATTGCGTTTGGAATCCAAAGGTTCTGAGTTCAAGTCCCACTCCCATGGACTGCCACTCTGGGTCCCTAAGCAAGACCTTTAACCCCCATATCCATAACTTCTCCTGCCTGCTGTGTCCCATGGTCTTCATGATGCTGGTTATTCAATATATTTTAAGGGGTAGAATATAAGGGAGTTAATAGAAATGCTTTATGAAATGCTTTATGTTTTTATGTTTAAAGAAAAATATCTCTGATAAAGTATTCCTAATTTCTTTGGTGTGTTTTCTCAGACCTAGTGGGTCTGGGCAGCAGGACCCTGATACAGAGTCTCGATTTCTTCCTGTTAACCCTTTATAGGGTCAGTGAAATATTATGAAATTCAACATTTAAACACAACAGTGTTATTGAATGACAGAAACACAACTAATTGCTTTTGTAATATTAAAAAAGTAATTTTTTAATATTACCATCATGACACAGGTTAGTTTTACCCTACTGATAATGTGTTGTTGCAAAAGTAACAACAACTATTGTAACAACAACAATAGTTGTTACTATTGCAACAACAACTATGTAACCTTATAGGTCAAAGTTACATTGACCTTGTAAATCTAGGTCAATCTTATTAGCAGAAATAGTCACTTGCCCTAATATGGTAAAAAAAAAATGAAAAAAAAGTGTTTGAAAACACTTACAGAAAGAGAAACAATTTGCTTCATTAAAACATAATCCTCAGAAAATTAATGCAAAGAAAGGAACTTCAATTTTACATTTTTTAAATTGGATTTTAAACTTTCATAATTTCAATTTGAACTTAACTTCTTTAGTTTGTTGTACTTAATGTACAGTAACATATCACATACAGTAGACAGCATTAGATTACTGGTGGTATTCTTTAAAAAAGTCAGCTTTAAGACAAAGGTCACCCTTATAGACTGCAGATCACATTTACAATCATGATTTTGCCTCTTTAGATGTGCAGTGATCTTTATTTATCGATAAAATGTTAAAGGGGAGGTTTTTTCTCTCCACTGTAGCCATATGCTTGTTCAGGAAGAGGTAAAGTGAACCACACAGTGTAAGTGTCATCCACAGCTACAAGCTGCAACTTAATGGATGCTGGTTAGATTATACTGACTCCGTAAATAAAGTTAAATTATCAAAGTTGTTCTTAACCATGAGTTGGTCTGGTCACAGAAACTGCAGATAATACTTCAACAAGAGAGTACAAATTATTCATCTGAGCAGCAAAAATGCAACAAAGTGCTTTTTCTAAGTTATATCTTTAAAAAGTCTCAAACAAACCTGCTCTTTCATCTCCTTCATCTTCTCCAACTTCTTCAGCTTGGTTGCAAAATCTTGGACTTCCTTCAGTCCCATGTCAGCCGAGAGCCTCACCAGGAGGGTTAGACCTGAACACAAACACAGAAACGCATTTCTTATGTTCTACTTCAAATTTAATATTTAATAAAACCTTAGACACAAACAAAAGTATAACCTACAGTCCGTGTTTTCTGGAAACCTTTGATGGATCTCTTTGTAGGTTTCAAGAGCTTTCTGATAGTTTCCTAAAAGAAGAGAGGGAGAGAAGTTAAAGCATTCCCCAAACTGGATGATGATGCAAATTGACTTTGCTGATCGGTCTGATGAGAGGAAAAAATAAATAACAGGTTTTATTCTCACCGCTTCTTCTATAACAGCTTGCGACTAACATCTGCCACTTCACCTGGGTGGGCCTACGAGACAAAGCAGAAACAGACCTGCTCACTAACAGATCCCAAAAATTATTGAAATAGGTGTATTTTCTCTTAATTTGAGATATTAAATAAAATAATGTCAAAATGAAATTAGTCATTTTACCATGAAAATGAGATAATTATACAATAATTAAACACTGTCCTGTTAGTAAGATACATAGGTTATCTATTAAATGTAAAGTACCCAAGCATAGCTGCTCAGTGGCGCAGTGGGTAGCACTGCTGCCTTGCAGCAAGAAGGTTGCGGTTTCGATTCCCGGACTTGGGTTTTTCAGCATGGACTTTGCATGTTTTCATGCACATGACTGTTAGGTTAATTGGCTTCTCTAAATTCTCCTGAGGTGCGAGTGTGTGTGAATGGTTGTTTTTCCTTTTTGTCTGTATTGCCTTTCAATGGACTGGGGACCTGTCCAGGGTATACCCCGCCTCTCGCCCGTTGACAGCTGGAGAGGGGCACCAGCAACTCTCGCGACCCCACTTGGGATAAAGCGTGTCAGTATCCCTCTAACTGGGGCCAATGACCAACAGGAAGTTATGTGGACATGTGTTTTATTATATGATACAAGGTAAATGATACATTTTGATTTAATAATCAAACTGTTTTTAATGCTTTTCGCTGTTTGTTATTTTTTTGTCAACAATGCTCAATACCATTAAAGGAGGAATACATCTTTTCTTATACTAGTGATGTGAAGAAAAGGCATCATTTTAGATGGGAAATGATGTGACGTTCATCTGAAATCGATCATTTGACAAAACTACGTCTTCTTGCCAAAAGCTTTATAAAGTTTCCTAAATTTAATTCTTTAGTAGGCATGTTTTGTTCAACAAACAGTGCTCAACAGCCCCACCTAGGGCTAGAAATTATACTTATTGCTCCTATAAAAATGTCTTACAGACGTAACAGAGGCAGTGAATATTTTTTCACCATTATAACTGCACTTGAATATTTAAAAAGTATATATATATATATATATATATATATATATATATATATATATATATATATATAAATTTAGGGGCTGAAATGTTCTTGTTAATTAACATAGTTAAATGTATTTTTTTTTAAATATATGTACTGAAGTCCTAAGCGGGAACCTTTGCTGTTGGTGTTTCTTGTACAACCTTAAATCTGATATACAAGCAGTATCCCAGGTGTTGGGTTCAATCTGAACCACGGAAGTAGACTATTTTTGAACTGGCAGATGTATAACTAACGGATATATAAACCAATAATCTCTACATAACTTAAGCTAAATTCCCACTGCAGGAAAATGTGACCCATATCACTGTTTTTCATTGCAGTCTGAATGACCAGATTCTGATCTTTTTATTGCCCAAAAACATCCAGTTGTGCCAATTCCATATGTTGTTATTTATTCAGATCCGTATCGGATGTCTGCAGCCAGCCGCTGTCTGAACAGTCATGTTGCATTTTCACATCGCTCTCCTGGCTCTAACTACACACCCACACACAGCAGCAGAAATTAGCGATCCACTGGGGGTTCAACACTTCTAAAGAAATATTTAAAAGAAGTTGCATAAAATATCAGGGGTTCCTAAATGATTGTGACTTTCAACCTATCTGATGGGTGGATAACCTAAATAACGGAAAGATAAATAAATATACATTAAGAAGATTTTAATTTCAACAGATTAATGCAGTTTGAGTGTCCAAATTTGATCACCTTTTGCTTTTAGCTAAAGTCAAACCGTTATTTATCTTTAAAAATATCTTTAAACTACGGCATTCTTTTATTTCGACCCACCTGGACTACTAAAATGCACTTTATTTCAGTATATGTCACAATTTTCTTCCACACGTGCAGTTAGTCCAGAACACTGCGACTCATCTTTTAACTGGACCAAAAATTCTGGCAAATTAGTCCTGTTTTAGCATCTTTGTACTGGCTGCCTGTTCAGTTTAACCCTACCGTTTTTTAACACTTGCATACCCCTTACAAATGGGGTCCCCCATCCCTTCAAGGTCTAGAAGTAAAAGATTTATATCCAGCCATTCAGCTAAGGCACTATGTGGATGCAGATTCTATTTTTTAATATTTTAATATTATTAGCTAAGGCCTTGAATAATTTACCTACTGTCAATTAAGTTGAAAAAAAAAAGTTAAGAAAAAAGGTAAAAAGCTAAGGGAAAAGTTAAAAAGCTAGTTGTACACTTACAAAGTAAAGTTAAAAAGTTAAAAGCCGAGTTAAAAAAAAAGTAAAAAATGTGTCTGTTGCAACAAAAAAAAATTGTGTTTCTTTCACTTTGTGTTTTTCATTAATTTCTTATAGAAGCACTTTTGTTATTTCTTTCTTAATATATTAGGGCAAGTGTGCCTTTCTTGTTATTTTTTGAATGTTACAAAAGTAATAAGGTCTTGTCCTGTCCTACAACAACACTATTGGAGTGAAATTTAGATTTTCAAAGTATTTAAATTAATGCCCTATAAAAGATTAAGGGTTGATTTTAAGATTTTGTTTTTTTCAAAGTTTTAAATGGGCTGGCCCCACAGGATATCACTGACCTCTATACACTGGCACGCAGTCTGAGGTCAGAGGGCCAGCTCCAACTTATGGTCCATAGGCTAGACTTAAAGGAATAGTACACCCAAAACATGATTAGCCTTCATTTTCTACTCACCCCCATGCTGAACAACACTCTGGAGTACTTTTTTGATATCTCAAATGCATCTGGAGATCTGGGAGGCTTCTTGCTGTCTGCTGACATTCAAATAATGGAGGTCTATGGTGCCCGAGTCAGAAAGGTCCATAAAAGTCCACAAAAAACGTGTCAATATTCCTCCATACTGCTCGTCCAATCTATTCCAAGTGTCCTGAGTGGGTAGCATCCAGAATTTACTCGAAACAAAGTCATTTAGAATGTTTTTAGAGCATAAACAGTAGTGTATAGGATTTCCTGAAAGCGTGCACCTGCGCGTTCACGATGCTACGGAAGCCGGCAGACCAAACCAGATGAAAGTGCGCATTCAGCGTCTGCTCTTCCAATAATGCAAGCGTAGAAGAAGAAATGTGCTGTTTACCTGTGCAAGGAAAGAAACAACGAAAGAAAAATGTCTGAGGACTTCAGTGTTGAGGAAGAGCATGAGTTCTTTGCCGAGCTGAATGCGCACTTTCGTCTGGGTTGGTCTGCCGCGGTTTCCGTAGCGTCGTGAACGCGCTTTCAGGAAATCCTATACACTACTGTTTATGCTCTAAAAACATTCTAAATGACTTCGTTTCGAGTAAATTCTGGACGCTACCCACTCAGGACACTTGGAATACATTGGACGAGCAGTATGGAGGAATATTGAAACGTTTTTTGTGGACTTTTATGGACCTTTCTGCCTCGGGCGCTGGGCACCTCCATTATTTGAATGTCAGCAGACAGCAAGAAGCCTCCCAGATCTCCAGATGCATTTGAGATATCAAAAAAGTACTCCAGAGTGTTGTTCAGCATGGGGGTGAGTAGAAAATGAAGGCTAATCATGTTTTGGGGTGTACTATTCCTTTAAAACAACCACAGCACTTGAGTATTTTAAGTCCTGTCTTAAGACCTATTTCTACTCTCTGTATTTTAACACGGCAAGTTTTATGGTCCTGTGTGTCTTTATTGTATTAATTTTTTTTTTTTTTTTTTTCTACTGATTGCTCTGTATTTGCCTATATGTTTTTGTTTTTTCTTAACTATGCAGCAGTTTGAAAATGCCCCTCTTTATAAAATGTAATATATAAATAAAGCGGACTGGATAAAATAAGCTAAATGATAATAACTAAAATTGATTTGATGGGTTTATATTCTAAATAATGAATAAAAACAATTAATTGCAAAGAATACAAATTTGTGTTTCTGGGCTTGTAAAGTCAATTTATGCAATAATTTAGAAGCAAATTGAAGCAATTGAAAATGTTGTTTATTTGGTTAATATAATGTTTTTGATTAAAATGCGATTTATTGGGATCAATCAATTATTAAATCTTATATGTAGGTTCATATTATTTATGTCTTTTTTAAGTATGTCTTAGAACTACTTTAGAAGATATTTTTATGTTTTCTGATTGTATATATGGTACTGGGGACAAAAGTACAATCTAAAACCCAATGTCAACAAATACTAACTTACTGTATGAGAGCTGCTCGTTCAAAGTACTGGATGGCCTTCTCACAGAACTGGGTCTCCACGTAGTGAGCCCCGAGCCACTCGATCACATCAACGTTTGACGGAAAGTACCTGAAAGACTGAACAGCAGTCCGATGCATGGGAGTGTTTTTAACACCAATGTAGCCTGAAAACTTAACCTTCGTTATTTATTGTGTAGAGAGGGGGATAATGAAAAAAAAAAGTCTCCTTTCTCACCTCATTGTAGCACTGGAAAGCCTGGGACTTGTCCCCTTCCTCGTCGTGCAGCTTTCCCAGTTTGGCCAGTACGTGTGGATCTGTGGGAGTGACCTGCATCAGCCACTCGATCGCCTGTTGAGGATCTTCTAGCATCTCGTAGCTGAAACCAGGAGGTCAAGGGCCAACGGATATCAAAGGTTTAAGTTTACAATCGGAATAAAGCCTCAGCAACAGTGGCTGATTTATTAAGCGTCACAGGTGTTATGACTGGGATACAGGTCGGCCAGCTGATAAATGACCTGGAAGCTGTTCCTCAGAATGGCATGAAGCTTCAGGAAGCAGTCTAAAGCCTCCTCCAGTCTGCTCTGTCTCTTATATGTCAAACCTACATGAGGCAAAAGGGGAAATTATGAGTTCTTAGTTTTTTTTGGGTACAATTCATTATTTAAATATACAACATTTCACTATAACCTTCTGACAGTAATCGGCCTTTAAACATAGAACCAGGATAGATGGACTGAGGGATATTTGATAGAAGTGTGCTGTTATATCTAAAAATATTAAATCCAATCTTCTTTTGTATTTTTAAAATGTTCTGTTTGGTTTTACAGATTTTACCTCGAAAGATTGATCTGCTTTTTTCCTCATAAATCTGATTCTATTCTTAGAAAAGTTTCATATATTAACAAAAGCAAAATAACAAAAAGAAGAAACATATTTTATGTGTTGTATAAATGTCATAAAACATTTTAGAATCAATCTCAGACTCTGGTAATACAAAAATATTTAAAGACTTTACACGCTGCTATTGCTAAACATTAACATTATAACTCAGATTTACATCTTTGTGTTTTTTTTTTCAATGTTCCACCTTTTATTTCCTTTCTTTTTCTTACAACTTGTATTAATATGTGGTTTTCACCTGTATTTACAGGGCAAAGAGGTCCCTAAGTATAATACAATGGTAACAAAAAGAAGGATGTGAAAGGATAACTGATGGATGTAAAGTTGATGAGCATGTGACAGTTTGGGAAAAAAAACTGCATGGATGGATGGATTTATTTTTCTTACCTAATTCAATCTAAAGAGTAAAGGAAAAGACATCTCCAGATTGTGTAGGAACCATGCTATGACACCAACCGTCCAACATGACAGAATCTCAGTAAAAACAGACCAAACTTTACTATCAAACTTCTTTTTCTGCTACAGCTATGCTGAAAAATACTTTGTTCGTGTGATAATGAGTCAGCAGTTACTGTTCGACAGTTACAAATAGCTGAACATAAACTCTACCCAGGTTATAGAGCGCCTCAGTGCACGAGGAGTCATTCCTCAGTGCCTCTTTGTAGAACTCAGCAGCCCTTTCATAGTCCTTCATGACAAACACCATGTTTCCCTTGTTGACAAGTACAGCTGGATTATAACGATCAGTGTTAATAGCCAGGTCAGCGTATCGCTCGGCCTGCTCGTAGTCCTTCTCCTGTAAAACATAAAAACTACTGAATCAAGACTTCTGTCCATTCATTGAATTTAAATCCAGCGTATCACCTAAAATACATTTTTAACATAAAAATCTGTTGTTTTAACGAAGTTAGAGAGACTTACCAAGAAATAGAGGGAAGTAAGGTTAGTGGCTGCCACGCCTTTCACTCTGCTGTCTTTCTTTTCAAATGTTTTTAATATTTCCACCGCCTGTTAATGCAGTAAAACAAAACATGTTGAGTTCAGCTTTCTGTGAGTCTCTCTGGTCCTGAAGAGAGATCTAGGTGTGGCCGTCAAAAGTATGAATACAAGCATAACGTTTCATATTTACCAGATTAAAACCACAGAGATTGTAGCTCATAGACTAACACAACACATTGGTTTATGGGGAATTGTTTGAAATGTTCATACAAAGAAATCTAATACCCTGATACATTTTAATCTAATCTGGCATAGTAAACAAGGTCCTCCTTTGATTTATATTTAGTACAAATCCAGCTGTTCTCTGAAGGCCTGCGTTTTGTAAAAGCAACACTTCAAAAGGTCAAATTTATTGTGTTTGTCACTGAAGGTCTTAATATTATAAACGTTCTGATGGCATTTTAGCGAAAGTATTTATCAAAAACATAATTAATGTGTCACAATAAGTGATAGCTGTATTAACCTTACATGGAAAAGGATTTTTATGGGGCCCCCAGGAACTTGGGGCCCTAGGCAACTGCCTAGTATTGCCTAATGGTAAATCCCTCCCAGCCCTCCAGAGCACATTATAGGACATCATTAGATCTCAGGATCCAAGGTTAGCAGGTCTGAGCCATAAACTTTTAGGATTATGCGAGAATGTAGCTTTATAAAACTAAAATATTTGCTTGATTATTCAAGATTTCCTGAGACTAAATATGTCCTAAAATGTACACCATAATACCACACAGTGTACATTCAAAAATACTTGATTAAGTAAAGTTGTAGTTTCCTTTCCATATAAAGCTTTTGCCAATGACTCTATGGCTTTGTTAACCAATAACTGCCTCTCCAAGTCTCTCTGGCTGGTCCATTTGGACATCGGTATGTGTAGGTAGTGGGAAAAAACAAACAAAACTAAAACAATTTGTGATCATGAAAGCAGAGAGCAAACATACCTATATCTTAGCCACAGATATGGGAAAAAATTAGGCAAAAGCAGGAGAGAAGGGAGGACAATGAAAAGAGGAAGAATTTAAGTGCAATCGAGAGCTGTGTGACAAAAATGAAGCCATGTAGAAACAATGATCAGATATCGCTACAGTGGTTTAAACATAAAATCACTCCTTATATGGAAAAGCAAAGCAAACCCTTCACACATTAGAGCAATAATGGGAATAAGCAACCTAAAAATAAACATGTAAGCAACATATTTGAACAAAGTCTGGACTGAAGTATTTATTCTCCACATTTGCTGACACACCTGGTGAAACCAGATGTGAGCAAAAGAAAGTTTTGCAAATTCCCAGGTTAATAATGTAATTGTTCTTACAGAATCACAAGGGACACATTTACTGACCCCCAAAACAATCTTTGTTTATTTTACATTTTTGACGTGGAACTTTATTAGAACTATAATAGCTGCTCTTCAAAATCAGAAAGTCAAGAAGAAGCACTATTTAAGTGAGGCGAAGGGTGCTAAGAGGCATTAGTCAGGACATACAGGCTAATGGGGCTACAGAGCCGCATAAGACATTATACACTCCGCTAATATCTGCTTATTGTAGGAAACTGCAGCAGGACTGAGTTTGTTTTGTTTTTTCTTTTAAGTAAAAAGGCAACTCATGAGCTCTTATGTATGGTAGAGTATCTGTGATGCTGGGGGGCATTTCTTTATAGGTTCTCTTTTATTCAAGCTTCAAAATATTATCAAAGAAAGTATTTTGACGTAAACAATGTGCCAGCTCAGTTCCAACAATGACAGGTCCTACATAAATCACCTTGGCCACTTTAAGTTCAGCAGTTTGATAAATAAAAACAAAGCCAATCAGCTAATTAGACGGCAGCTTTTAGGCGTATTGATGTTATGATGTCTATATGCAGAATTCAATCAGAGAATCAGAGCGGGGAGGAAAGGAAGATATTTAACAATGCAATCAGCCTTTCACGTTTTCAGAAAATGTGTTAAAAAACTGAAGGAAGAAAAGAATAATAGAGGGAGGCTGATCAGACAAAAAAGCCAAAATGAGGACAGAGAAGATTAGGCGGACGTGTTTAAAATGATAGAAAGTTCAAATACCGATTAAAACTATGACATGGAGGAACAGAGTTTGGACGATACAGATTTTTTTTAGGTCCAAATAATCAAGTATTTTTGACATCAGTCCAACTGCACTGCAAAAAATTTAAATCTAAATAAGCCATTTTTTCTTAAAATAAGTGAATTTTGTCTTGAATGGAGGAGGTAAGTGTGATACTTTGCCAATGGAACAAGACAGTTTTACATTAAATAAGAAAACACAACTGCATTGTCTTATTACAAGCACATATTATCTAATTATCTTATTTTAAGAGTAAAAATACCCATTCAATCAGCAAATCCATCTTATTTACCTGCTGAAATTAAGGGTAAATACACTTGATTTAAGAAATTTCTACTTATTTCTAGATAGTTTTTTGCCATGTGATCCCAGATCTGTGCTGCCAATTCTTTGGGGGGGATCAGTACTTAAAGATTTTATTACTTCTTCTTCCACCATTAGCATAATAAAAAATACAATGAAAACAAATATTATACCAGCTTTAATCATAAAACAATTCAAACAAAACATTAACAATGGTTAGCAAATAGAGGGAGCAGCGATGCAGGAGCTATAGATGATCTCAAGGCATGACTGCTGAATGCAATAATGAATCACCAAATGCATTAATGCATCAGCTGATGCTGACATAAAAGAAACAACCAGAAAAAAGCTGACTGAAGTATTTTCCTATCATTAATAAGGAATCATAAACCAGGGGCCACTCCCAAAAGAAGCTGGACTGTGGCATGTTGAAAAAAACTTTAATGTCATCTGCCTTATTCAGATGGTAGAGTCAGAAATTTGCCCAAATGGATCTTGAATCAATCCAGTACTGATTCAACTTTTCAGGAGGCGGCTGGTGGCGTCAGAAGTGGGGAGTTACGACACAGATTAAAAACTAAAACATTTGACACACACCATCTAGTGTGATTTAGGGAAAGCGGGTGTGACAACTGCAATCAGGTCTTTACGCGCCCACATTCAACCACACTCCATGAAAAGCAGTGCATGATTGTGATTTTGTATTTAAATGAGTCAGCTGATCGGTGACATATAATATTAATCAAACGCAGAGAAAGAGAAAAATGTGTTTAACTGAGACAGAAATAAATGTGTTGTGTGAGATGGAGATGATAAATATGATTGGTAGTCACAGTAGTGACGTGACAAATGAAAGGAAGCATTATGAATGGCAACTAGTGTTGCACCGATACCAGTATTGGGCAGGGCCCCGATTTAGCACTAAAATGGTGGTATCGGTATCGGCGGGTACCAACAAATAGGGCACCGATACCATTTTGAGAGCCAAAAGTTTATTCAACTATTGTCACCCATTCCAGGTAGGTGATAAAAAGTTCTACTGGATTCACTTTGTATTAGTCTTTTTCCTGCTTCACAAAGGAAGGCGGTAGCTTGACAAAGCCATGATGGTAATTATTTTACATCCAAGTAGTATGCAGTTCTTCATATATTCACACACACATCAATTTTAAACAGATGGTATCTGCATCAGTCAATACTGCACAGCAAGGTATTGGGTATTGGTATCTGGGCTAAAAAATGGCATCTGTGCAACACTGATGGCAGCAAGTTCTGGACTGATCATAATCACATCCCAGGCGCCCCTTGCGATGCTTCAGCTTTATGGATAAATCCAAAGAATGGTCTTGTTTCTAAAAGTTGCTTCAGATTTAGAGATAATTATGTTTAACACCTGTTGGGGATTTCGCACAGTTACCAGAAGTAGTTAACAGCTGCCCACCAATCTATCTATCTATAAGATTTAATATGGTAAAAAAGTCAGCTACATCAGATTATTATAGTAAGATGTTTCCTAATCTAATGTGGATTAGCTTACATCTTTAATAAATTGTAGCCTTAAGCCACACTCATTTTTAATCTATGTCAAAAAAATATTAGTTTAGTATATGGACCATAGATTAAAACATTACTTTAATATGTTGTTCTGTGACAAACTTCACCCTGTTAATCAGCAGGTAAAGGAATGTGTTTGTAAGAAAATATCAGAGTTTTGAACCGAAACCCACGCTATCTGACACTACTCTGTAAGAAGGACAAACTCACCTGATTATAGTCCTGCTGTCTGATGTATGTGATGGCTTTGTTGATCTCCAGATCACTGGCAAACTCCACATATTGAGAGCTCTTTACCATGTCAACACACCTTAAAAGATCAGAAAAAAAGTAAGAAGAAACTAAATTTAAGTAAAAACTCAAGGAAATATCAATATAGCACCACTACATTCACAAACCAGTCAAAACCGCTGGCAAAGGACGTCTCAATAGCTGGAGCGATTAGCTTGGCTGCTGTCATGATGTACTTCTCAGCCTGGATTTTCCTACAACAAGAAAACAGTGACATAAAAATAAGACAAAAGAACACATGCATGTAAGGACTTGGTATACATAATATGCTGGTTTATGCAGAGTTCCTCTTACAGGTTTCTTTCCATCTGATGCAGCTTGTCATTTCTAGTGGCTTCGATGACCATATTGGAACTGGGGTCATCCTGAAAAAAGCAAAAAAAGAACAACAGCACAAAGTTAACTGGAGACAATTCAAATTTCAATGAAATCTGTAGAAACAAAATAAAACTGACTTAAAGCAGAGAAAATCTCAATCCGTAATGAAAATAAATGCAAATTTATAAAGATTAAGCAGTGATTTTGGATATTTTTCATGTTGCAAATATGGTATTTGAATGACAAACCAATACAAAGTGGTTTCAATATCGAATTTTTTCAGGTAACACGATATTGAGGTAAAACAAAAAGCAAAAAAATAAATAAATAACAGCAGTGTCATCCCGAGAATACGATCCTCAGTGAAACATGGTTATGGCAGTGTCATGCTGTGGGGATGGTTTTCTTAAAAATATTAAAAATTGTGCTTAATATAATGACAACAGTTTAAAGCAGAAACTTGAGGGTAGGTGGAGGTTTACCTTCCAGCATGGCCTAAAACATACAGCCAGAGCTAAAATGGAATGATTGAAGCAATTTAATGAGCTAAAATGGCTAAATCAAAGTCCAGACATAAATCCAATCAAGAATCTTGGACACTGAGGTTGGAAGATGTGCTCCATCCAATCTGAGCTTCAGCTAATTTAGAAAAGGTTTGGATCTCTAGATGTCCAAGGATGTTAGGGATATACTCCAAAACTTGATTTTAGTTCTCTTCAGGGACAGAGAATAAAAATGCAAACTGCACTTTGCCATTTAAAAACATGCATCCCTTTAAATTCACATTACTCTTATCTGCTACACAGAGTTAAAATCCCAAATTGAATAAAAATACATTAATGCTATATGAGCCAAAAGTTTAAGTTCAGAGATTTTGCAGGATAAAATTCTTCTAACTTACACTTGCTAGGATGTACTTCTCTTCATCATCAATCCCAAGAGGGACGGAAATGAGCTTCTGAAAGGCCTGCTTCATCCTCTCTCTGTCTCTAATAGCATAGTAGCACAGGATAAGGTTGTATCCAGTCTTTATGTTGGGACTCTCGCTCATGATGTGCTCGAAAGACGTTATGGCGTCAGAGTACTGGCCCAGGTGGACAAACACCGCTCCGATGTTCTGCATGATTTTGATCCTCATTTCCTTGTGATCGGCGAAGATCTGATCCAGCGCCATGCGGTAGAATTTGATAGCTTTAAGGTAGTTCTTCTGTTTAAAGTAGATGTTGGCCATATTGACTCTGAGTCGGCCTGGAAGGACAGAATTTGCATTTTAATGGCAATATAAAATATCTAACAAGGGATTAGAAATAATATTGATTTAGTTAAAAAAAAGGAATCATTGACACCTTTACAAATACGATTAATTCATCCCTAGAAAGTAAGGGGATGAATACAGTAACTATAGACCTAAACTATACTAAAAGCTTAATCTGAGCTTAACATTCAACTAGTAAGTTAGATCCCTCTGATTTCTACCTCCATTTTACCTATGATTAATCTTTCTCTAATGATGGGATATGTAGACTAATTCATGCTATTTTCAGCATATTAGTCTGGAAAGAAGCAGGTAGAGCTTGATTTCAAAGTTAGGACTAAGACTCAGAAAAAAACAGGTTAGAGTCAATAAGATAACTATGGATGTGACACAAAAACATCTTTTTTTTGTATATAAAGAAAAGCTCTTACAGCAGCCAGTTTAAATCTTAATGATATAAACAGTTCTTTTGGAACATAAAGGGAATCAATAAAACAGTAAAATTCAACATAAGATAAAAAAAATGTGCCATTAAATGTCCCATTGAGGAATCAGGTGTAGTTTTATTTATGCAATAAGGCAAACAAATATAAACTCAGCATTAAACTATGAAAAGTTATATCAAATATTAAAATGTGTTGGTAGATATTTAAAAAGTGGCTGCTGCTCTCTGAAACAGGGGAGGATCAATGGTGTTAATTTAATCCAAATGTCACATATTGCATTAACAAATGTTGACACACATAAAACACATCACTACAACAGGTGAAAATAGCTGTGGTTAATAATAATAACTGCACTTTATTGATCTCACACTTGTGAAATTTACCTCTGCATTTAACCCATCCTCTTGGGGAGCAGAGGGCTGCCATTCGATCCCCAGAGTGCAGACTGTGGGGATCGAACCGGCTACTTGCAACCTTCTCAGAGCACAAGCACACTGCTCTAAACACTAGGCCTTCACTCCCCTTTAACCGCTCTGAAAAAATAAACTCCAGAAACCACGGCAAGAGTTGAGCACAAGATGACTGTTCTGAATGAATGAACACTTCCCTCTGGACTAATGAGGAAAACCTCCTCGCTGTCTAGCCACTGTCAGTCAAATCTTTTAGTATGTTTGCCAATCAGCATCGGGCAGCCAGCCTTACGACTTTCTCACCGCTTACTTCAATATACTCAGGTCCAAACCTCAATAGGGATTTCTCATGGAGACTGAAAGGTTGGCTGCAATCCCGCAGCAGTGTGTTGTACGGATGGGACGATTTATGAAAACCGTCAGAACCGTTCGGTTCGACTGTCTCGGTTCGGTTCGCGTGTGTTTCGTTCGGTTCATGCGCTGCTCCTTTTTCTCATAGGGGAAGCGTTTACACTCCAGAGCAGAAGGTGGCGGTACTGCGACCAAAGCCAACCACCAGTAGTAAACAAGAAGAAGAAGAAGCGAAGCAGCTTAGCCGGGTGTAGCAGGGAAAAAAATCAGTTGTTGTGGAGAATTGTGTCGGAATGGCGAGTGGGAAAGAGCAGGAGTTGGAAGACGCGCCAGCAGCACTTTATAGGTCTGCTGTATGGGAGCGCTTTGCATTTAGAGTGACCTACGATGACGGCGGAAAGAAAGTTGTGGATAAAAGTGCAACAGTGTGCGAGCATTGTGCAACACATTTCTGTTTACGCTAACAGCAACACGACCAACATGTCATGCTAACCCCGAAATCCCTCATACTCCGTCAGCAACCCCCGCTCCGCCCTGCTGCGCTCCAGACCGGCTGCTCAAAGCAAAGCATACAGCCCCCCTGTGGCTTTGTCCGATCCCCTCTGAGTTCCTTGGAGATGGTAGAGAGCATGCGCGAAATGATTAAATTCAAAGCAGCAGAACATACGGAGATGATCCAGGGTTTCCACGGATCATTTAAAATAATTACAATCCATTATTTTTGGGGGGATTTTTTCATTAATTCCATAAATTTTTATAGGATTTCGGTGTAAAAATCAACATCGAACCGAACCGAAAACCGTGACCAGAAACCGTGAATCAAACCGAACCGTGAATTTTGTGAATCGTTCCACCCCTAGTGTGTTGCAGTGAGCTTATCGCAGGTATGACGCAGACATTTTTGATTTATGCCCAACATTGAAGCGCGGCCTGCGCTATATTAATCTACGCCACAACACAACAGGTACAATCAGGAACTAGCTGTGGGTCTGGATACGGCTGAGGTGGTGAGGAAGTGGGGGCAAGTTTGTCCAACAACTGAAGGACATGAGGACGAAAAAGAGCGGGGATCCAGGTGGAAAAACGGTCCTCGTTAGTCTAGTTGGTCCAACTTCATGAGTTGTTTTCCACAATGGTGGTCATACAAACAAAACAAGCCGGTAAGGTACCAAACAGGAAATACGCATAGTGTAGAGTGGATGAAGATCTAACCAATCAGAGACCTCCTGTCTGCGGCACTACAGAGGTGCACCAGAGTGTCTGCATCGGGGACGTCTCTGCGTTCACCGCGACACCTACACAGACGACCTGGTTTCGAAGTATAAATCAGCCTTGACAGGCAGCGTCCTGCTGCTCCAGAGCAGAGGGAAGATCATGTCCAAGAGGGGGCTGAAAACATCATCTGTGGTCAGTTCATCACGATAATGATCCTACAAAACTATTCTGTTCTAGTTCAGAGCTGCAGAACCCCCACATACAGGCGGGCAACGGTACTGGGTGAAAGCTTCCTGAAGCCGGCCAGACTGTGGGGGATTTTCCACTGCCCTTCGTAATGGCTGGAAGTGAATATAAAAAGTTTTTTTAGATTTGTTGTTAATAACGGCAAATATCAGAATACAAAATGAAAACATTTTTGCCGGCAGGTTGTTACATTTTTAGTTTATGTAGGTACTTATAACTGTTTCCCCACAGTTCAGTAAAAAAGGTTTTAGTGGAGAAATATTGATTAGCCCGCTCTCTTTTCCTGGATGGGATGCAATCAGCTGGTTTTCTTTTGATAGAAAACTTTTTACTAATCTGACTCTATGACCTGATTGAATATTCTCTGTAAAGTGATTTTTTTTTTTATCTCGCTCCATAGATTGATATACGACTTAAGTCTTTTATACATTAACCAACCCCTAACTTAGAATCAAACAACATGTGGTCAGTTAGATGTGTCACACAATACAAAAGACTTCTACTCGTAATTTTTTTTGTTTTAAAAGGTTTGAGGAGCAACACTTTAGAGTCAAGCTGCCTCATTGTGAGAACATACGCTGTAAGTCTGCAGCCAACTGGATCTGGTTACCTGCGTTACTGAACATCTTGTTTTTCACAATGACCTGGTAGGTGGTCAGAGCCTCCGGGTACATTTCATTGTTTGCATACTGGTTGGCGAGGTTGAACAAAACCTGATAAAGACATAATTAGCAAATGTTTTGAAGTGGTTAGAGACAATTTTACAATTTAATTAGCCTATAAATAATAACACTGTTTAAGCGAAACAATAAATAGAATTACAGCCGATTTATGATCGCTGTTTTACTCACAGAATAAGTGAGGTCTATGTTGATGTGTTCTGTGTTGCCCGACTGTTCCCTCTGTCTGACCAGCACTCGTTCCTTCCTGCCTGCCTCTTTGGCTTTTTGGAGCGCCTGCAAAAGCAAATGCCCAAAAAAATGACAGGCTATAAAGACAACAATTAACAAAGAAGATATCAGAGACAATCTGTCTGTAATGAGAAAAACTTTAGAGAAGCAAATGGCGCAAATATTTCAGCCTATTGTTGTGAGATTTGTAATGTGTCTGCAACCTCGATATGAAGTGAGATCTAAGGTCTATGTTACATTCTTGTGTTGCTTGCATTATAAACATTTTTTCATCTGTTCTATTGTGGTGATAACAAAAGGAAAAATAAGAAGAATTAGTTTAAGATTTCTCAGTCCTTTTTTTTCTATAAATGTGTTACTGTTTACAGTCATAACAGCAATAGAGATATGTTTCTCTTCAGTAAAAAATAGTCCACTAGACAGAAATTGCTTACAATTTGGGATTGACCGTTACTAAATTTCTGTAAAGCAAATAAAAGTGTCTACATTTCAGACCAAAATCTCTACCTTCATTTTTTCAAACATTAATACAGCATTTATTGATCATTCGCCAACATTAAGTCAAAATAAAACTTTTATGGGGTTTTCATAGATAATCAATTGAACTTTGATCATTTTAAGGATGATTTATTCTTTCAAAGTATACAATAATCAATATGAGGGATTGCCTTTAAGTCAATGAGTCGATGCAATCAACTGGTTTTCCTTAGATAAAAAACTTTGAATTAATTTGACCTCCTTCACCTAGGGAGAATTTAGAGAAGCCAATTAACCTAACAGTCACATTTTTTGGACTGTGGGAGGAAGCAGGAGTGCCTGGAGAGAACCCACCCATGCTCAGGGAGAAAATCCAAACTCCATACAAAAAGATGACATGTGTTGTGATTTGGCGCTATACACTCACCGGCCACTTTATTAGGTACCCCATGCTAGTAACGGGTTGGACCCCCTTTTGCCTTCAGAACTGCCTCAATTCTTGGTGGCATAGATTCAACAAGGTGCTGGAAGCATTCCTCAGGGAGTTTGGTCCATATTGACATGATGGCATCACACAGTTGCCGCAGATTTGTCGGCTGCACATCCATGATGCGAATCTCCCGTTCCACCACATCCCAAAGATGCTCTATTGGATTGAGATCTGGTGACTGTGGAGGCCATTTGAGTACAGTGAACTCATTGTCATGTTCAAGAAACCAGTCTGAGATGATTCCAGCTTTATGACATGGCGCATTATCCTGCTGAAAGTAGCCATCAGAAGTTGGGTACATTGTGGTCATAAAGGGATGGACATGGTCAGCAACAATACTCAGGTAGGCTGTGGCGTTGCAACGATGCTCAATTGGTACCAAGGGGCCCAAAGAGTGCCAAGAAAATATTCCCCACACCATGACACCACCACCACCAGCCTGAACCGTTGATACAAGGCAGGATGGATCCATGCTTTCATGTTGTAGACGCCAAATTCTGACCCTACCATCCGAATGTCGCAGCAGAAATCGAGACTCATCAGACCAGGCAACGTTTTTCCAATCTTCTATTGTCCAATTTCAATGAGCTTGTGCAAATTGTAGCCTCAGTTTCCCGTTCTTAGCTGAAAGGAGTGGCACCCGGTGTGGTCTTCTGCTGCTGTAGCCCATCTGCCTCAAAGTTCCACGTACTGTGCTTTCAGAGATGCTCTTCTGCCCACCTTGGTTGTAACGGGTGGTTATTTGAGTCACTGTTGCCCTTCTATCAGCTCCAACCAGTCTGGCCATTCTCCTCTGACCTCTGGCATCAACAAGGCATTTCCACCCACAGAACTGCCGCTCACTGGATGTTTTTTCTTTTTCGGACCATTCTCTGTAAACCCTAGAGATGGTTGTGCGTGAAAATCCCAGTAGATCAGCAGTTTCTGAAATACTCAGACCAGCCCTTCTGGCACCAACAATCATGCCACGTTCAAAGTCACTCAAATCACCTTTCTTCCCCATACTGATGCTCGCTTTGAACTGCAGGAGATTGTCTTGACCATGTCTACATGCCTAAATGCACTGAGTTGCGGCCATGTGATTGGCTTCTTAGAAATTAAGTGTTAACGAGCAGTTGGACAGGTGTACCTAATAAAGTGGCCGGTGAGTGTATATATAAACTGAATTTAATTGAATTGAATATCAACTGAAGAGAAATACCATAGTTGTTTTGTTTTTTTTTATCCATCAGTGCAGACATTCTATGTGACAAATAAATGAACAGATTAAGGCTAGAATTTGTCATGATCTTGGCACTGATGGTTCGTTTTTTTCACTTGCTCCTTGCTCCCCTGTCTAATTGGTTCTGTGGCTGATTAACGCCAATCATTTCCACTTGGTTCCTCTGCTATTTATGTTGTGTGCGTGCCTTCCATCAGCGCCAGGTTTTTCGAGCATTTTGGTGAGACTAACTCTAGCTTTTTGAAGTCTATTCTGTTTTTTCTGATTGTGACCAGTTTCTGTCCTGTGGATCCTGAGTTTTGCCTTGCCCCTGTCTGCTCTGTTTGTCTGATCTGTTCTGGACTGATTCCTGGATTCTAAAGGCTTCTGAACCTGGGCCTGTCTTCTAACTCTGGCTTTGGATTTCCCCTTATGGACACTGTTGCTGCTCGGCAACAGTGTCCCATTTGGATTCAGCTCTTTTCTCCGAGAACGGACTGAACTTTGAATCAGGTCAGTGACTTTGCTCGAAGTCGTGATCCGCTCCACATCCAATCACTGACCTGTATCTCCTATCTCTGCAGAGACACGCCCCAAAGCTGACAAGCAGCCCCGCGCTCCTATTAGTTTTAAATAAATGCTTTGCTTCCCTACATTATTGTCATGTTTAGAATCAGATTTAGGGTCTGACCAGCTGTAAAGCGCCTGTGATCTGCGCCATGCAGCTCTCCTCCACCAGGTCATTCACTTTCTTCTCCATGATCTTGATCTTCTCTTCCACACTGTAGCACAGAGGACAGAAAATACTCTACATGAATTTATCCTCAGAGACCAAACATCTCTCTACATGACACATATCACATCAAACTTAATTATATCTATGACTGCTAGCTAACAGAAGTCCAAACTAAAAGTTTTGTTGCTACTTATTTTTAGAGTTGCACCTGTTGAATATTGTGATAATATGGTTAATTCATAAGTCCATAACTTCATTAAATAGAATTTAATTAGACAATCAAATAAATGCAATACAATTACAGTTAAATGATCATTTTAAACCCAAAGGTGATTAAAATGTGTCATACTAGTTTAACTGCACAAGAAGTTCTTCACTAGAGGGCGCAGGTAATCCATTCACTGTAGTTGATTTTATTTCCCCTCTCAATTCCTTCCACTTACATGAAAGCCTGTTGGGATTAGTTTGCTTCAACTAGCAACTTCAACTTCACAGATGACTGAACGGATACTGGTGAACAGACATTATTGTTTCACTACATTTTTTTGTCAATTCCTCCAACAGCATCATAAGTTCTAACAGGTGCTATTCCCCTCATAAGAGGTTGATTCACCTCCTTAACTTCTGAAGGAAGACTTTTGAACAAAGATCTCTTTCTCCAAATTTCTTTCAATAAATATTATCAATAAAAACAATAATAATGTTATTTCAGTTCCTGATCTACATTCGTTCCTTATGCCTGTTTCAGTTAAAATATCTTGAGATAGAAAAAATGTTTAAAGTCTGGTCTACCCCAGGAAAGGGGACAGTTATGATACAATGAGGACTGTGATCTGTTAGGGCAAGAAGGGATCAGAATATAGGTGTGGCATAGCCATAGCAACAAAGATAGCTGCAACCACATGCCCCATGGGTGATTTTGTTATCGCCATTATCTATCTCCTGAGATTCAATAAACTCTGAATGAATCAAGACATAATTAGGATGCTCGTATTTAAAGGTGCTGTAGGAGATCTTGGAAAAATGGTTCTAGCAAGCAATATTTTTGAACATACACAACCATGCCTCTCCCTTCAGACCACCCCTCGAAACCATGCCTTCAAAACACGAGCGTGGGTGCTGTCTGCTACGTTTAGAGCAGCTGAAGCAGCGGGTCACTGATCTGGGAGCTGGTAGGGAGACAGGCAGCACTGATGATGCAGAGCGCTATGATCACTGCTCTGAAACAGGTTATTAACGCCTAAATTAACGTAACGCAAAACGTTTGCTTTTTCCGTAAAAATTCAAAACATATCCACTGGACTTGGTTTGCTTTTATTATACTGGTGCCTGCAGTTAGGATTACGTACATGAAAAATGCCTTCCAGCTGCCACGGCAAACTGCAAAGAGGCGACTGGGCAAGAGGCTGCTGTTGAATGGGGTTCCTAGTGACGGCACCGCCGGAGTACAGGGGTCTGAGCGGCTCAGACAGAAATAATATTTGAAGGCAGGATGGTAATCTGGATGAACTGGCTGCACTATCCATGTTTTTCAGGTGGACTTTCTCACTTCAAAATGGATTCACTGATCAAAGCAAATATAGCTGCCATTGTTACAGGCAAAGAAAGAATAGGGTAGCTCTGCCCAACACGCAGCAGACCCACTTTTTCCACCGTGCAGCCAGAGCAGCAAAGATGCTTCAGCTGTGTGTCAGAACTAAACTTGTACAAGCATCAAAAATGAAGCAGCACGCGCGTTTTCTTGCTGCTCTTGCTGTGTGAACGTAACATAACAGTGGCTAGCTTCCAGCCATGGCGTCCTGCACGAGTATTGGGGGGTCGATTAAATCATGTGTCAAAGTACGCGCACAGGGGGGAGGGACAAGCAGACGACCATGAATGACGTGTCAGGAACCAATCGTGTACAATGGACCATCTTTTGTAATTGCTTGAGGTTATTCATTGATTTCTCGCTGTAGCTGGAACCATTTATTTTAGTTTCACTACCAGACCTTCTATTTCAACGCTTGCTAAGCAGCTGTGGGGAGATCTTTAAGCCACATGGTAAAAAACGCATCAGAACAGATCTCCTACGGCACCTTTAAAGCATCAAAAGTAAAGTTGTCAGATTTGGGCTATAGTGCCTGACAGTGCAACTATAACCAGCATTCACTGCTGAACAAAAAGAGCCAACTCACGTGTTTTCACTCTTTGCTTCGAGTGGAGGGGCAGGGCCCCTGGACTGGCCCAGTGGGTCGAACATTGAGCCTGGAAAGGAATTCATCTGTTAAGGATTATCTGCATATGAAACAGAGATGCTAAGGCCCACTTTGCCCATGCAACATTTATTACAATCTTAATGGTAATATAGGGACCAACCACAGCACATCAAAAAGAGGTAAACACCTCTTCTGTTTAAACTCACCACGCATCAGTGAGGAGGAGAAACCTGCAGCTGTGACAGCAGTCATCGGACGGGCAGCTCCATCCTGTTGAATGGAAATTGGCCATACAATAATGAAAAAAAAAATAAAAATTAAAGCTACAGTGTGTAATTTTCAGCGACATCTAGCGGTCAGACTACAGACCGCAGCAACATGAACATCTCCCCCCCACCGCTTCTCCCCCCCAACAGTACGGCGAGCGTTACGGGACAAAATTTCTTCTACGACGTCCACATCACCTACCTTCTCAAGTGATGAGGTTTGTTTACATAGATAATTTTACAGATAGTATTTCATTAGTCTGTGTAGGGTATAGATTTCATGTAGACTTAAGATAATAAATATACCCGTTATTTTTTCTACATCGTTGTGACGTCTTGGTGAGCTGCTTTGCATGGTGATATAAACAGACGAAGTAATTGTAGTCATTAGTTTAACAGCGAGATTGTGTTCGCTGGAAGAATATATATCCCCCGTTTACAGAGTCCAAGTCATTTTGGTGGCACGGGGGTTACAACGCGAGGGAGAGGGAGAGGACGAGGGCGAAGGCAGGGAGGCCGTGCAGCTAGGGCCAGGCGAGAGAGGGGAGCCAGCGGGGTGAGAGCAGAGGAGGAAAGGCTTGAAGATCTCCAAAGGAGCCGGAGAGAAGTAACCGAGGTATATATCCAGAAAATTATTTTACAGAAAATTACTGAATCATTACCTGTGAAACGTCAGGGACGTTGCTGAATAAGTATACTGGAGAGTAACAGCATCATCACGCAGCATGTTATTGTTTTAGACAGGTCTGAGCATCCTGTACTCCAAAAACTGCAGTGATATTAGACAATTGTGTGTGTAGGATTAATTACCTGTCCAAGAGAAAACTGGCAACTTGAGCGTCACTTTGAAAACCTTTTTCCTCCATCAGTGACTTCCATCGTGTAAATGCCGTGCCAATGTTGATCCGTGTTTTTTGCCGTTTCTTGTCACGCTTGCGTTTATTCTCGTCGTGTTTCCGCTTCTTAGATGACGGGGGTTCGGTGTCCGCCGCTTTTCGTTGTGATACAGAGTAGGCATGATCCTCCATTCGTCTGATGTTTGGCCACACAGTGCCAAACAGTTTGCAAAGTCACTCACGCCTGCCGCCTTGTTCACCTTTCTTGTTACTGAGGCGCAGTATACCTGCTTCTTCTTCTTCTTTGGTTTCAGGCAGACTAAACGCTTCTCAGGCATAATACTGCCATCTACTGTTCAGTACCGTCTCAGTTAATCTCTCTCAACTTGCCGTAGTTATTTTTGAGCGTCATGGGAGATCTCGCAATCGCTAGTTTGTTGCCTCTGCGCTTGCCGTAGCGCAAAGATGTCAGCCTCCATGGCTGCGAGACCCGCTCCTATGTAATTATAAATAACGAATTCTAAGGCAACGCAAATATTATGGTTAAAAGGCTGAGCTCATAGGTGATGATAAATAACATAGTTATGTATAATATATTAAATTTCTGACTTTATATGCCTGTAATTATTACACACTGTAGCTTTAAAAATTTTTTATATACATAAAAAAATTTGAATGTGTTATCTAGAAAAGAAAATATAGTCACATCTACCCTAATGGACATTTGAATGGTACTAAACAGCAAGTATGAAGGCTTTCATATGATGAATCCGAACAAAGACCTTTTAGTCAGGTTACAGGTGTTTTTAGATGCTTATGTAGATGATTGACTTCAATCTGTAGAGCATAGCTTAATAAAATAGATATAATATAATCGAAGCTGATCATTTGTTAACAAATAGTCACTTTCCTGACTTAAGAAGGCAAAACAATTGCGGAAGAGATAGTGTTGCAGCCTTGTAGATCAGCACTGAAGGTGAAAAGAAACCAACAGATGTTAAACTGATCATGCTTATCTGGTTTCTTCCTCTCACCTGCACAGCTCCAGTCATGGGTCTTCCCAGTGATGAAGCCATTGGGACGCGGGACTAAATAATAGAACACACAGAATTGTTATTGTTTCTGTTTATTTATGTGGACAGTTTACATGTTTGTTTGGGTTTTTTTCAATCACTGTTTTTATATTTTCTGAAATTGAGTAGATTGTCTTTAGCTGCACACATTGTTCTCCAGCACTTTGTCTGTGCAACTGGCTCTAAACTGAGTTATCTTTAGTTGTGAGCCTTTACTGTCTGAAGCAGGTGGGAACAGAAATATTTGGTTACAGGCTTAGGGGTCAACCCCAGGCATTAATCTCTCTCCAACTCATTCATATCTGATATTCCTCGACTGACTCCCTTTGATGTGAAGGAGCAGTTACTCTACAATGAGCTCCCTGCAGATGAAGGAACTTCTGACCTTTTCTCTAAGACTAACCTTAAGTAACTCAAATGAGAAAGTTCAGTTCAGCTCTTTATTCATTTATCTACCACAATAGAACCTTTCTGCAGATGAAGTTTTCCCATATTTCCTTCCTAAGGTAATTCAAAAAGATACCATCGCACTTGAATACAACACTTGTTGATTTACAGATTATTTAAAACATTTTAGAAAACAAGCTAAGTGGTATTTTCAAACATATATTTTTTTAGCATGTTGGACTCACCCCAAACGATGATGCTAAAGGTCGACCTCCAATTGCAGTGCCTGGAATCTTCGCAGTCATCTAGATGATTATTGACAAATGAATTCAAACTGGATTATCCTAGATGAATTACATTTTGGGGGGATTTTCTATAATATAGTAATTTAATCTGTTGTTTCACATAGGAAATTTGAAATTTCTACAAATATAAAACTATGTAAAGGAGCATAATTTAAAAAGAAAAAAAAAAACTAAACAAAAAAGTTTTATTGACATTTTCATAAAAAATAAAAACAAACAAACACGTAAATAAGTATTTTGGCCTAAAAAATCTGCAGAAAATTTTCATCAGCAATTCAACAACAAAACCTTTATAATTGCCAGGCATGATTCTTGATGAAAAACTTTCAAACACTCTGACTGAGTTGTCTCTGTAAAGCGCCTTGAGTGAATTGGCACTATATAAATAAATTTAACTTAATTGATTTACTGATTCCTCTGTGGCGATCTGCTCCGGGTCCTTCGGGATGGGAGGCTCTCTTACTATAATCTTTAATAGTTTCACACTTCAGGCGGAACCACTATGAAATGTCAATATTATTTTCAGAAAGATGCTAAATAAATAAGTATACAGAGAGTGGGATCTTTTACTCATTCGTCTCTGCACAGGCTCTTTAGATCGCTCAGTGTCATGGATTTACTGAATGTCCCTTTCAGATCAATCAGGCTTTCTAGGTCTAGAGACTGCAATAGCCATGGAATATAGAGTATTTATAGTGTATATCAAACGACTTCTGTGCCTTTTTCAATTTCATTTTTTGTATCACAATCGTTTTTGAAAGACCACTAATGAATGATCTATTTTCAGTTTACTGATAGAGGCCACCATGCTGTTTTAGATCACAAACACCTGGAAGTGTTTGTTTCCATAAAAAGCTTAATTTTTGTTTAGTTCACAAAGTCTAGTTGCTACGACGGAGTAGCAGGCGAGGCTAGAGATTTATTTATCTTTTTTATTTTGAGAATAAAGTTAGAAATATTATGAAAATAAAGATATAACATTACGAAAATAAAGTCGGAATATTATGTAAAAGAAGTCATCGTACAACAATGCGTTTCAGAAAGAAAGCTTCGAGCTCCGACCAGCATGTGAGGGCCGACCAGCTCCACCAATCAGCAACCTGAGTTCACTTTGACATCCTGCCCAGTTTGATGCTAAAAGATTTCCCTATTTGTCAAACCAGAGCCCAACTAAAGCGTCACATGATGCTCGACATTCATCATTTTAGGGAAGACAGTGATTCTTGTAAGAATTGTCATAAAATACAACTTTATTCTCGGAATTAACTATTCTCATTGTGACTTTTTTCTCTTAATGTTACGACTTTATTCTCATAATTTTACAACTTTATTCTCAGAATTTTATGACTTTATTCTCAGAATTTTATGACTTTATTCTCATGATTTTAGGACTTAATTCTCTTAATTTTATTATTTTATTCTTATAATTTTAGGACTTTATTCTCATAATTTTAAGACTTTATTCTCATAATTTTAGGACTTTATTCTCATAATTTTAGGACTTTATTCCCTTAATTTTATTATTTTATTCTTGTAATTTTATGACTTTATTCGCATAATTTTATGACTTTATTCTTGCAATTTTATAACTTTATTCTGATAATTTTTACAACTTTATTCTCATAATTTTATGACTTTATTCTGAAAATTTTTCCAATTTTAGTTCATAATTTTACGACTTTATTTCATAATTTTACAACTTCATTCTCGCAATTGTATTACTTTATTCTCATAATTTTAGGACTTTATTCTCTTAATTTTATCATTTAATTCTTGTAATTTTAATACTTTATATTCTCATAATTTTACGACTTTATTCTTGCAATTTTATAACTTTATTCTGAGAATTTTTACAACTTTATTCTTATAATCTTATGACTTTATACTCATATTTTAACAACTTTATTCTCAAAAATGTTCCAATTTTAGTTCATAATTTTTTACGACTTTATTTAATAATTTTACAACTTCATTCTCGCAATTGTATTACTTTATTCTCAGAATTTTACAACTTTATTCTCTTAATTTTATTATTTGATTCTCATAATTTTACAACTTTATTCTCAGAATTTTATGACTTCATTCTCTTAATTTTATTATTTCATTCTCGCAATTTTATTACTTTATTCTCAGAATTTTATACCTATTCTCGTTGCGACTTTCTTCTCGAAATAGAAGAAAAATAAATCTCTAGCCTGGCTCTAATACTCTGTCGTAAGTTGCAGCATAAGTACATCAACTTAAACAAGGTGTAAAAACAACAACAACCAAATGCATTTATTTTTTTAAGGTTATATCCTTTAACTATTAATTATGACATTATTATATATTTTAGCCACAGTTTGTTTAATTCCTCCCTCCCTCTTACGTACTCCAATTAAAGTCAATTAATATGAAATCTATTTTTGTAAATAAGCTGGATAGGCCTGAATCAACTGGGCGTCCGATGAATTTAAACCCACATGTTGAACAGTATTTATTACATCACTATTGTCGGTTTTTTAATATTTTCTTAGAATGCAGTGTTTTCTTACCGGAGGTCTTCTGCCATAACTAGTCCTAACTGCCTGCTGGAAGCCCACATCGTTCTCCAACTCCTTAGAAAAGCCACAATAAGTGTCATTACATATCATTATACATAAATTATACAAACTCCAAGGTGTCAGCCAAATAATCACATTTTATCCCTCTATATATCATACGTCACTTTAGTTTTAGTTACAAATTTAGCTTAACACAGTAGCTTAGCAGCATTGATGATTGAAGCTAAACGCTTAGTAACACTGGATGATTACTCACCTCGCATTCAAATGCGGGATTGTAGTCGTTGTAACCCGAATAAAGGTCATCCTCCTCTACTGCCAGATGCACATTCTCCATTTTATTTCACAGAATTTGGGGGAAAAAACGGGCAGCTACTGGTGCATAATAACAAAAATGTTTGTTATAGTTAAAGCTTTCTGTCCCACAATTCAAAGCGGCATGGGTGGGAGGGAAACACTTTTACAGCTCCTGATTGGCAATTCATACATCAATCATTATCTTCTGCTGATAGGATTGGATATAGAAGTCATTCACTCGTTGCTAGGATACGCAGGAAGCTACGTCGTCTTTTTATTTGTTCTTAGCTCAAACATTTCTCAAAATATTTAACATTAAAGAATGAAATTGCAAGACAATCGAGTATCCTTTTACATATTTGAGGGTAGCGTTTTGATAAGAATATCAAATCAATTTAGATTTCGAAGTTAAAGGACTAAATTTGTCCATCTTGGCTACCGTACTAGTTAGACAGCGTGACTCTGAGGAGGCGGTGCAAAGAAATAAAGAGTCTTCAGTCTCTTTTCGCCACTTTAATATCAAATAATGAGCACTGCAGAGTTGAAGACCATCACCGTGGTTGGCAGGTGAGCAAAAAACTGAAAAGACAACATTAAATAATGATTTTAGGGTTTTGTTTCAGTAAATTAATTTTATCTAGTGCCTTCTCATACAACACATAGTTGCATAAATGCTTGCAAATGTATGTTTTGAATGGAACTTTTAACGCACCTCTGAGTTGTTTCTCTCACATTTACAGCATTAACTCCATGAAACCCATTTTATTATTGACGTTTGCTGTGAAACTGACCAAATGTCTTTCTCCTGTGATCCCTTTCAGGGTTGGCTTACATTTTAACCTATTTCCTGTACCCTGATCCGTATTTTTGTGCAGTCAGCTAAACACATTAGGCCTCTAGTGACCTCTCTTGACCTGTAAAGTAAACGGAAAGTCATCTTTAACTGAACAGTCTGGAGCAATGTTAACAAGATCAAGTAAAGATTCAAATGTTATGATGGCCCTTTGTAAAAACAAATAAATAAAACGTCTTTGTTATAAGATGCACCTGAATAGTATTCACAGTGCTGCACCCATTTGATACAGTCTTATTCAAAATTAGCACTCAAAAGTCTAAACATAACATCAACATGAAGGACAACAATCTCTGTAGCAATCCACCAATCACAGTTAAGCATGGTGGTGGTTGCATTATGCTATGGGAGTGTTTTACAGCAGTAGGAAAGGAAGACTTATCAGGTTAGAAGGAAAGATGAATGCAGCAATGCACAAACATCCTGGAGGAAAACCTGCTCCAGTGCGCTTTGGTGCAGCTGGAGTCCAGACTTGAGATCTGAATATGGCTGCATAAACATTTTCCATCCAACCTGATCATGGAGCTTTAGATGTCTTGCAAATAAGTAAGGGCCCACCTACCTAAACGTACATGTGCTACGGTGTGGCATCATATTCAAAAAGATTTGAAAATGTAATTGCTATAAAAGGACCAATCAGTCTTAATAATAAATTCTATGTCTTAAAGCTCTGCAGTTTTATTAACTTTGTTCATTTCAATGGAAACTGATTTAAATCGGATTTCACAGCATTAACCTGAACTGCTGGATGTTCTCATGTCTTCTTACTCTGTCTCTGGGTGCTTAGCGGTCTGATTGGCCGCTCCTGGGCCATGGTGTTTGTCAGCGGAGGCTACCGGGTAAAGATCTACGACAACCAACCGGGGCAGGCTTCAAAGGCTATCACGGAGATCAGGTAACTTTCTTTGTACAGATGTGCCTTATGTGTTCCTGCATGTTTTATGATCTGAAATAATGTATTATTCTTTGAAATATTAGCATGTTTTTGCTTAATGATGTGTAATTCAGGGGCTGCTCGGTGGCACAGTGGGTAGCACTGCTGCCTTGCAGCAAGAAGGTTTTGGATACATTTTCCTGCTCGGGATCTTTCTGCATGGAGCTTGCATGTTCTCCCTGAGCATCTGTGGGTTCTCTCCGGGTACTCTGGCTTCCTCCCACAGTCAAAAAACATGACTGCGACCTGTCCAGGGTGTACCCGGCCTCTCGCAGGTAGACAGCTGGAGATAGGCACCAGCACCCCTCGCAACCCCGCTTGGGATTAGCTTGAGGAAAATAGATAAATGGATGTGTAATTTGGTAAAATTACAAAAAATAAAGGATCTGCACTTTCAGAAATCATGACAGATTTTTAAAATATAACCATTAACCTCCATCTGCTGATTACTGTGAAGCTAAACATGAACAATACTTGATCAGCAGCTTATAAACATTAAAAAGCACATGTTCAATAACATGTTAATAACACTGACCTTTCACCATTAGGTAAAAATAGCTTCTGAAAGTCAAGGGCCTTCTTTTTTTGCTGCTGAATTGCACATGTACATTTTGCCAATGCATTACAAATTTTCAATGTTTTTACAGTTAGCTTTTTCTGCAAAAGTTAGTTTGTTATATCAAACTGGTCCTATAGTCACTCTATTACAGATGGAGTAATGTAACAAAAGTAATCTCACCCTTGGATTCTTATTCGTATTTCTGATTCTGATTCCTGGTTGATGGGACAGGTGTTGTGAATGAAACGGTGCCCAGTTTGAAAGAGCTCCTGTGTGTCGCTGAATGTGTGCATTGATGACTGAAAGACATCTTCTGCCTCCATTTATCTGTTTACTACAGTGTGTTGAATTCATGTTAATGTGGATTTAAAGACATTTCAATTAGTGTAAAATAGGGCTGGACGATATAGCAAAAAAGCTTATCGATAAAAAAAAAAATGCATATTGATCGATATTGATGATTATTGAAAAGACTCGAAACCATATTTTATGTGCAGCCCTGCGTGGACATTTTATGATATTGCTAAATGATTTAATTTTAATAAAGAACACAAACACAGACTTCCTATTAAATTTTTATTTAACCAACTTTTTTAACCATAACAAAATTGTTGTAAAGAAAAATAACTTAAGAGACCTGAGTTAGGTTATTAAATACTGACAAAGAATAAACTAAAGTGACCAGAAAAGTGACCAAAATAAATGTAACAAATAGATAAATAGAATATCCTATACTATATGGGTCGTTTTAGGTTGTTTTTGGGTTGAAAATAGGGGCTCTGGCAACCCTGAATACAAACCACATGGTAGAAGAAATTAATTATCACTATCCCAGGATTTAGTGACCAAAGGGGAATAATACACAGATTGAATAGAGTAAAAACATAGAGGCACACACTATAACACTCCCTATATCTGAAGGTTTAGAGTAAATAGTTTCCCGTACATTCAGGGTTTTATTTGTAAAAAGATACCTGGACCTCAAAAAGGGAAACATACAAGCTCTGCTAATTCAGAATCAGCTTGTCACAAATATCTAGAAACAGATGCCAAGGTATTAACACGTCAGCTGCCATGTCCCGTCTGCAGGGCGTGTGCATTGTCTGCATGTTCGCAGCATCCTACAGCCATAATAAGGCTCCTATGAGCCATTAGGAGGCTTTATATGGCAGGCTGGACCCTCCCCAGGGTCAGCAGCTGATGTTATTTATGTTTCTTCAGGCATTATTATTATAATATTTTTCAATTTTTATTTTTGTGTTGATTTTGTTGTAGCCAGTTGACATCTTTAAAAAAAAACATTTTATATGTTCGCCGATTCTGTAGATTTCCTTCTAGAAAATATGCTTTAGATACCTTTAGAATAGGGTTGGGAAATTTTTTAGTCTATTAATATTTTTTTTTTTTTTTTTTTTTTCTTTTTTGGTTTTTACAGCTATTTATTTATTCATTTGTGCTCACATGTGTTCAGGAAGCAGCTGGAGGAGCTGGAAGAAGCCCACATGCTGAGAGGGCAGCTCACCGCCGCGCAGCAGCTTGCCCTGCTCTCCAGCTATGAAGACTTGGCCCAGGCCCTGGAGGGAGCCTTTTTCGTGCAGGTAACTCGACGAAAAAAACACACGACTGAATCAGTTTTTACAAAAGCATAGGATATGCTCCCCCATTGCTGTTTTTAGTGGATTTCTCACACTCAGATTGAAACACAGGGCAGGACATGCTGTGTTTAAACAAATTATTGTAGTTATTCCAGGTTATTTCAACAGCAGGGCACAGTTGTTCATTAACAAATAGAACTTATTTTTGTGTTATTTTTACTTAAATTAACTACATCTGATCATAGACTGAGAACTGGGGGTTTTGGGCTCAATACTAAAATATCCCTGGTTCTCTAGTTGCCTTAATCAGACAGAAGGGGGCAGTATAACACACTTTTTTCTGCTCTTCATTAAATAAATATCACCTCATTAACCCTTTAAAATGTGTTCAAAGTTCTGTTAACAAACAGATAATTTTGAAATAAAGGTTTTTAATTGAAAGTTTGACATATTTCTTTAAATAAAATCTTTATACCAATTTCACGGATAACAGAGTGTTTGGCGACTAAAAAAAAACGTTGTTTTTTTTGCACTACTTAAAGGAGCATTCAACTGGAAATAAGCTGAGGAGTCACTCCTAATGGCTAAAGGAAGTTAATTTAGAAATTCAAGCTTAAGGTAAAGCCTTATGACACTGAGAAAATCAGGTCATCCAGCTACGATTGTAGAAGAGAATCTCAGGAATATAGCAGGTTTTATTTTAAGGCTACTTTTTTAATCTATTAATGATTCTTTATTTTAAACACATCATTAAAAAGACTGGATTTTAGAGTCTTAGACAGACTGGAGGACTTTTAATGCTCCTTCCTGGTTATGGAGGGGAAATGTTGTTCGTTGCTTAATTGATTTCTGTCATTTACCACAGACTCTGTGTCTTTGTTTGAAACCAGGAGTTAGTTCTAAGTAATGTAAAATCTTACAACTCAAATCATGTGAGCTACCGTACACGACAAACTTGCTTCGTATGCAACAAAGGATTAAAAATTTATTGAAAACTAAAGAGAATTAGGAAAAAATTTCCAACTTCGTTCTCTAAATAAATTTAGTTAGATAATAAATGATTTTTTAAATAATGGTCATTACCCACAGTTATATGTTTTATCACTCAGGAGGACCCTCACATTTGTCACGTTAAAGACCTAAATGAGTTTTATTGGAAATTATAAATTAAGTTTTAAAGTATTAACAATTTAAAAAGGAAGCATGGCATGCATGGGAGATAGGCTACATGACATGCTTTAATTAAACCCTTCATCGTCTTCCAGTCAGGTTTCCATGCTCACCACAGTACAGAGACTGTCTGCCTGTTAAGGTGATCAACAACATCCGTAAAACGCAGACTGTTGAAGAATCACAGTGCTGGTATTATTGGACCTTAGTGCACAGCTCAACACTATTGATCACTCTATTTTATCAGAGCGCCTATATTTTTATTTAAGACCACAAAATCACATGTGGCGTTCCCCAAGGGTCCATCTTAGGGTCCCTTTTATTCATTCTCTACATCCTCTCCCTCACTCAGAACATAAGTTATCATAACTATGCAGATGATGCACAGACGCCTATACCCATGTCACCAGGTGGCTATGAACCCATTCAGGTTCCAGGTAAATGCAGTTTTTGGACTAAAAGAAGAGCGTTCAAACGTTAGCACACAGCTTCAGTTACCTCTGATATTCAAGTTCCAAAGTAAATCGAATGCAGGATTATACTCAAACACGGAGCTGTGATATAAACCTGAACTGAAAATTCAACAGTAGCCTCATTTCAACCCATAGAGGGCAGCGCTAAGGAGGTTTTAATCATATTCCATTTGCAAGAAGCTCTATAATGGCCCAATTTATGCGGTTTATCTGCAAAAAGGATATTCATGTTTTTCATGTTATCTGTTGTTCTTTGTTGGAAGAAAAAGCAGTAGATTTTTTTTTTATTCTTTAATCCATTTGATCCCTTGTCACTGCTCTGTAAACCTGTGAGTTTATATTTCCTGCAAACCTAAAATTTGTGTCGGCTTTTAAGATTCACTATAATTAATAGTGGGAGTAAATTTCAACCTTAAGATTCTCTAACAAGCTATTTGTTGTGCAACTTTATCATTGTGCCTTTTTATCTTTTTATCATTATGTAGTTTTTTTTTTTTCTTTTAACAGATTTGGTTGTTTTTACTCAATTTGCTGTTGCATAAATGTTGCATTACATGTAAAAGTAATATTTTTTTATATGGTGGCATTTCTATTGTCTCAAAGTTTAACTATTGAGTCCGCAACAGCTTTAAGGGACAGTAAAGTGTGTAGTATTACGTCATAGTAATACATCATATCTTGAATTTGAACAAATGTTATCTGAAATTTTGAGTATTTTGCATTATCCTTCACAAAGTTTATTTTTTTCTTTATTCTTTCAATTAAATTTTATAATGTACCTCATTAAACGGTTTCTCTAATTCTGATTCTTTATGTTGATGCATTTCAGGAGTGCGTATTCGAGCAGCTTGAAGACAAGCAGGGCGTCTTTCAGGAAATCGAACGTTTTGTGGGTAAAGAAGTGATCCTGAGCAGCTCCACCTCCTGCCTGGTACCGAGCAGCGTCTTTTCTAAAGTACAGGAAAGAAGCCGCTGCCTTGTGTCCCATCCGGTTGGTACCAACCCAAAAATACAACACGCTTTAGTTTAAAAGAATTCAGGAAGGGGAACAGTGCTTATTAAAACAGAGACATATGGCAGCTGATGTTTTTGAATATTAGCATGGATTTCTTGATCAGTATCTAATGATGGCCGATTTATTGTGCAGTGGTTTCCATGACGCAGTGTAATTGCAAATTAATGGAGTTAATAACCCAGTTTGAGTTTTTTTGTTTTGTTTGTTTATTCAACAGTGGATTTGCTGCATTTGATATCCATTGTTCATTTTGTTTCAAAATGTCAGTTTTTTGTTTAACATTTGTTATCATTGTGTTATTTTTAACATGCAAATGGAAAAAGAAAAAGCAATTTTGCCTGTAAGAATCGACCCAAATATATCGGCAGTTAGATTGATGTCTGAATAATCGGCAGCGGCCTTTAAAAACATGCATCAGTCAATCTCTACTGATTTACAGCTCCATTATACGTTTGCAAGAGCTACATTTCCAAACACAATGTGAAATAGTTTAACTATATTAGTTTCAGGCCATCTCATTTTTTAAAACTCTTATGCATGATATTTTGACAGACTTCAGATTTCAGTCAGGTTTCTGTTCAGACGTTTGCATAGGGTCATGTCCTGGCGTGTTGTGTGACATAATCAGCTTTCCTTTCATGTGTCCTGTTAACTGCAGGTAAACCCACCTTACTATGTCAGACTGGTCGAGCTGGTGCCCCACCCAGAGGCCAAGCCAGCCGTTATGGACGCCGCCCATTCTTTGATGACCAAGGTGCAGATTACAGGTTCAACTGTTCATGGGTGATTTAAGTCCGAACATGTATGAGTGATGCAATCACTTGTCAGTATAATGGGATATGACGTCAGGCGCCTGTGAAAACCCAACCCTGCCGGTTGGATTGATTTTTTTTGAGTTGTTGTCAGTAGGACAGCAGTTAAGTCCTGATTAAGCTGCCTCCTTAAAACAAATCTCTTCAAAGAAGGACTTTATTGAGCAAGATTTTAAAGCTTAAAAAGAGGAATGAATCCAAGCAACCAGTACATCGCTGTTATGGGCGAATGCTCTGTATAGTTGGATAAAATCCAACCAGCAATTGTTAATAATGACAGCTCTGAAATGGACTGTGAAATGTTTGCAACGGTCAGCTGCTTTAAATGTCTTAAGTGTTTTATAGGTACATTTGCAAAGAATAAACCATGTTTTTTATTGGTAATTTTCTTCCTCTACAAAGACTGTTTACTATACTGACAGAGACATTAAACCCCCCGTGCACCCTCCGGAGGAAGGGGGAGAGGAGGGTACCATCCGAAGCGCGGAAGTTGGGCCAGGGCAGGTGTAGGTACCGGATCTGCTTGGGGCCCTGCCCCTTCTTCTGATGTCAACATATGCAACTCCACTTGACCAAACTGTAGTGCAACAGTTTCTTAAGAATCAAATCTCTTTTGGAGTCTCAACATATTATTACCTATATTTGCTATTACTTTACAATTCACTGACGATCTAAAATAGTCGAAAGTAGAAAAGAATCATTCTAAGTCTTGAAAGAAAGTACTGCGTTCGAAGACTGAGTTCTGCCATTTTACAAGACGACAAGAAAAAGTCTCAGCTTATTTTTATTCTTTTTATTAACATCTGAAGGCAGGACGGACAAATGGAACATCTCAAAAATGACTTTCGTAGAGATTTTAGACAAGTAAAACTGTTTTTTTACTTGTAGAAAAATGGTTGTTGTCGACACGTAATATGGCTAAATGACCATTCTAAAAGAGTCTAACCTGTTAGCTACTGAGCACAGCTAGCCACAGTGCTACCCAGTTCCCCCCTTTATATCATGGTCTAACAGTTACTTTGTTCACCATAAAGATTGTTTTCAGTTTTTTATTGATCAGGTATCGGTCATTAGAAACGCTAACAGTACAGATGCTCCTGACTCGGCACACTGACGCAGAGTGATGTTATTATTGTTGCTGGGCAACCATAATGTTTTACATCATGTGGCAATGTTAAGCCAGTCATGTAGCTTCTGTCACTGGAATGAAGCAGGACTTGAGCAGGTCTGACCAACCGAGCAGGTCTGGTACCTACACCGGCCCACCGACACCGCCCCCAAGGCACCCATGCCGTGGGTCACCGTGCACTTGTGCGGCATGCGTCCAGTCTCTCAACACATCCTCCGGCGCCGCCTCTAGAAGGGTCTCTGGACGGCGCGCTCTGGAGCAGGGACGGGCGCACGTTGCCAGATGCGCCTTCGGTGGGCGAGTTTGGTCCCAGACTAGAGTCGGTCGAGTTGCCCCTGGTGATATAGTTCTATATTTATACGTTTTTTTTGTTTTTTTATGATATATATATATATATATATATATATATATATATATATATATATATATATATATATATATATATATATATATATATATATATATATATATATATATTGTTGCTCTGCGACTAGTTTATAAGTAACTAGTTATCTTCATTAAAAAGTAAAGTGCTTTTCCTTCAAAAATAAGGACATTTCAATGTGACCCCAAACTTTTGAAGGGTAGTGTATATATACATATACATCCTGGACAGGTACCAGTCTGTCGCAGGGCAACAATTTATATATTATATAAAAAAATACTTATAAATATATGACTATATCGCCAGGGGCAACCTGACCGACCCAAGAGATTTCATCTCTTTTTTACATATACCTGAGATCCATATTTATTTTCTTTCAGGTCGGCCAGGCACCGGTCCTTCTGAAGAAAGAGATAGATGGCTTTGCCCTCAACAGAGTTCAGGCTGCTATTATTGCTGAGTCATGGAGGCTGGTTCAGGTATGTGTCAGGGAGAGGTCTTCTTGTTGAAGAGCCTGTTGGGTTCATTTCTTGCTGAAGTCATGTTATTATATTACTTTTCTTTTTACTCTCTGCATAAAGTCATTGTCTTTGTTTCAATGACTCTTGTCAGTATTGTTAGTAATGTGTCCTTCTACGTTGTATGCATATTTATTGTATAAGGAGAGTTATTTTCAGTATGTAATTCTAATGTGTTACATTTGTGTTTAAATGAGAAACAAAATCATTCTTTACAAGTTTTCAAAGCAAATAAAATAACATTTTGTGTAGATCCTGATCCATGCAGGTGGCAAACCAAGTGGGGTTAAAATGGGAGTAACACTGCAAAACGTTTAAATATAAGTAAGTCAATTTTTATAAAATAAGAAAAACACAACTGCACTTTCTTATTTCAGGTGCATAATATCTAATGGTCTCATTTGAATGGTAAAAATACTCATTCCATCAGCAAATCATCTTATTTACCTACTGAAATTAGGAGATTGAATACGTTTATTTTAGGAAACTTGTACGTATTTTTAGAACATTTTTGCAGTCAATATACAATAATCTGTTTTTCCATTATGAAGTCTCACCGCAGCGTTTTGTACGAAACTAAAGGCACCTAATGGACATATCACTAAAAAAAGAGCATGTTACAGTAATCCAGCCTAAAAGCAACAATGAATGGAAACAGTTTCAGAAATCTAAGATGCATCTATAAGTGATCCTTCTTCCCCAGAATATGTTCATGTTTGTCTCTGGGAGTCAAAGCAGGCCTCCTTCCTGAGCTGTTTATTGACATTCCTGTGATGCTTTTAGTTGCATCAGGTTGTTTGCATTGATAAATGTGGGGCATTGTTGACTCAATGTAGATCTAGAAAACACAAGCTTTACTGAACAAAAAGGTCCAACATTCAACATTTTAGGCAGGGCATTAAGGCAATATAGAGATGTTTACCAATAGACACCCAATATAAGAATTGGTCCAATAGAATGCTTTATACATCTACTGTACTCTGATCCAGAACCGCACAGCATTCTGGGGGATGTAGTCCGGAGAAAGGATTCATCATCTGAAAACTAAGTAATTTTGGCAGTAGGCTTACCTCATTAACGATTAAATTAAATCATATGATAAAACCTGATCAACATTTTCACCCTGACGGCACACTGTCACTGACCTCAGTATGGATTTATGCTTCTTCTGATTGGATTAGTGCTGCAGCTATTGATCATTTTTTGAATTAATCCATTAATCCAAAATTAGATACCTTTGATAAATTCCTTTGATAAACAATTTTTTTTTACCAAAAATAGAAACAGCAATACACATTTTTAATTTAAGTTGAAAAAACATTAAAAAACTCAGTTTAATGCTAACGAAATTGCAATTATATTTATTTATGTTTTTTAAAGAATTGAAAAACTTGAAGAGTTCTAGATAGATTTTTCATTTTAATGCAAATTAGGCAGAATTACAGGTCTGAATAGTTAATTATTTTAGTTTTTAGCTAGCATGTTTTACTTATTCAATCTATTGTTTCAGCCCTACATTGTCTGTATCACAGCTTTATTAACTTAACTTTGCAGTAATAATTGATAACTTTCATATAAGCAAATAGTTTTGGAAATTTTATGTTAATCTTATTGGTTAAAAATGCAACAGTTTTTGGTTTTTAAAGGTTAATAATCTGCTCAAAACAAACTAACTATTATTAAACCGATAATATTAAAGTAGAGTTACATTAGTTAGTATTGCGTCGTGTGCCATAAAATCAGAGTTTTCCGGGTCCATCACCTAAATAACCAGCGGCATTTCCCTCACACCAGAGCTGGGCTCAGTGCTAGATGTCCTTGTTTTAAATAAATCTCCTAAATGCTGTTTTGTTTTTCTTTTCTTTTTTTGTGTCCTAACTGCATAGGCTTTCACTTTGTTTAAAACTCATCATTCTGCATAAAGGACTGATATTAAGCTGACAGTTTGTTTGAGAGCAAATTTCTCAGTTAATTCCTTCCAAACTCTACATTTCAAAGAAGTGATATAAAAAAAAAAACACAATAGCTCTTTGGGTATCTGTTCCTAGCTTTTTTACATTTTGGGAAAAAAGACTGACTGACTGACTTGCTTTCTTACTTAAACTTACGTACACTTATACTTACTTAAACCTATACTTACTTACTTATACATACTTAAACGTATACTTACGTAAACTTATACTTACTTACACTTATACTTTATACTTATACTTTATACTTACTTACACTTATACTTACTTATACTTTATACTTACTTACAGATATACTGATTCTTACTTACACTTATACTTTATACTTGTACTTTAAACTTATACTTACTTATACTTATACTTACTTACACATATACTGATACTTACTTATACTTATACTTACTTACTTAAACTTACTAACACTTATAATTATACTTTATACTTACTTAAACTTATACTTTATACTTACTTACACTTATACTTACTTATACTTTATACTTACTTACAGATATACTGATTCTTACTTACACTTATACTTTATACTTATACTTTATACTTACTTACACTTATACTTACTTATACTTTATACTTACTTACAGATATACTGATACTTACTTACACTTATACTTTATACTTGTACTTTATACTTACTTACACTTATACTTACTTATACTTTATACTTACTTACAGATATACTGATTCTTACTTACACTTATACTTTATACTTATACTTTATACTTACTTACACTTATACTTACTTATACTTTATACTTACTTACAGATATACTGATTCTTACTTACACTTATACTTTATACTTATACTTTATACTTACTTACACTTATACTTACTTATACTTTATACTTACTTACAGATATACTGATTTTTACTTACACTTATACTTTATACTTTATACTTACTTACACTTATACTTGCTTATACTTTATACTTACTTACACATATACTGATACTTACTTATACTTATACTTACTTACTAACACTTATAATTACACTTTATACTTACTTAAACTTATACTTTATACTTACTTACTCATACTTACTTAAACCTATACTTACTTATACTTACTTACTCAGACATACTTACTTATACTTTATATTTACTTACCCACACATATATTGATACTTATAATTACTTAAACTTATACTTAGCCTACTTATACTTACACATACTCACTTATACTTACTACTTAGACTTATACTTGCTTATACTTTTGGCTTACTTACTTAATACTTAATTACCTACTTACTTATTTACTCACTTTATTTATAAGTTGGGAAATTGCAGTGTAGCAGCAGCTGTACACATAGTGGCAGTCGCAGCACAATAAGGTAAAATAAGAAGGAAAAAGTTACTTTAAATATCACTTATTTTGTGAAGTTAAAGGAGAAAGCCTGAAGAGAACTGTACACTGTAAAAACTCATCTATAAATAAAAAAAGAGTTTTGTGTATTTACCCTTGATTTTTGCAGGTGAATAAATTATCTGCCAATGAAATACGTCTTTCTGCCCTTAAAATAAGATGATTAAATATGATAAGATATATTCCTATAAGAATACACTTAAAATAAGATAATAGAGTTGTTTATTTATTCTGGTAATAATCTATTATCTAATTCCATTGGCAAACTGCCTTCCTGACCTCCTCAAATAAACTTATTTCAAGAAGAGTGGACTTAATTATATTTAAATTTTCCAGTGCATGGCAGCACAATTGAATGAACGTCTGAATTTATTTTTTTTATTTCATCATCAGTACTATTAAATTTAAAATTTTCAGCCGTAACTTAAAAACAAAAAACGCAGTTTTTCAAAAGCAATGTCGGAAATTTGAAGAGAAAAATTGTGGAACATTCCTGTTTGTTCCACAGAACATGCTGGTTACCACTTCATTAAGCTGTTATTAAAACACTTTTTTAGCTGGTGATGCTGTATGGAAGGATGATCTGCTGGGATGGTTTGCTGTGAGACCATTAATGCAAACGTTATGCAACAGGTTTGCCTTCAATGGAAGGCAGCTTTGGTTTTTTAAATTTAGACTAAATTGATTTAAAGCTGCATATATTCCTATATTTTATTGAGATCCTTTTGTGTCATATATCGAAACAAATAGAGCTTATTTGTCAGCTGGAAGTTTCTCTGAATCAGTGTTTAAGACTAATAGATTTTGTGTGTTTTACTTGATGAGGTTAGTTTGTGCAGTAAAATTCTTAATCTTCTCACAGCTGTGGGATTTTAAAAAGTCACTGAAGGAACAAGTGGATTTTTAGTTCACGGATGAGGCAAGTAGGCATGAAGTCGGGTAAGAACACTTAATGAGTTAGTCACTGCTATTTAGAAATAACCTCTCACTTCTAAGAATTCAAGGAAATATATTTAGTTCAAGCATATTTCCTTATTGTGCAGATGAGCCTTTCTATGTTGGAGTCCTGCATCCACTGCATGATATTTGAGATTTTGCACTGAAATGTGGACATTCAGATTTAGATCTAGAGAACATTCCTTATCGCCAAAGGGCTGCTTTATTGCCGCTATTGTGGAGTAGAAGGAGCCTTGAGGCTCCTCGTGGGTCCCGGTTGGTGAAAAGGTAAGACGCTCCAGCTGAGTGAATCCCACGGTGTTATGTTCTCTATTACAACAGAATTAAAAGGAGAGCCAAGAGAAGATGCCAGAACAAGAGCACAACACCCTTTACAGTACCAGCTGCACCTCTTTTAGAACATGTTGTTTTGCATATCCTACGTAGACAGTGTGTACTTTTAATATGCAGTTTTTCCAGCAGAGCAGGGCACCTTACGTTCAGTGGAACCTAATGATTCATTTTCTGCATAATTGGATTTAATTATAGCCTTCTCTAGCGTAGCACTTCTAACTACTTAAGCTACTAACTGACGTCCACTAATACAATGCAGTATTTGCAGCATACAATAAGAATTTAAATAAGTTCTCCCCCTTAGAAATCATGGAGGGGTCTGAAATTGTCATCATAGGTGCATGTCCACTGTAAGAGACATAATCTTAAAAACAAATCCAAATATTTATTTGTAGATACAGCTGCAAACAAGTGTGAACACCTGTCTATCATCAAGAATTCTGACCCTCCAAGACATGTTAGTCTGTCTTCAAAATGTCCACCTCCACTCCATTTATTATCCTAAATTAGATGCACCTGTTTGAGGTCGTTAGCTGCATAAAGACACCTGTTCACCAGATACAATCGGTAAGAATCCAGCTACTAACATGGCCAAGACCAAAGAGCTGTCCAAAGACACTAGAGACTAGATTGTAGACCTCCACAAGGCTGGAAAGGGCTATGGGGGAAATCGCCAAGCAGCTGGGTGAAAAAAGGTCCACTGTTCGAGCAATGATTAGAAAATGGAAGAAGCTAAACATGACTGTCAATTTCACTCGGACTGGGGCTCCATACAAGATCATACCTCGTGGGGTCTCATTGATCCTAAGAAAGGTTAGAAATCAGCCCAGAACAACAAGGGAGGAGGTGGTCAATAACCTGAACAGAGCTGGTTTCCAAGGTTACTGTTGGTAACACACTAAGATGTCTTGGTTTGAAATGCATGGCACGGAAGGTTCTCCTGCTTAAACCAGCACATGTCAAGGCCTGTCTTAAGTTTGCCACTGACCATTTGGATTATCCAGAGGAGTCATTGGAGAAAGTCATGTGGTCAGATGAGACCAAAATTGAAATTTTGGTCATAATTCCAACAACTGGGTCTGGAGGAGGAAGAATGATGAGTACCATCTAAGAACACCATCCATACTGTGAAGCATGGGGGTGTAGACATCATGCTTTGGGGTGTTTTTCTGGACGTGGGACATGGTGACTGTACTGTATTAAGGAGAGGATGACTGAGGCCATGGATTGCAAGATTTTGGGGAACAACCTCCTTCCCTCAGTTGGAGCATTGAAGATGGGTGGAGGCTGACTCTTCCAGCATGACAATGACCCGAAACACACAGTCAGGATAACCAAGGAGTGGCTCTGGAAGAAGCATATCAAGGTTCTGGCGCGGCCTAGCCATTCTCCAGACATAAACCAAAAAGAAAATCTTTGGAGGGAGCTCAGACTCCGTGTTTATCAGCGACGGCACAGAAACCTGACTGATCTAGAGAAGTTCCGTGTGGAGGAGTGGGCCAAAATCCCTCCTGCAGTGTGTGAAAACCTGGTGAAAAACTACAGGAAACGTTTGACCTCTGTAGTTGCAAACAAATGCTACTGTACCAAATATTAACATTGATTTTCTCAGGTGTTCAAATACTTATTTGCAGCTGTATCATACAAATAAATGTATTCCAAGCAATACAAGGCCTTGTCTCTATAAAGCCTCAAACTCACTGTGGATCCAGACATTTGAATTGAGAAAGCTTCCTGGGGCCTGTTTCAGAAAGGAGGTTAAGTGAAAACTCTGAGTTTGTTAACCCTGAAATGAGGGAAACTCTGGGTTTTCTGTTTCAGAAAGGGAGGTAAGTTAAACCTGAGAAAGCAGAGTAAGTCAAGCCCGTTTCTGAAAGAGAGGTAACTTATACTCAGAGTCAGTTACCATGGCAATTTACTCTGTGAACCTAACCTGGTCGGGAGCAGGTTTTCTTCAGAAAATCCAGAGTTTATTTTGGTCTCCTCCCCTTTTTTAAAGAGGAAGTGGTGTTTAAACACCTCATTGATTCTTTGGGGACATACAGTATTCATTGCACACATTTCAGTCACGTAGAGCGCATCAAAGGGAATGAAATGGCATGTCCTTTAATGGATGATCCTGTTTGTAAAGCCAGGTAGCTACTCTACTCCCATGATGTGCTCAAGGCTCACCTGCTTGAATTTTTTTTTTATATTTCATTTTCAGCTGCTGCCATGTTCTTTTGATGCCTGCAGGATTGCACCTATCCATGAAAACTAAATTAGGTTTAATAAAATACTGTTCTTCCAGTTTCACCTCTGATATTATAACAGTTGGGTAAGTTACTCTAAAATAGTTCTTAATTACTAACTACAAATTTTATCTTCAACAAGTCTAATTAGATTAATGTAATAATTACTGTCTCTAGAAAGTATTGGTCTACTTACTAATTTGTTTTACTTACTTATTAATTACTTTCTAAATCCCAAATCAACCTCAACCACTTGAACAATACAAGGAGAGACAAGAAACTGCACTTCTAATGCTTTCAAATAAACAATATTCAATTGCATGAATTAATCTTAAATTGACCAAGGTGTGTAACTAGAGGGAGAAAGTTCAAATCAAAATATACCTTTTAAAATTTGATATTAAATCCACTATTGTTTTATAGTCTTTAATTTAATTACAGTATTTATATGACTTAAGTAACTTAATTCATTACACCCAACACTGTATAAAAGTAATTAAAATGTAAATTTACGCATTGACTCGAGCAGCTATTTTCACCCAAGCTAACTCTCTCTCCTTCGCCGCTGCAGCCGTGTTGCTTTTAAAAAAAATACATGTTCAAATTCTGCATATGCTTGCATAAGCACATCCAGTTCTGCTGGTGAGAAATATGCACACCTTTTTTTGTCTGACGCTGTTGCCATGGTGACTCGTGATATCTGTGCTCCATTGATAATGGCTTTTTATAGTTGTGGTGCACGCGCTTAACTCAGAGTCAGTCAATTTAGAGTTGATTGAACTAACTCATTTCAGCTGTTCTGAAACCCAAAACTCAGAGTTTCCAATCTCAGGATAAGTCAACTCAGAGTTCAAGTTTTAACTCAGAGTTGGTTGAACTTCCTTATTGAAACAGGCCCCTGGAGGGGAAGCAAAACTTCTTCAAACCTTGGAAAACAAGTCCAGTAGATTGTTTTTTAAACTTTTACGGAATACAAATAAATAGTTTTAAAAAATCATATATTGTGATTTCTGGATATTTTTTAGATCATGTCTTTCACGGTAGACATGCACCTACGATGACAATTTCAGACCCCTCCATGATTTGTTTATTTGTTTTTAGAATCTGATATTTACCAAAGTAGCCTCTTGAAACACCAATCTGACTATATGATCTGATTAAATTCTTTTTGCAAAGTGGCTCTAGATGATTTGTCATGCATTGGCGCTATAAAAATAAACTAAATTGAATTGAAACAACCTATAACAAGTTTTAAAAGTGATCAAACAGCTTAATTTATTTTGAGTTAAAGCTGAAGTCTGTAAGTTTTTAAAAATCACTTTTTTGTCATATTTGCTAAAACTGTCCCTATGCCCAGACAGCAGTACATGTGATATGTAACCTGTGAAAAAAACTGCTTCAATTAGTCCCGCATATTGCCCGTATTTCAATCTGGAAAGAATAATTCGGGACGAATCAAAACAACCAATCACAGCCAGAGGAGCGTCTGATGGAGTGTCAATCACAGCTCCCCCCCCCCCTCACCGCTTAACCTGCCACTGCCTCCCGGCTGCCGCAGTCAGGAGGACGCGCGTGGAAGTCATGGCGGAGCGACAGCCACCAGCGAAAGAGAAACTGCCCTTACTGCCCCTGCCGACAACTGCTTACACGGCAAACTTCGGTATAACCAGCATCTTATATCTAGCTGCTTGGGGGTGAGTGTTATCGCTCTTACCGGTTCACACTCCATGCCGCATACGCTCCTTGGACGCTTCTGGTCGCATGCGGTAGCCGCGCAGGTGCTGTGAGAGGGGTGGAGCTTGGAGGTGGGGCATGAGTGAAGCAGAGAGGGTGGGGGAGTGGCGTGAAACCTGTTTTTCTTCAAATTTTCAGTCGAAGTCTGCTCTCTTCTCAATGTTACAGACTGCAGCTTTAACAACAGTCTCTGTAATTGAATCATTTAAGTTCAAAAGGTACTATAAAATAATAGTTTAAAGAAAACAATTATCACTATTATTTGTCGTTTCCTGACATCATTTAAATTTAAAAAATTTTAATTTGAACATTTAAAAGCTTTTCTGTATAAGATTGGTTAAAGGGGCCATAGAATGATTATATAGGGTATTTGTTGCTGGTCCTTAAAGGAATAGAACACCCAAAACATGATTAGCCTTCATTTTCTACTCACCCCCATGCTGAACAACACCCTGGAGTACTTTTTTGATATCTCAAATGCATCTGGAGATCTGGGAGGCTTCTTGCTGTCTGCTGACATTCAAATAATGGAGGTGCCCAGCGCCCGAGGCAGAAAGGTCCATAAAAGTCCACAAAAAACGTTTCAATATTCCTCCATACTGCTCGTCCAATGTATTCCAAGTTTCCTGAGTGGGTAGCATCCAGAATTTACTCGAAACGAAGTCATTTAGAATGTTTTTAGAGCATAAACAGTAGTGTATAGGATTTCCTGAAAGCGCGCACACGCGCGATCACGACGCTACGGAAGCCGGCAGACCAAACCAGCGCATTCAGCTCGGCAAAGAACTCATGCTCTTCCTCAACACTGAAGTCCTCAGACATTTTTCTTTCATTGTTTCTTTCTTTGCACAGGTAAACGGCACATTTCTTCTTCTACGCTTGCATTATTGAAAGAGCAGACGCTGAATGCTCACTTTCATCTGGTTTGGTCTGCCGGCTTCCGTAGCGTCGTGATCGCGCATGTGCGCGCTTTCAGAAAAGGGTGAGGAGAGTGAATACAGGACTGTGGTGGGCAACTTTGTCACTTGGAGTGAGCTGAACCACCTGCAGCTCAATGTGACAAAGACTAAGGAGCTCATAGTGGATCTGAGGAGGACAAAAACACCTGTGATCCCTGTTTCCATCCAGGGGGTTCCTGTTGACACTGTGGAGGAGTATAAGTACCTGGGAGTGTACTTTAACAATAAGTTGGACTGGACTAGAAACACCGAGGCGGTCTACAAAAAGGGCCAAAGCCGACTATTCTTCCTGAGGAGGCTGAAGTCCTTTAACATCTGTGGGGCGATGCTGAGGATGTTTTATGAGTCAAATGTTGCTAGCATGCTCTTCTTTGCTGTCACATGCTGGGGCAGTGGGCTGAGGGTCGCTGAAAACAACAGACTGAACAAACTGATCAGGAGGGCCGGTGATGTTGTGGGGGAGCAGCTGGACACCCTGACCTCCGTGGCAGAGAGGAGGATGCTGTCCAGGTTTCAGTCCATCTTAGACAATGACTCACATCCTCTCCACGACACACTGGTCCAGCAGACGAGCTCCTTCAGCAGAAGACTCCTCCTACCCAGATGCACCACAGAGCGCCACAGGAAATCATTCCTACCTGTGGTCATCAACCTATATAACGCCTCCCTCAGGTGATTCAGCCCCCCCCCCCTCTGTAATTGACATTTATGCACTACTTTTGCACGCCACGTATCACCTTACTTGGATTTATTCACTTTAATTGGACTTTTCACTCTATTGGATTTAGGTTTTTACATATACATAGATATACGTACAGATATATATATAGAAGAGCTATATGTGTATATATATTTTATCTCTTTTTATTCTTATTTTTTATCTTTATTATATTGTATAGTTGGATGTGTGTATATATCATGTAAAACTGTAACTAGAGCGTGTAACAAAAGTAATTTCCCTCTGGGATTATTAAAGTATTTCTGATTCTGATTCTGATTGGTTGGGCTAAAAATTGCATATTTGCTGTTCTATGAGCCCCAATTCAAGCCTGGTTATAAGCCCTAGAATGAAACGACAGGTTTTCTTCCTTTTATGGTATGCTCATGAATTTTTTAATTGGTTTACAATGAGTGAAGCTACTGAGCAAAGACGCATCATAGCAACAAGCACTCACACACTGTAACATCAAATTGTTGATATGGTAGGGTGACCAGACGTCCTCTTTTTACCGGACATGTCCTACTTTTCATACCTAAAAAAATGTCCGGGGGGGAATATCAAAATCGTCCAAGATTTTGGTCGACTACAGTGCAGCACGTAGTTGAAACACACCGGGCATTCAAACCAAGCAGTCAGCTCCGGGGCTGGTCTGGGAACCCCGGCCGATGGGGGAAGGGAGCCAGCAGGGGACGGAGCAACCCAAGCCCACCTGGTGACAGTAGCCTTACCGGCCCCCTTCCTCCATTTGAGGACGGGCGGCTCATGGCTCTCTGCTGAGGTCCAGTCCAGTCAGTGTTCATGTTGTGCTGGTGTTCCCTATTGTTTCCATTTTGCTCCTCTGACACTTTTAGTTGCTTAGCAATGACAAAAACACGGCTCTACGTGGGATTCCGATAAAATGAGCACACCATCATATCTCGCTCAGACAAACGTCGATGTGGCGAGTGAGGAGTTGGACTTGTGAACGAAGTGAGGTATTTAGGTATTTAATCATGAGAATTTCACTGGCTCTTTGATGACCACAGCCTAGGAGTGTCCCAACAAAACTTCTCAGTTTCCGATACGATGCTGATATTGTGCCTTTGAATATGGACCAATGTTGACCTGAAATGATGTCAGCATGAATCAGACATACTTTTATTACTTATTTATATTGTGCAATGATAGAAAAGCTTGATCAAGTAATATTTCTTAAAAAAGAGAAAAGTAGTTAATAACCTCAGGTTGAGAACAACTGACCCACTTCTTATATTTTGGAATTACATAAACTTTAAACAGAAGCAAAATGTGAGCTTTCTAATATCAGTGATTTTAGAGGCAGTCTAACACACTGCGTCAATCTAAAACTAATTAAATATGTAAAAAATGTTTACTAATCTTAATTTGAGGAGGTTAATAAGATGATCTGCTAAAAGAATTAGTATATTTGCCCTTAAACTGAGATAATTAGGTATTAGATTAGATATAGAATAAGATTATAGAGGTGGGTTTTTTATTCTAAATGTAATTCATCTTATGTTATTGGAAATTTTGATTACTTATCTGCTCAAAACAAGTAAAAATATACTTATTTCAAAAAAGGAATTAATTACTTTACATGTTTGCAGTGTATATTCTGATATATCTGATCCCTGACCAAAACCCCTGGTCTTTTTTTTTTTATTACATCAGGTTTAGTTACACTTGAAGGGGTAGCTTATCATCACTTAATCTCAAAATTTAAACCAATAGGACTTGAACTTAACCTGTAGCTTATTAGTCTTTACTTGAGACTTAAGACCCGGTCGTGCCTCTTGGTAAAGGGTTGGGGTGGGGTGGGGAAGAGGAAGTTACGTTCAACTTCATAAAGGCGTAGCTACTTTTGTTTAAGCATCTCAGTAATGTAAGACATGTTGTGTGCTCATCAAGCAACAGAGCACACTTCAAACTACAGAGGAATCTTGATGTAAAACAAACCTAATATTACCTGTTGCTTGGTTTGGTGTTAAACATTCCTCAACAAAAAGAACTGTAACTAGAAAAAGCTGTTTCGGAGAAACATCAAAGTGGGAATGCTTTTGCTGAATGAAAAAAGCTGAAATTACCTGAAGAACATATGAAAATGTGATAGGAAGTCATCAGAAACTTCAAACTGCAGAAAACAATTGAATCATCTGAAGATTTTGTAGGGTAGAATCATTTGGCAGTAAAATGGCAGAAACAAACTCATCTTAAAAGCTGCACAGCCAAACCATACATGATATCAAAAAATGTCTTGAATGTGGGCACTAGAAGGGTCTTAATATAATGTCTCCCAAGTTTCTAGAAAAATGAATAAAGACATTTTGAAGGGGGGTTTACCTACTTTCCAGAAACATGTCAGGCGTGTTATGAATTAGCAGCAAACAGAAAAGCTTAATTCCTGTCCAGAAACAGAGCAGAATGAAGCCAAAGTTCACAACATAGGCTGAAAAGTATGAAATTAGCTGAAGTAGAAAAGAAATTACAAAGAAAAACTCTAATCTTATCTGGTTGAAGAAAAAATTAGTAGCTTAAGGATGGGAAGTAAAATGTTGAGGACGATGGTATTGAATAAGTATTAACATTTTGAAATCATATGTGGAAATGTCAAGACTTGGCAAAACAATTGGAAAATTGTTTAAAATGTGTCGGTTGATCAGCATAAAGAAAACAGTGTCATCCTTAGAGGATTGAAAATCTATAAACCTATGTGCAAGACTGACCATGAGAAGCAGAGGAAGGACAGAGAGAGAAGCTTATAGAAAGATAGCTAATACCACTTAAGGAGCTGAATTTATAAAAAAAAAAACTAACCTGCATGATACGAGCCGCTGTGGTGATGAAAGCACCGTTGGCAGGCTTAGGCTGCATGTTACGAGGTTAGCAGATGCTTTATTACAGTGTAAATCTTAGAGCCGTATTAAGAAATGTAAAC